>NC_079403.1:15924982-16254218 GCF_029220125.1 Pseudoliparis swirei
TCAGTGAATGTCCTTGTTTATTAGAGGAGCTGCTTATTGATCGTTTGATTCAATTTCCCCAGGTCAAGGTGCACCCTCAGCTCGGCCTGTAGTTAAGCTTGCAGTGAATAAAAAGTAGCTGAGGAAGAGTTGTGAAGAGACTTTATTCCTGGCAACAACCTCGTTCCCATCTTTGGAAATTAGGCTCAAATTGATCTGTGATAACATCATGATGAGGTTAGAGACACAATTCACCCCAGCAGACAACAGAATTCCCTCAATTTATTATGAAATCTTTTAAATGTGCAGTTTGGGGAGCAATTTTCGATCTCGTTTGTCTCCAATTTGTTTGACATAGAACAAACCAAACCAAAACAAACTTTTGGTTATCCAAAGACAGAAATGCCAAATTAAAGGAGTCTTAATGTGAATTATGTGTGGCCATCTCTTAACAGAGAGGTGAGACATTGAAAGGACATATGCACCGCACCGTCAAACTGCAGTTACATCATACTTTTATCATAGGAGTAAATGAGATCTCTCTCCATGCTGAATGATGAATCATCTCTTTCTAATTACACTTCAATCCACTGTCCTATTTCACCAGGAAATCCATCATATTAATGAAACGCCGCTTATGGTGCCTGTAAACAGCAATTCATCTATGTTTCAGAGCTGTGGTCCCATAGTGTGTCTGGCTGGTCCTCAGCTGCATGCCCTGATTAGACAGCCAGAGTTAAAGCTATAACTATTCATATACAGTGGCTAGGGAAAGGATTCAGACCCCTTTAAAATGTTCACTCTTTGTTTCATTACAGCCATTTGCTAAAATCAAAAAAGTTCATTTTATCTCTCATTAATGTTCACTCAGCACCCAATCTAGGCATTTTTTCAAATTTATTAAAAAAGAAAAACTGAAATATCACATGGTCATAAGTATTTATGTACCCTTTGCTTAGTATTGAGTAGAATTTTGAGCTAATGCAGCCATGAGTCTTCTTGGGAATGATGCAAGTTTTTCACACGTGGATTTAGGGATCTTGCCATTCTTCCTTGCAGATCCTCTCCAGTTCCGTCAGGTTGGACGGTGAACGTTGGTGGACAGCCAGTTTCAGGTCTCTCCAGAGATGTTTAATAGGGTTTAGGTCAGCGCTCTGGCTGGACCAGTCAAGACTGGTCATACATTTTAAAGTGGTCTGAATACTTTCCGTACCCACTGGTGATATAGATAGAGAGAGCAGGCGGAACAGCAGCATGGGAGCCCATCCTGTGGCGTTTTTTCTTTGGAAATGAAAATGAAGGATTTTCTGTGCATGTCGAGTTTATTTCTCACAGATGAACCCCTCTCTTGTCTCCCGAACACAGTTCCTGTGTCTGAAGAACATCAGGACGTTCCTGGCGGCGTGCAACGACGCATTCGGCATGAAGAAAAGCGAGCTGTTCGAGGCCTTTGACCTGTTTGACGTCAGGGACTTCGGAAAGGTAAGGCCGGTTCCGCCCGGTGACGCAGAGCGAGGTGGAGGCTCGGCTCCCTGTGACGATCCACCCTCACGGCGTGTGCCAGCTGAGAGTGGAACTGAATTAGCCGAATGTGCTTTTACGCCTACTCTCGTCCTTGTGTGGAAGATATGGAACGTAGTCAAAATGATTAACATAAAAGGGAGAGAGAGCTCCTTTATATTTGACTTGGGTTTTTAAATTAGAATGCAGGTTTTGGTGCATATATCCCCCCCTCACTGTGACAGCAACTTTAATGGCCTTCACTGTCATTAGTGGATGTTCTTACTGGCATTGCTGGTGCTAATCAACACACAACTTTCCTCACACTCCTCAACTCCAAACTACAGCTGAAGTCAGCAACATGACCCAGCAGTTTAATCACTTCCCCTCATTAGAGTGAATACGCCTCAGCGCGCAGACTTTACGAGGGGTTACAAGTCTGGCCTCTGGTTCATTACTTTGATAGGACTCCGCTTGTTGTGCTGTGAAACTGTCTGCGGCTCTTTGACAGCCCTCGTGAAGTCCACAGGAGGTTTGCTTAGAAATCGGAGTTCAGAGAGAGCGAGAGAGAGAGCTAGAGAGAGAGGGAGAGAGAGAGTATGCTTTAGTTTTAACTGTGTGCATGCGTGTCAGTGGGAGTAACACAGAGACGTACTGATGGACTAGGTGTCATCGTCCTACATCTGACGGCCATACAATCTGGGGAGTGGGCATCTAGAACATCATGGATTGTAAAAATAATCCAGTTACACCAGTCGTTATGACAACATCAGTGATTCATATCAGCTGATTAGAAAATAAATACACTCTTTGCATTAAATCAGCCCCATAATAATTAAAATTGATACCATCGTCATATCCAACCAGAAGTGAGAAACTTCTGTTTTATCGTGGAAAAGATGAATAGTGGTTTCTATATATACAACTTAACATGAATTAACTCATATATGTTTCATGATGAATGGAAAAATACAATTAATATGTGTCTATTGAACTTCCCTTTTCATGGAAAACACACCAAACGTTTCTGAAAAGTTGGCAAACTTTTTGTTGGATATGCGTCGATCGGCCACATCGTCCTCCTACAGTAAACCGTTCAACTTCTCTCTGCCTCATCGGGGTGTTCGGACTCTTTATCATTTTGGTGTTTGTGATCTGGAAGACATCCAAAAAATATTTTATTACTATTTGCTGAAAGATATTCACTTAAAGGTACTACGCAGAACATTTACCTGGGTATGATACTGATGCCTCTCTATCATATGTAAACAAGACCATCAGCAACACGAGTGGCTGTTTGTTAATGCTCGTCATCGTCAGGATGCGTGCAAAATCAATTCAATTCAGTTTATTTTATGTAGCCCAACATCACAAATGACAAATTTGCCTCAGAGGGCTTAACAGTCTGTACACATAGACATCCCTGTCCCAGGACCTCACATCGGATCAGGAAAAACTCCCAAGAAATAGAAAAAACCCTTTCACAGGGAAAAAGGGGAAGAAACCTTCAGGAGAGCAACAGAGGAGGATCCCTCTCCAGGATGGACAGATCAATAGATATCATGCGACCAGAAGGAAACATTACAGAGTTACAACACATTCAATATCAGATGAAAACATGCAGAGTAACCAGAAAGTCCTTCAGCGCCGACTCCATTAAGGACCTCCGTCAGAGACCCGCCCTCCTCCGACAAACACAGGTCCCTGCTTTGCTGCCGCCTTCTGATGAGAGCTTTTCTAAAAAGGGACTCCGGTGCTTGGAAACGCGACACAAATTGAAAGTTCCTTGTAGAAGCTTTCGTGAAGGCTCTGACTTAATGATATGTTAATACTGTCCCTCCGGTGACCTCTTAACGATGTAAGATACATGACAAAAAAGACACTTACTGTACAATGTTCCGTAGATCTTATGAAGAATATTTCGAAGAACAGATAAGGGGAATGAGAAAGGCTTTGGATAGTCAACAGCACTTTTTTATCCTCATTGCAACGCTCAGTTCTGCTGGCGTGTCGAGCTGAATTAAGAAGCTGATGAAATTAAGTAATCTATTCATTATGTCGCCTATAATTAAAACGCATTTAGACCGCTGGCAAGTTCCTTTCTTCACCCTTATAGCCTGGGGAAATATTTTGAGAGGAAATCTACAGAAGAACCAACAGTGGCTTTGTGAATTACTGCAGGATATTCAAATACAAATCTTCATTCTCAATCCTGAACACCCCCCCCCCCCCCCCAAAATGCTTTGTAGATTTGCTCATCCTTGTAATTTTGCATTCATGTGTTTTTCTTATTACATTTAGCCCCTTTAAGCGTAAAAAAACCAAAACAGTCACGAAACAGGGGTTCATAGGCCGCAGCTGCTTCTGGAAAAGCCCATGTATATACACTACCGTTCAAAAGTTTGGGGTCATCCAGACAATGTTGTGTCTTCCATGAAAACTCACTTTTATTCATCAAATGAATTGAAAATTGAATAGAAAATATAGTCAAGACATTGACAAGGTTAGAAATAATGATTAATATTTGAAGTATTCATTTTGTTCTTCAAACTTCAAGCTCAAAGGAAGGCCAGTTGTATAGCTTATATCACCAGCATAACTGTTTTCAGCTGTGCTAACATAATTGCACAAGGGTTTTCTAATCAGATATTAGTCTTCTAAGGCGATTAGCAAACACAATGTACCATTAGAACTCTGGAGTGATAGTTGATGGAAATGGGCCTCTATACACCTATGGAGATATTTCATTAGAAACCAGACGTTTCACCTAGAATAGTCATTTACCACATTAACAATGTATAGAGTGGATTTTTGATTAATGTTATCTTCATTGAAAAAACAGTGCTTTTCTTTGAAAAATAAAGACATTTCTAAGTGACCCCAAACTTTTGAACGGTAGTGTATATAAAAATATATTTAGTCACAAGAACACAATGTGTGATCAATCTGAGAAATAGTTAAATCCATATGTAGCTTCAGTCAGCTAGGTTAGCTAAGGGTAATAACTATTAACTGCAGAGTTTTCTGCAAAACTATATTTTGCACAGTTTTAACAAACTAATTATAAAGTGTTCATGAGTGAACATTTGAGGTGCTGGTATTCTAATGTCGTCTTGGCAATGCCAGGCTAGCTATCCCCCTTTATTTAGCGCTTTCCGGGATGCTAAGCTAACAGGCTGCTTGATGAACTTTTCCTATTTAATGGAGTGGAATCATCGAACTCTCTCCGAGCGAGAAGTTTGAGCTTTTCACATTGTCTCCAGCTGGTTGAGCACTTTGTTTTAATCAAAGTTCCATCAAACAAATCCTTTTTTAAAGAACATTACACTCAAACTCTCCTTGATGAGAGTGATTACTGGAACCCCAAACATTGAATCCTCGATCCTTCTTTGGAAAGCTCTCATCATAACGCGAAACTAATCGGCTCGATGTCCAATTTCTCTCTCTCCCTTGGAGCAGTTTCAGATGAGACGATAAACTCTTTTCCCTTTCGGCGATATCTCCTTCATTTCCCTCGGTGATTTCGGTTCGCTCAAGCACAACACTTTGATGACTCTCTTGAGTGAATCCCACATTGCCCAGAGAGAATTTAACATCTCTGAAATCAGACAGCGAGCCGGCCCCGTAATCCTCGCTTGGCTGGTTCTGCAGAGGCTAATGGAGTGGGGAGGGGAGGGGAGGGGAGGAACTGCCACTCACCTGCAGTTCTAGCTTCTTTTCCATTTTTGGAGGGGGGTTGTTTAAAAATAAAAGAAGCTGCCGGACTGCGACTGAATAAAATATTGACGTAGCCCTTTTTTGTGGTTGTCTTGATGGAGTATGTGTGAGGAAACATATTCTCTCTCTCTCTCTCTCTCTCTGGGTCCAGCCGTTGTACTCTTACGGTATTGTTCTGCCTGCCGTTACACTGGACACGTTTTGATCTGAGCTCACATGAGGCAACCTTAACCAGGCAGCCCAGGAGATTCTTCTGCACTCGACTCCTCCACCTTCAAAGCCGGGAAGGAATCCAGCAGTAAAGGACGAGTCCCTGATGAGACTCAGGTCTAAGAAAACATGACCAGACTGAAAATGAGATTGTGCACTTGAATGTGTGATAACATCTCATACATCCGACAAAACGGCTCGCGGCCTGTCGGCGACGCGACGGTGGGGAAACTGACAAATAGAGCAGGGTCTGTCTGTGGCCCTTTCCCCTCAGTGCAGGAACATCTGGTTTGCACATCTGTCTTGTAGACACATGGAGGGTTGTGAGCTCTGGAAGGAGAACAGAAACGTGGTTGCACAGGGCATGCTCACTCATATACTGTGCACCTGGCAGGGAGTGAGGTGGTATTTAGAGAGGATATGGAGATGGACAATATCCCCCTGCTGTTTCAAGTTGTTGTTTTTGTTGAGTGTCGATATGATGGAGGAGGCGAAACAGGGGGTTTCACCGTAAGCATACCTAGTTTTGCTCTAGAGGACACATTATCTACTGACGGTAAATAGATTATATAGCTCTGCTGACATAACCCAACCAAGACACCCCTCTGATGTCGTGTGGTAACGTCATGCATCCTTTTTTTGTGACATGACCGAACAACACATGCTGCCATCATCATCCCTGAGAGCGAATGACTAATTGTCTCACTTCTAGTTTATTGCTAATTCCGGTCTTCTCGTATCAGCTTCTTTCAAAAATAGAATCAAAGTGCTGACAGGAGCTTTCCATACCCGTGACGGACAGTTGCTTAGTACTTGGAAATATTGAGTGTCATGGACTGACCTATTAAATAATGCACACTGAAACACTGAAACCAGCAACAGCAGCACATCATCTTTGCTGCTATGCTTGTGGTTTGTTGTGCTCGCTGACCACCGAACTGCTTGTAAAAAAGTCACACACTGGAATCTCGTTTCTCAAGCAGGACCTTCTTCTCTCAAACAGTGTGTCACAGTGTGACAACCAATAAACGCACAATGTACTTAACACAATAAAGCAATCTCAGAGTCATCAATCATTACAGCATTTCTTTTCAAGTGTCACAATTGATGCATGCTAATGTGCTCGTGTTCTTCACACAATTCTCAGAAAGAAGGCAAATAAGCGTATTTCTTGAACTTTTCATTTCAAGAATTTCATATTATTCTGTGAAATTGCATAATATATATACACATATGATACTATGGTCATTTTTCATTTTAAAATGCAAGATCAGATCCTGAAATGTACTTAAAAACTATGATTAAAGACCCTACTAAAGATCTCAAAGACATCTGGGTCATTGATGAGCTCTGTGGGCTTCATGTGGGCTGGACTCCTCCATAGCGGAGTCACCTCAGATCATCATCTGCGTTACATTCTGTGTATACTATTCAGATTTTGACGCGCCGCAACTTCCTTCAGATGGGCCAGGAGATGCCCCACCTGCATGTGCTTAGCCGTACAATATGTAAATAATCTCGCAATAAGCGAGCGATACGGCATGCTCTTGTTTTTGCAGCTGCGCTCTATTCATCCATCTGCATTGAGCTCTCCCCCACGTGTGCTGCAGATACCGTGTGGCAGTTCCAAGAATCAGACACAGATGAAGGTTAAAATGTTCCTTCCAGTCTTCACTCGTTTTGAAGTCGGTTTGCCTCCACACACAGTTCTGCAAGACAAACTGCTTATTGGGAAAAACACAAATAAAATAGATGTTAATCGTGTTAATTTTTTTGTTGAGGCTCTCGAGGGCACGTGTTAGAAGTGAGAGAAGTTCGGCACATCTCTCCGAGGTGCAGACGTGTTTAAAAGCCTCATGCGTGACTCTCCATTAACCTCTGCATACAAAGACAGTGTCAACTCAGTCCCAGTGGGCTCTTGTCTATTACCATAAACTACCACCGGCTCTCTCGCAGTTTTAGGTGGATGCAGATGCTGATTATTTCGGTGGGGGGTGGAAAATGGGAGCAACGGGGGGAGGGGAAAGCAAAGATGCAAAGGAAGAGGGAGACAGACAGAGAGGGATTATTGATTAGTGTCTTCCTCCTCAGTTGACTGTGATAAATTTAACCACGGAAACCCACATAAGGCTGAGGCATCTCCTGAACAGCCCTTCCATCATCTCTGTCCGTCCTTTGTCCTTCAGCCATGCGCTCTCTAGCAGATCTGTGTGGTCAGATATCATATGTCTGCTCCCAGCTAATGGATACTCGGGGTGTGTCTTAGTCCTGCATGGCCGAGCTGCAGTAACAGTGGGCTACAGGATTTCGATAGCTGCCTTCAGGACTAAAAGTGTAGTGGATGGTCAATATAGATAGATAGATAGATAGATATATACTTTATTAATCCCCAAGGGGAAATTTGTCGTCGCAGTAGCAGCTCCAATAAACTAAACACATAAGAATAAAATATAAAATATAAAAAACAGGGATGAAAGATATAGATGTATACAAGTAAAATATAAAATACAAAATGAAGTATATATATGCATATACAATGAAATATATATGTATATATATACACAAACAAACATAATACAATGACTGTACAAAGTATACAAAGTAAAATATAAAATAAAATATATATGTATATATATACAACATATATGCATACACAATACAATACTAATGACTGCAGTGTAAAATTAAATTAAATATAAAAATATTAAATATAGACAGAGTGTGCAAAATGCAAAGTGTGTGTATGTGTGTAGTGTAAATGAAAATGAAATGTGTGTGTATGTGTGTAGTGTAAATAAATTAAATGTGTGAAGTGCGGATCATGTTTGTCTTTTATTAAGAAAATAGCATGTTGGCCTTTGGAGGTTCCTCCCAGACAGGTGCTATCCTCAAGTGCATTACCAGAGAAGTCGTTCTAGTGTGGTGTAAGAGGTTTAGCGTTATAGCCTCATAGGTGTCAGTCGGTTGAACCTTCAATTACCGTTTCAGAAGGAGCTGTGAACTCACTTACTGGAGCTCTATTCGTCTGGCTTGTAGTGCAGAGCATTACTTTCCCATCATGGTCTAAATGCGGCTTCGATTGCCTTTCTATTCAGATAAAGCATGAAATAAGATACAAATAGACAATGAAAAAAATGTCTGCAAGTGTGTGGTGCATTGGGCATAAATAAATAAAATGACCTACTTGTAGAAACTTCTGCAGCTGTGCACAGCGAGTTTGTTTGCTCGGATGAACAAATACAACAATAATCTGTTTGATTTTATTGGCAGTTGTCGGCTCAACTGATCTTTCTCTGACTGCCATTTTATTCAAATGCAGGCGTAAGCACGAATATTAATAATGGCTGCATTCCAATTGTAATGTGCACGCTGGCTCACTGGCACACCATTATCAGTTATTCTGGGAGCTGAATTGTTTCTGATCAATAATACAGAGGTATCGTCTGCAACCGTGTAGCTGGAGCGAGGAAGTCAAAGGGTGTATGTGGAGTCGTTTCTTGCTAACAGACTGTCACGTTTATTTGCATTTTTCTATTTACCGGTAAATATGAGAATAAACTGAGGTTTAGATAGATAGATAGATAGATATATACTTTATTAATCCCCAAGGGGAAATTTGTCGTCACAGTAGCAGCACCAATAGACTAAACACACAAGAATAAAATATAAAATATAAAAAAACAGGGATGAAAGATATAGGAGTATACAAAGTAAAATATAAAATAAAATATATATGTATATATATAACATATATGCATACACAATACACAATACTAATGACAATTAAATTAAATATAAAAATATTAAATATAAAATATAGACAGTGTGCAAAATGCAAAGTGTGTGTATGTGTGTAGTTTAATCGGTGTCAAAGCTCAGAATCAAACCGTCATACTTCTTACTGTGATTCAACACCAACCATATACTTCGGTCAGCACTGTAGATAAATATCCAACTTGTGATTACTTTCAAATAGTGTGCTCTAAATTCACAGTGCATATACCTCCACTTAATGTTTGTGCCTGAGAAAGCTCCCATGCATTACTTACTTCCACTCGATGCATTTGGAGTTATTATTGTGTCCAGGGGACGGGGATGTCGTACGTGTGCAGATTGTCAAGCCCTCTGAGGCAAATTTGTAATTTGTGATAATGGGCGATACAAAATAAACTGAATTGAAATGAAAAGTCCACAGCATTTCAATTGAACTTGCTCGAAAGCTTGATGTATAAACCACGGACTCCGAGTGACTGACTGCATGACATCAGCTTCCACTGGAATCACACATTTCAAATCAGCGGGCTTTACTTGAGCGTGAATGCACACACACATGTGCAACCCCCCCCCCCCCCCCTAAAAAATTAAAACTCACACAGACCCAACCCTTGGCGGCTGAAGATTGCTCCACCGGAGAGCTCTGGGCCTCCCTGCTTTCCAGCTGCAGGGGAGATGGATTGTCTCTTTGATTGTTTCAGGGTGTCAGAGAAAAAACACTTCTTGGATGATTGTGGGCATCTGTCTGTGCCGTGTGTGAGCAACGCCGGACCTCTTAGCCGCGGCAACCATCACATATGTGGCACAGGGACACTACGACAACGGTAGTAGGCTCGCTTTTTAAAGCGTTTATTACCTTCGCATAAAAAATGCGAAGGTTATGTTTTGATCGCCGTGTATTTATTTATTTATTTGTATGCGTGTTATTCGTATAACAAAAAAAGTTTTAAACCGAATCGCATGCAATTTGGTGGGATGATTGGTTATTACCCGGGGACCATTTGATTTGATTTTGGGATCAATCAAGGTCAAGGTCGTGGATAGGTCAAAATCTTCTTTTTACCATAGCACGGTCAATTTCTATCCAATTGGCATGCAACTAATGCCAACATGTTCATAATTCAATGCCCACTCTTGTGATATGCGAAGGTATGCGCTCTACCGAGGGCCCATTCTAGTTTACATTGTATTGTACACTGATAAACACAAGGTCAAAGTCTTCTGAGAATCTTCTTGATTTGATAAACCAGCTGTCGAAGCCATCATTCACCCCCACAAGAATGTTCAAAACAATCACCCTTCAACTTCAGGTTGGGCTGAACTGATACATCAGTGAAGCATTTCATCTCTCATGCGTCCTTGATAACTTCATATTGTGGTCTAAGTTTTCAGACCATCCTGTTGCTCCTCTCTTTATGATGTCAGATAGGTGACTGCAAGACTGGGAACAGAGATTAAGACAGGACGAGAAGCATTAGGTGCCACGCTCTCCCGACTGTAACAAGGTTTCTAGGAAATTAGCTGAAATTGGAGAAGTATTGGCACCAGTACGGCTGAAAGGAGACAGAGGCTACTAGTCATGTCCCCCTTGCATCTACATGTGGTACACATAGGAACAGCAATTATTCTGAAGGGGATTCTCGGACATTTTAAATGAGAATGTGGGAACAAGACGTTTGCGTCTGTGAGTGGCTACGTGCTCGTGTGTGCATGTGTGTGACTCCCCTGAGGACTGACTCATCTCAAGTCTCAGTAAGCAGCAGGAAACAGGAAGAGGAAACGGTCACCACCGAGCCCCTCTGGAGTTGGTTCTCTGTGTCAGTGTGTGTGTGTATATATATATATATATATACTGTATTCAGATGTAGCTTCAGGTGTAATGGTGCATTTACACCATGTGTAAGGAGTGGTGTGTGTGTGTGTGTGTGTGTGTGTGTGTGATGTCCTCCATTCCTCCTCAGGCTGTCAAAATCAAAACTACCTCCCATATTGTGGCGTATTTCTCTGTAACAAGTCTCTCTTGTGTGAGTGTGTGTGTGTGTGTGTGCGTGCGTGCGTAATTGTCTTTAACCAACAGAAATGGACTTCCCCTAGTTATCTGAGCTTGTCTCTATGTTGTCCTGTCAGAAGCTCTATCAAGCACCCACTCTTCCTGTGACCGGGCACAGGCCCCTGAAAGTGTGCGTGTGTGTGTGTGTGTGTGTGTGAACACGCCAGTATGTGTGTGCAACATAGAGGTTTTTTTTTTAAAGTCAAGGAAAGATCCTTAAAACGGCTGAAATCACAGGATGACACGTCATTGAATTCTACCGAGCACTAACTCCTTCTGAGGATGCACGTTTGTATCCTCTGCACTGCTAAATGACCCACAATGCATTTCCTGTCCACGGTTTTGGGCATGACTTTGATCGCTCAGCGGCAGACTGAGCTAAATAGGACTAACAAAGAAGCCAGCAAAAGAGAGAGAGAGACGAGTCGGGGAAAAACATTAGTAACCGGAGAAATTAAGAGATTATTTAGCCCAAACCAGAGTTGGTCCTTGTTGAAGTCTTCATAGTTTCTGTTGTTTGAATTAAGTGTATTTTACAATCAGCGAGGTAAAAGTAGTGTTTTTGGATAACAACAGGTGGCTATAAGGAGAACACATTACTGGTATGTTGTGTACATGAATACATTAGTAATTGTCCAAAATGTGTTAATTCTATGTATTTTTTTTACACATTTTGAATTTATCTCAATTGTTTTGAAGAAAGCAAAATCTATATTCCTGCTTGAAATGGTAATGTTCTGACTTGAAAGTTTGAAAGAAGGAAGCATGGACAAATTCTTGACTTTGAGAAAAACTCAGAGCGAAAGAAACAAAGAGTTTCAAAGGGCGCTCCGGGAACTAGATGGACAACATGTATGCTCGCCACTTTTGTGGCTTACTGTGTGTTTGTGAGAGAGAGAGAGAGAGAGAGAGAGAGAGTGTACATCCTTGCCCCATACCGGTTCAAAGGGAGCCTCCCATTGAGTGTGGAACACATAAACACTGCAGGTAGTCTGACAGTGAAAAGATTAAAAAGGAAAAGGCATGTTAACAATATAAATGGGGTTTTAAGTCTTTTCCACTGCAAACAATTGAGCAAAGTCAACAGGACCACAGAACAACATATACAACCTACGTTTTGTTTAAATTAAAGACAGATTCCATGTTGTCATAACTCTCATTTGAGATGCGATAGATGTTGAATACGTCCTGCTTCGTTATTGATTGACAGCACTAGGAGCTGATAGTGCAAGCTGATCAGTAACTGCTTGCTAGTGTGACGGCTTTGCATCTTAAAGCGTCGCTGGGTTTTGAGGTTACCTTGTTACAGACATGCCAGGTATTTATAGGCCACTGCTGAGTCGGAGCCAGCCAGAGAGCATGTGAAGCTTAGCCACCGTGGTCAGGATCAAAGACTGAAGTGCACACACACACACCCCTCCCCCCCGAGCTTCAATACAGAGCTACCTGGAAGTATAGACTCAATCATACAGATTCATATTGCAAGCCATTTATTAAAAAAGTCAGATGGTTTAGTCAGTGTTGTTGACCTGTTTTTGACAGATATGATGCGGTTGTCAGAAAAAAACATACCAATGTAATCAAATGACGTACCCGTTATCCCTTTATAACCGAGACATGATGTATTGTTTTTATTTAACCCATGTGTTGACCTAAAGCTGAACCCTTCCGAGTGTAACAACAAATTGGATTCCACTGAAATATGTATCCATATAGCACCGGTTTATTCTCACTGCTATTTTCATCATCTTTTAATGGTCCAAATGGTACTTAGGAGGCTTTTCAACCTTGACGAGAGGAAAACATGGAGGCTTGAAGACGCCTCGAATATCAACTAAATGTTTGTTGCCTGCAGCTTCAATTTGGATGGTGGGAAATCTTCTGTACCTTTACGCTGGGAAATAACGTTAGGTGGCCGAACAGCCAACAAAACACATGATTTATTCCAATAGAAAAGGGGCTCATAAAAGTCACTATAAACGATTCAAATAAAAGTGTAAAAAAAAGAGACGCTGCAGAGTTATGCTGCGTTCAAGAATAAAAGCGATGCAAATAAAAGCGTTGCAAATTAAAGCGTTGCAAATATTCGCAACGCTTTTAGTGTGAACACAGCACTAATTTTGGCAGTAAGTGTATTTATAACAATTCCTTTATGAGGACTCTACTAATTGTTTTGGTGTGACATCGGTTTTTACAAGTTAGTGGGTAACTACAAAGAGTTAACAGTGCAGTTAATGTATATAAATCAATAAACTTAATACATTTGTGGATCTGTGAAATGTCAGAGTTCAGGGAGAAACTGTATATCGGTAGGTCCATGATACCGAGTACACGACCACGGCTCAGGGGCTCTGCCATCCAAAGGGAACAGCCTCCAGAAATGTCTGTCAAGTTCTAGTAATTGCAGAGTTCTTCAGTCCACTGAAACATCAGATATCGGATGTTTTTACTGCTGCCGTATGTCTTGGACTTCAAAAACACAGCAGACAAAGCTCACTGTGGAGTTCAAAGTCTTACAGAGTCGAGCTGTACAACTTTGATCCCGCTTACTGATGAATGTACTCGGTGCATTTAGAGTCCGAACATGAATGGCCCACAGTCGGCGATGTCTTCCAGATGGGCAACCAGGAGCCGAGATGTTTAGACTTGCATGTTTATTTCACTCTCTTCAGTCCACTTTCTCCCTGTGGCAATGCAAATTCTCCCTCAGGCACCTGCCGGCTTCATGTAAATTTCTTATAATTTTTTTTTTCAACAAGTGCAATCCCTGTCTGAAAAACTTCTTTCATGAGGTGCCAGAGGCAGCATCTGTCATCTCTTCAACGTAGCAGAGCTAACAGCAACGAATGCAAATTCACAGGAACATTCATGTTCTTCCGATCTCGCGGAGAGGTTTTTCTGTCATGTAAAGATTGTGCAGAAGCCATGCAGACGACCTTATGTATGTCAACGATGCTTTTTCCAGATGCTCAAGGCTCACACAATGAGGGGGTTGGGGGGGTCTTTTCTTCTCTGAATTGCTTCCCAGAGGTGGAGGTGGAGTGGGTGGATGGATGCGCTGTCATTCAAAGTGGAGGCATTTCTAAAAGCTAATCTCCAGCCTCTGCGCTCAGAAAATCAGATCCCATCGCACATCATACCAACTGCTGTGTGTTCTATAATATCCCAAAAAGGTGACGTTTAGCTGGAATCACGTGGGCTGTTGGGAGACACAAGTTTGGATTCAGGCAGTAGATTAAATATGTATATAAATAGATAGTGGCGAAAGGAAGCCTCGTAATTAATACATAAATACACGAGAAACATACGGACGAGGATCACAGCACTGCAGCAAGTATCAGTTGAGTCAATGAGAAGCCCACTGGATGTTTAACGACAGGAACTAGAATGAGTCCATTCGGCCTTGTACGGGAACAGTTGACATGAATTTGATCATTTTAACCGCATTTGTGTACCGACTTAATGGACACTGCAGATTGTATCTAGAAACATTATTAACAGGCCAGTGACATATTTTTATTTTTTTAATGTGAACAGACACAGGATGTTGTGAAAGGTGAAGCCAATGTGGAAACTTGAATTATTTCCAATGGCCATCGGGGCGACTTGAACTTTGAACCCTTTCACACTGTTTTTTAGTTCATTCAATTTAATTGGAACCATTTTGGTCGCCTAGAAATGTCTTATTCTGCGACCGGTAGTACTTGTAGCTCCAGCCGCTTGGTTGCAAAAGAAACCAAAAGGGAGACGGTTCAAAACATCAGTCAACAAACCAACGGGTGCATCACGGTGACTCAACCACTTCTTGAATACAGCCTGTGCACGAGCCTCGTGAAATGACTTCTAATGTCCCTCTTAAGAGAATCTTCAGAGGCAGATAATACGTATTATCCATTACAGCTCATGGCTTCAGGAAAGTGTTCATCAATGTTAGATCTCCAGCTGGCCTGCAGGGTAATACCGTGCAATAGGTTTATCTCGTGGTGTTTTCTGTGCTTCTGCACATCAATGTAAATGACAATGAGATGCGCATACTAATATTTTGATTGTTTTGAGAGATTTGAGTTTCACAGAAAAGCAAGATATCACCTTCAATTTATTTTATTTTTATTTTTTTTATTTTTATATACACGCACACACACACACGCATACACACTTGGCCCCACCTCCTCGGCTCAACGCGGATCAGGGTGCTCGCCAGTGGGTGGTCAACCCCAGATTCACTCTTGGGGCAAGCTACAGCTGAAGCTTATGGGAATGTCCTGTGTTTTCAAAGTAATAAACCAAAGTAGGACAAATTACATCTTTGGAATGAAACAGTGATATTACTGCTTCCTTCCGTGTTAATTTCCGTGTGATTTAAAGTGTAGAGTCATAAAGATCATAAAGACCGTGAACTCCACCCTCTAGTTAAACATTATTTTCCCTAGCCGGTGAAACTCAATCAGCCGCTATTTCATGCTTCTGTCTCGTGTTACTCTCTAAGCTTTATTTAATGGATGTAAAAGGCTTCCAAAGTGCCATATTTGAGACACACGCAACCGCATGACTAATGTGAGGAATGTGCACAGCGACTGAAACGTATTTAATTGTTCATTAGAACGGGAACTCCTCAGGCAATG
Organism: Pseudoliparis swirei; assembly: GCF_029220125.1. Taxonomy (NCBI): domain Eukaryota; kingdom Metazoa; phylum Chordata; class Actinopteri; order Perciformes; family Liparidae; genus Pseudoliparis; species Pseudoliparis swirei. Next base: position 15,940,835 of record NC_079403.1, read on the forward strand.
CAAAGTGACGCTAACCCTCTTCTGCCACAGTAGATGTGACATGCTGGCTATAAGCGGCCGGAGCTCTCGCTCTCTCTCTCTCTCTCTCTTTGTCTGTGTGCTTGTTTGTCGTTGTTTTGTAGCCAGTTTGATATTTCATCAGACGTTTTTTGATGCGCCACATTTTGTACATAAAGAAGATTTCCCACACTAACTACAACTCACATCAGAATATAACGACTACGATGAGTGAACGCTCATATTGCTGTTGCGGCCCTGCGTTTTGACCCAGTGATCAGAGGAGTTTACATTATTAATATTATTAGTCCTGTAGACTGCATCTTTAATACGCTAAACCAGATATATAAATAAATGAAATAAATGAAAAGCCAATAAAGAAGAAAGTTGACCTCAAATTCATAAGACGTGCAGGACTGACAGCCATGATTTAAAGGATTAGAATATTGGACTTCTCAATTCACTTTCCAGGCTTTCAATGTCTTGAGCCAATAACACAAATTACTTGTTTAGTTTTTTCCAATGAAGATTTATATTTATGGCACCATCTCTTTGAGTATTTGCCTGTTATGGCTCTGGTCAACGCTATGATCCAGCATCGACGGAGGCGAGCAATAAAATGGCTGACATGTAAACTACCATGATGAATAGTGGCGCGAGGTGCAACAAGATGGATAACCCCGCTTCAGCTTTTGTTTACCTCCAGCCGGCGCAGGTTATAAATCAGAGCGCAAGTACAGACGAGCCACAGATGCTGTAAGTGCCGTCTGTTGGCCGGGAAACGACGGCGCTTGAGCTGCCGGGGATCATGGTGGCACTAACTGTACAGGGCTTATCTAAATATATCAGAGAAGTTTTTTCTCATTAATTTATCCAACTAGCCAAACAGACAGGGGTTTATTCTGTGTGGTTTCTTCAACCCGGCTAAGTGCCGTTTCCACCGAGGGCTTCTCACTGTTCAGACCTCCTGGCTTGTCTTTCCTCTCAAGGAGTTAATTGCATTCACCTGGTGTCCCAGGTGTTAATCACTTCCTGATTAGATGTCTGCAGTAAAAAAAAAAAACAGCAGACTTTTCTTTCAATACTTCAGCAGCTGGAAAGAAAAAAAACACTTTCAATGAATTGCATTTTAAATATAATTAGAACAGAACTTCATACAGCTATAGTTTAAAAATGGCTACATTACTCTGCCTCTGACATTCAAATGCTGCTATCATCATCATGCAGCTGTTTTCAAAGTAGTTTTAAGAAAAAAGAAAAGAAACATACTTAACCATTTAGTATATTAGTAAACGATACATGGGAAACAACCAGTTCATTAATCTATGACTTTGTAATGAGTTTTCAGGGTACGATTACCCCCAGAAATGTGATACTTAAAACTAAACCCTTTGTGGATTTCTCTTCCCACATCTCACAACGAATTTATCTTTAAATGTTTGAATACATTTTGGCCTCTATTTGAACATTGCACTGTTGAACAATGTCCACCAGCACACACACAGGTTACCGACACATATTAGACTCATTCTGCGCAGAATCGATCGGCGCACAATGCATGCTGGTTAGATTTGTGTCACATAATAATCTAAAGGTTATTTATACAACCCGTTTCCAATCGAGCAGCAAAGTGTTTCACAGACAGACATAAACAGAACAAAAATACAGCATACAATGCAGATCCACGCACAATTCTACATTAATATATATTCATAAACGCATATGAATAAATCATGAACGAGACCTGTAAACAGATTGAGTCTAACAGGAAGTAACTGTTTCTTCCTGTGTCTGCAGTTTCTTTGTCGACGCCCCCTGCTGGCGTCTATCTTCCAGGTGAAGCGCAGTTCATCTGGAACGAGCCTAATGACACCTTTGAGTTGACGAAAGTTCAACAACATACTCAAAGCCTGCCTAGATTGACTACGTATAGAGTGTGGCCATATCTTCTTTATGTCCTCCTGCTGATGCAATAGGGGAGTAAATCCCCAGACCTGATTTTAGCATTTAGTTGTCCCCTCATGTCAATCCTGAGGTCCCATGGGGCGAGGCAGGGCGAAATAAACCTGTAGTGTAGGGGTCCATGACTGACAGCCATCAAAGGCTTCCGGGAAGAAAGAAAATAAGAATCCTGAGGAATGTCCATATGGATTTTCACTGATGCCTCAGGACATCGTTTACAACACAGACAACCCACTCAAACTCACTCTTACACTTGGTAATGGCTTTTGGAGAGCCTTTCATGTCTTGGCTCCCCAAACGAGTCTACAAGGAGCTGAAATGTGCAGCTTTTAAACAGCATCCCGATAACTTCACTACATTGGTTGTTTGAGGGACTCTTAAAAGCAGAGTTTATATCTTCGAGCTGAAACACCCTCCCGGGAGACTACCTTCCCTCCCGGTTGCCTCATTTCGTCCTCGGTTAACGGCAGGATAGTGTTTCAGCGGCGAGGGAACGAGATCGTCATGTCAACGTGATGAAACAATGGAGACTGTATTGTCAATTGGTTTGGTTTTGGGAGTGGGCGGAGGGATGAGGTTATGTCTTTAGCATGGCTGCCACAATGGATTCAACGATAATAACAGCAGTGAACGCTGTGGGACACCTCTTTTTATCTCTGAGTGGAGAATTTTCCTCAGTTATCAGCAGGTTTCTACTGAAGGAAGAGAAAATTATCATCGATCCTCAGTCTGTGACGCTGCGGTTCAGACAAGGCACACAGAGATTCTCTCTCGACTGAAAGATGTTCTGTCATGTACTACTTAAGCTATTTAAATAGCTGTTTAATGTCCTGTGTCGTTCTGAAAATAGTTTTTTGAAGTCTGAAAAATGTCACCATATGATGTCATAGTGGTGTCATCACAGTTATCCTGAGCTTGAGACATTTCTTTCAATTCTTCAGCGTTTTGGACAGAAATTCTGTGTTAAGAACTCCAGATGTGGAGCTTGAAGAATGTTGCCATTTGCCAGGCAAGGGAGGTACAAATGAAAGGTTATTGGGTTGTATTATTTGAGTTGTAAGATCCAGGATATATCTCTTCCTCTGCTGCAGCACCAATCCTTTGTTTGGGGCGAGGACTGACTATCGATTGGCCTATAACACGCAGTGAAAAATGGCCACCACAATTACTTAAAGCCCAAAGAGACGTCATCTGATTAGCCTGTTACGTCGAACCAATACTCCAAACCCCCCAAAAGATCAGTTTTTTTCTCACATAACGTAGGATGAAGAAAAGACACAATTATGTGTTTAGAAAATTGTTGCTTGATAAACAGCATAAACGATGAATTAATTATCAAGAGTTATTGTTTGTGTTTGTTTACAAGTTGATTAAACGACTAATCGGTTCAGTTCTCCTTTAATCAAATCGGTCCCTTGTAAGTCAAATGAAAGTACACCGCGGCACTATCCCTTCAAAACCCCATTTTTGCTTTTATAACTTTTCATGCATAAACCAAAACCAACACATTCGTTCATATAATACAGTATAGCAGCTCCATTGATTGTAGTTTCTCTTTGATGTAGCAATAAGTGCTATAACAATCCAACAAGGAAAGCCTGCTGACAGCCACTTGTGCTGTATGTATGTCACGTATACATACTGTAGCTCTTTGTTTGTATGGTATGACTGCTGGTGGACTACCGGTCAGCTGTGAGCAGCCTGCTGAGCAGGGTGTGTCTATGTGTGTGTGTGTGTGTGTGTGTGTTTCCTGAGGGGCTGAGCTCTCTGGAGGTTGATGTGATTTACCTGGACAGCAATGATGTCCTTGTTCTTGACCTTATAAAGAGGCAGAGCGATGAAGGCAGAAACTCAAAGCATGCAAACAAGCGTTAACTTTTCTTTGCAGCGGAGCAAACCCCCGAACTGAAGAGGAGGAGCAAGAGTGCGACATAGTTAGGAGGACCGGGAGTGTCCTCCTCTGGGACAGATTCTGTTCCAAAGCACAAGTTTGTGAGTGATGTCATCAGTTGGGCCGCCAGGCGCAGAAAAACTCTGACTTCTGCTCCAGTTATCACTTTGAGTCCCGTTTGACTTCATGTTTTATATATATTCAGGCAGTGCCGTGGCGTCCACAAAACAAGAACCCCCCATAGCTGCAAGCAGTCGTGCACAGCTGTGATCACATCACTTCAGATGATATTGGAACAATGGAGCTTTGATTTCACAAGGACCTGAGGTGAAGCCACGATCGCGATGTCGAATTTTGTCTTGTGACAACATAAACATTAATACAGATTAATGACAACATCTATTGGTCTTTGAAAACGAGTGGAAAAGGGAAAGTTTGAGGCAGAAAGCTTCTGAAGTTTACCACCATCCAGCCTCTCACTGTATCTGAGTGGGCTTGTGTCTTTATTTTCCGAAAGTCCCATTTTTCTCCCATTATCCTCATCTGCGTGATGTCGGCATTTACAGATTAATTTCACCCTAAAATCTCTTTCATGCGGACGGCTTTTCAAAGAAACCCAGAGAAAAAGATCGAAACCCAGAGAAAAAGATCTGTAGGCAGGAAAAGGGAAGCTCCACTGTCCTTTGAGCTGGAAGCAGGTAAAGTGATGTTTGATGAGCACTGAGTGGTGCAGGCAATGAAGACTGAGAAAAAGAGAGAAAAGAGAAAGTGGCAAGCGTGTGTCGCATTCCAAACAGCCACACGTCTGTGTAATCCAAGCACACTAATTATGTATTATGGCCGTTAATGAGCCGTGGCACTGATTGCCAAACATTAGCTAGTCTCTCTCTCCGAGCCAATCAGGCTTTTATTGGCTACCCTGTATGTGGATGGAATTTTATACACCGGCTGCATCTGTTAAAATGACACACACACACACACACAACTACACACACATGCATATAAGCGAGAATAACAACCATCAACCTCATGTGCAAAACCATCTAAAGTCACAGACACACTTGTGTATTTGCTTTCTCCGTTGTGTGTTTTTAAGCAAATGTTGTGTTTTTTAATGTGAATTTAACATCCATTGTTTGCCACCAGGCACAATAACAGAGCGAGACGGCTGTTAAATGCCGTGTTTCGACAGAGAAACAGTTTGAAAGTGTGTGAAGAGCCTTTCACTTTTTTCCCTGAAACACAAACACCACATTCTGGACTTCCTTTCCTGCTTTTCATGAAAGTTTTATCAAAGCCTTGGCTTTCAAAAAAAGAGAGATTAATTGAGTGTGAACTGTGAACATGTTCAAATCTTGATGAATGATATTCATGATGAAATAAAAGACATTTACACATTTTATTTTCAACCTTATTCAACATCTTCTTTTTTAAAGTTGAAGCTTTTTAGTTATTTCACGGGTGCAGCGAGGACTTTCTATCAGGCTAAACAAGCGTGGAACATCATTGAATGTGAAACCCTTCACACTCGTCCACTTAAGGGTCTTTTGTGCAGACAACTAAAGCCGTCAACTCCCAAGACCTCAGTGAACTGAACAGTGTGAGGAAGTCTTTGAAATAACTGCTCTAAAGCATCAAGTGGGAAAATCCCACGGAATAACGGTCAGCACGGGGCTGCAGATGATGCTGACACGGTGTGAAGGTGCTCTCACACCTGCTTGTTTTGCTGTGGTCGGATCAACCACACCACCCATTTCCCTACTGGTTTGTCTCATGCGCTGGTGAGAAAACCCTACAGCAAACAGCTGATCCCTGGTCAGCCTCAGTTAGATAATCACGGAGTGACTCGCGTGAAACTCGGACTGGTTGGGACAAGATTACGGACACAGAGTGATGAGTTCTGGCAAATTACCCAAGACTGCAGTGAAAAATTACAATTCTGCTTTTTTATTTAGGATGCATTAAATGTGCCAGACGAACTAATAAAGCTAAGTGGGTCTTTTGCCATTTTGACACCGCTTGCAGTTCATACCGTTTCTTTTTAAAACGCTGCAGTTAAGCGCCACTTTCCAGGCTGATTTTATTAGGTGACCTCAATTAGAATCTGTAAACAGGAATAAAGCATTCCTCTTCTTGGTTTGGGAGGCTACGCCAGACAAAGGAGGAATAAAAGAGTTTAGGAAACTGGGACAGCGTGCTGGGTCGTGTGTGAAACCAACAGAACTGCTGGCATGTCTAACATGCGTCACCGATCTTCTTGAGGTGCTTTCCAGCACGAGATGCGTGGTCTGACAATAGATAACGAGGTGGTCAGACTGTAACACCCTGTTCCGTGTCTCCTATATCTCCTCTGTGTCTTCTGTCTTAATTGTTTAATTCCCTGCACCTGCCCTCAGCCACTCTTGTCTCGTTACTGTCTGATGTCGTACACCTGTTTCCCCCCCTATATATTCTGTCAGGTCTTTATGACGGGGTGAGGCTCAGGTGCAGACAGACAGGCTGGACGCAATATAAATAACAAAAAAAGCACTCTTTAATGAGACAAAACAGTTTACAAATAACAAGGTCCAAAAGGGGCAGGCAGAGGATCGTCGGTCAGGGCAGGCAGGATCAGATACGACGACGGGAAAAAGACACGGAACTAGAGACGACAATCCGACAGGAGACAAAGGAAAGACTGACATAATATATAGGGGGGGGGGAAACAGGTGTACGACATCAGACAGTAACGAGACAAGAGTGGCTGAGGGCAGGTGCAGGGAATTAAACAATTAAGACAGAGAAGACACAGAGGAGATATAGGAGACACGGAACACAGGAGACACAGAACAGGATGTTACACAGACATTAGAAATATTCTTTGTTCGCTTCCCGAGGACAGATTGTTCCATGTGGACAGATGAATGAGGCCAATATTGATCTTTGTTTATTGATTGCAAAATTAAACATGCAAAAACATTGTATGCACAGTATATTATCTGGGATTTCACTTGAGGTTTCTCTGCATAGTATGATTACACTTGTAGTTAAATGTAAATAGCTCTAGTTTGATAGACAGGGCAAACTTGCACTGTCTATCAAATTTATAAATAAACAGAGATTTATTAACGCATCTCCATCCAAGCACACACACACACACACACACAAACACACAGACTGACACACTATCTACTGTTTCAATTTGCTGTGGTGTGGATCATTAGCTCCAGCGGTGCTGCTGAGGTCGTACAGGGTGGGTTTATTAGCCTCCATCAGAGGACCGGTGTCCCCTTGCATCAGCACTCTTCTGAGCCTGTGCCCTCCCCTTTACGTGCACTCTCTGGACACCAAAGCGAATGCATGCCCTTTATAACTTGTTCATATTTTGAAGTCTTTGATAATGTCTTACAGTAGGGGGGCTGCTTTCTGCTGTTCTATGATGACACAGTTGCTCAGAGTGGCTTCAAAGAACAGCTGCTGCACCCGATCAGCACTGGAGTCCTTGCGAGGGTTGCATTTTTTTGCAGCTAATTCTTTTGCAGGGATCGTCTATATATTTGTTTTTGTATCCAAGCTAAAATGATGAACCTATTGGAATCAAACCTCTCATTTCCCTTGTGGTCGTTGTTTTCTCTGAACAGCGGTGCGACCCCCCTGGTGGGTGTAACACGTGAGTCTTCAGAGACGCCTCTTGCTAGTCTGCAGATGGCCAGTTCTATTGCGAATGAGAGTGACTCATGTATCCAATGAAGCCAAAAAGCGCTCCACTCGTCGCCCAAACTTGCCTGCCAGCTAAAAACGGGAAAGCTTCCAAAGCTCTGTTCAGCGTGCAGTGGATCTGGAGCTGTCGGACACGCTGCATCTGCCAACTGGCCTCCGGATGTCATGCCCTTCATTTGTTCTTGCAGGGAGAACTCTATCAACTGTGTCTGATAACTGTTGATAACCGGACGGAGGAAGACCCTCTTTGAGTTGTAGATGATGAAGTCAGTGCACTCATTCACGCCTGTGTTTGGATTGCAACCAATCAACAAGAGGCTCCTGAGCATGCGCTGTGTGTTGAGTTGAGTGTGAATGAACTGGACTGGGACGCTGGTCTCACTGTCCGGGTGCATCAGCCAGACTGACCTTAGTGTTCATGCAGGGCTGAAACATTCGTGCTACCTCGTCTCATGATGTTTGTTAACATGACCGAGATTTGGATAAAAGTGTCGGCTAAATGACATGCCATGTAATGTAATGTAATCAGGAGTCCAGACGAGGTTACAGATGAAGCTTCATTCATTTTGCACCGATCTACCGTTAAGTATATATATATATTAGGGCTGTGAAACGATTAAAATTTTTAATCGGGTTAATCACAGGTTTTTGTGGATTAATCATGATTAATCACATATTACCGATATTCTCGGTATATTTTGTGAGAACATAGAGATTTATGACAAAAGACGGATATATGCATTTATACATTCTTCTATACAATGGTGCTGCAACTCAGCAGTTATTTAGCAGTTTTCTTCCATATGGAACATTAATACATCTTCATCCTAAACAGAATGTTTAACCCTCCTGTTACCTTTCGGGTCAATTTGACCCCATTCAATGTTTAATGTCGGTGTTCTTTGGGGTCAATTTGACCCCAGGCTGTTTTTCACTGTGTCAAACATATAAGAAATATCAACTTTTTTATTTATTTAAAGGGCTATTTAGGTTGTCAATAAACAAACATAAAGTACCTCACACTTAAACTTGGGAAGCAATATTAATTCTAATAATTTTCTGGAGGTTTTAATTGCTGGGGTCAAATTGACCCGAGGGTAAAATATGTTAGTAAATGTAAAGGTAACAGGAGGGTTAAACAGAACATTTTTCTCTTGTTTGTCAACCATTAACTCCACCATGATACAATCTAAAGGCCTCTAGTCTTCCTCTAGCAGCTGCTGAGGCAAACTGACTGTGTGGGTTTTCTTCATGAACTGGGCCGTGATGAAAGGGACGGCGGGGACACCGCTGCAAAGCTGAAACCTCACCGGCCCGGACACGGGGACAGATTGACAAGTGACTTTTTTTTTGCTCGGTCCCGATGCGCGCGCACGGAGCTCTGTGGCGCGCGAGACGGAGATCGATAAGTGTTAACGCAACGCGTAGAGACAGAAATGACATGCTGCTGTGGAGATACGATCAACAACAGACGTTTAGTTTAATAAAAGAACAAAGACGTGCTATAGAGAACATGTCAGGGGGCGGGCCAATCTTTTTAATGTCATGCGATCTACCAACACTACGCCGCGATCGACTGGCAGGTCGCGATCGACGTGTTGAGACCCTGATCTACAGGAAGTAAAAGTAATGAACCTGCGGAAGGATCATTACCGATGAACAGCACGACCGTCTGCATGAGAGCGGACATAGTTCAGATTGAAGAGGTGTATTGGAAGCTCATTTTGCAAGTGACTTTTTTTTCGTCCTGACGACCAACAACAGACGGATTGGAAGCTCATTCTGCGCATGCGTTAAATGCGTTAAAAAAAACAACTAGTTAAACCTGTAATTGAATTAACTGAGTTAACGCGTTATTTTTCACAGCACTAATATATATATATATATATATATATTTATATATATCAACCATATTTGTACAATACATATCTACATGATTTCCCCAACACAAAGATATCAATAATAATTTACAAATATTTACAAACCCTATAAATATAATAAATGATCGACACATAATTCATCTAAATAAACAAAGTAACACATAGCTTCACCTCCCTCCTCCCACCTTGGTACTTCCTGGAACTATAAATGGGTGCTCAAGCGCCTGGGGAAATGTTTTGCCCGAACACCTTGGGAAGAGAGCCAGGAAGAGGTAAGTCGTTGCAATCTTTAGTCTGGCAATATGTGTATTTATATGCACGCATTCAGACATTGATACAATTCGATCTGTTCAATCTGTCACTCTTCACTTTTCTATCCGTTTGTTCCCAGGTAGGAAGAGAGGAACAACTCTGTCCCAGCCGTGCACATGGCTCCCAGCATTCACAGTCCAACAATAAATATATTCAATACGATTCTGTGTGTGTTCTCCTTGACACCTTCATCACGTCACATCTCAGATGCTGTTGAGGCAGGTAACGGCGGTGCGTCGTTGCCATGTGTAACCATCCCGCTGCTGTTCAGCTGCTCTCCCCTCTGATCAGAGACCGCTTAACTCGATGCACCGCCGCCTCTGTCGTCCACTTTCTATTCAATGCACGTGATGCCTTTTGATTGATCACATATTGTGCAAATGACGAGCACTCGTCTGCTTATGTATTAGAACTCCCTGTGGTTAAAGACACCAAATACTGACACTAACAATGTCTCGAGTCCATCGATCGTCAGCGGTCCACCATTAGCCAAACATTTGTTTTAAATCACTGACGCCCCACGTGTCACATTCATAGTTCCACTGGAGCAGTGTCATAGTTTAGAGCGGAAAGGACATCATTTTGTCTTCACGTGTGTTCTGCTCTCCAGTGGGGGAAGGGGAAGCCAATTGTGTGATCAATATTGATCTCTGAGAGCTTGTGCTCCGGGCCAGATGTATCTGCGCTTGCATCTGTGTGTGTGTGTGTGTGTGTGAACATGCAGGCCTGTTTTCATCAGGCACGTCAGCGCCGTTATGTCAGCGGACAGATGACCCCCACAAAGAGGCTCTGAGGGGGCGGTTTTTTCCAGGTTACAGATAAAACTCGGGAACGAGCGTTGCTCGACTCACATACTTGAAGTGTATCACTCGTTTGGAAGGTGAGCAGCACCGGTGATTAGTCAAACAAGACAAACACACACACGCCCGAGCGCACACAGAGAGGGGGTCAAGGGCACAGGCAGGACTGAGCACAGCAGCGTGAAATGACATACTAATAGCAATCATGTCGGCCCACGCGTGCATGTGGATAACTTCACAGCACGATCAAGTGCTGATTGGCTCATGTGACTCTGATCTGCTGCGACTGTGTGTCCAATGAGTCATTCTTCTCTCTCACTGCTCCCCTCTATGTCGTAATGTATCTGAAGGGGATGTATGCGTGTTGTGAATCAATAGGCAACTTAACATTTGCTCAAATGTACAAACAAACCCCCCATGTGTGATTATAAATGTATGAATTGTTTATATTTCAGAATACAGCTAGTGATTAGCTCCCATGCAGCGTGAGCGTGTCCGTTTTATGGCGCTCACATCCGCAGACGGTTGCAGTATGTGTGCCTGAGCGTGTGAGAATGCTGCCCTCATGTGCTCGCGCTCAGCAATGCAACACCCACAGAGCACCAAGAGCCAGGCAGTAAACCTTCATCAGTCACACGTCTTGCCTTCCAGCCTCTGAATGTTCTTCACGATGTAAATAATATTCGTGAGATAACATAATATTATTTTTCCCATTGCAGGTTATGGACACACTCTCTAAACTTTCCCACACGGCGATCGCACAACAAACTGGAATTAGGTATGTGGAAGTGAGACCATTACACTGTTGGACTACACAATCCATGAGGTAATCTATGATGATGCTTTCTGATTCCCTTTTGAAAAGGCCCTATCCATCTGAAGAGAGTGTCGAAGATGAGGATATCTACAACCACCTGGAGGACCTTATAGAGTACGTCTCCTCTTCTAAACACGCCCACGTGCGTGACACCCACACTTCTCTTTTACCAACTTATGAAGATTTTCACCGGAATTTCATTTAAAAAAGTTCTTTGTTCACTTATTCCCACGCGTCATTACCACATAAACAAAATATCTACAGGCTGTTTTGTGGGCGTAGACAACATTTGCTCCCTGAGTGTGGACTGGAAGGCAGCCACGTCTTCCCAAAGCTTTCAGCATGCGCTCTCCCCACTCTCTTATGAGTGTAGCCGTGAGTCGTTTTGTTTTCAGCCAGTTTTCACACCATATTGTTTCCCACGCACATATGAAAGGGTTGCAGATTTAAATGAAATATTTTACCATATACAAATACCCCTAAAGCCCATTTGAACTAGAGTGAATTGTTTTAGGGGAATCTGATTAACCTGAACAATGAACTGAAATTCATTGTTTTCTCATAACATTTGAAGTCTTGCAGTCTGCTGACAAGCCGGATGCCGTTAACGGATGGTGAGAGCTAAACATCGATGTTTGACAATTTTATTCTAAAAGAACTTCACCAAAACAACAAATATAAAAGCTAATAAGTAGGCAAAGTCACAATACAAACAAACACACACACACACACAAACAACTACACACACACCCTTTTATCCAAATGTAATGCAGCATTAAAAGCTGATTCCGAAAGTGTGTACGCGTTGAAGCGAATGTCTTCGTCAGCCAGTGAAGTCGCCTTCTGATTCATAATACTTTTTGTTTTTTGTTGGTGAGAATGGTGAATGGATCTTTCAAGACAGAAGCACAAACCATTAACACTGATGGGAAAATATAGGGGTTGGTTTTGAGTTACATTTGAAGAGCAGAGCTGAAGCTTGTGTAGTAATAAAGGTCAGTGCATCCGGATCATCTTACAGTACAAATGCTGTTGGGCAGGCCAACGCTGACGCGGTGCTCTGGTCTGTGTTCAGCGCTGACAGCTCCCGGAGAAGGAAGCGGCCCACTAGTCAGTGACAGTGAGGAAAACAGCAGTCAGACAGCAGCCAGCAGTGGATCGGAGGTGGGAGTGACACTGAGCAGGTCACCTCTCAACTCCCGTCTGCTCGGTGTCCAGCAGCAAACGTTCCCCTTCCGTTGACCATCTGGAGCCAACTGTCTGAACTCTTAACACTAGTCAGAAGGCACGGCCGACACATAAATGTTTAGGCTTTTCAAAGGCTATTATATGAGATAAAGAGCATGTTCTGTATGCTGCCTGTCATGCTTCTTTTCTGGTTCATCATTGGCTTAATTTACTTTGATGCAACAGCAGCTCAGTGACGAGCTGCTTCTTGATCCCTTGAGAAAATCTCATTATTTAGAAGATCCATCAAGGTGGCTTGACGCTCCACAAAAGAAATGGATCAGGTATATGCAGAACTTTTATTATATGTAATCCATTAAACAGATATTAAATTCAACCTTTTTTCCCCCTCCTGTACATTTACATACCATAGGGTGAACATAACTCAAAGATGTTGAAGCCTTACCCACTTAACACCAGTGAGATAAGTGGAAAGAAATACAGAAATGTCTTATTGAGAAATCAAAACAAAACGGTTCAAGTTTTCACTCGTAGTAAGAAGTGGATTAATAATTTCCACAGCCTTAAAACTCTAAAACTAAACTTACAACAGTTAGAGTGTCTTTATCTTGAGACAGAAATTAGCCATGCCCTTTAGGAAATGCAAACACAGTTTACTAAGATTCAAACACACACCTCCTACTGTGACATTGACGTGGCAGCAGCTACTGGCCAGGGTTAGCAGGTATTCCCAAATCTCATTTGATTGTCTAGATAACACATGCTGTGTATAACTCAAATATTAAGGAATTATAGAACAATTAACAAAGGGACGCAGGATTATAAATTAGAAAAAGTCATTTTGATTCATCTATTTTTTACTTTTAGTGTCTTGAAATATCGTTGGCCCGTGTTTGTTCTTGTATTCATCTCAGGGGTATCTCGCCACTTGAGTACAATGAGTGCTATCGTATCCTGCAACTAAGAATATCACTCCCTGCTGTTCAAAACAACACGCCAGGTACACAGGCAACAAAGTGCAAGAACTTGCTGAGTCGTGTCGTGTTAGTGGAGTTGCAAAGGCGCAGTAATTGGCTCCTATGCGAGCAGTCAGAACAGTCCCGGTGGCGCCACACATAACAGTCTTTACTCGCGCGTGTGTGTAGGTGTGTGTGTAGAGGTGTGTGTGTGTGCGTGTACTTTCACAGCGATGGATTAGGTGATGTCCCTGTCTAACAAGATTTGTAGTATAGTGTTGAAATCCACGACTGTTAAACCAAAGTGTGTGTTTGTTTGCGTCAACCTTTCATCTGGCTGTCATGAGGGGGACAAAGCAGTCACACTCAAACAGCTGTCTGACGTAATGTGCTTCCTGTGTCTTATTCTGTCGTCTGTGGTGCAGCGAGAACGGGGTGGAGGATGAGGAGGATCTGTATGACTGTGTGTATGATGACGAAGATGGAGGGGAGATCTACGAGGACCTGATGAAGACGGAAGCCGTCCCTCCTCCGGTCAGTCCTCTCTCTGACTTCACTGCTTTGTCATTACTGAGATTGGCACGTGACGTATCTAGTTACCATCTGCATCAAAAATATAGTGTGACATTTCATTAAATATAGTGTGATATTTCATGAAATATAGTGTGATATTTCATGAAATATAGTGTGACATTTCATGAAATATGCAAATGAGAGAGAGCTATAAGAAAATGTAATACTCCTCTCGTGTCGGTATGTTAATGAAACGTGAAGCCATAGAGCCAGTGGCCGATTAGCATAACCTAGCATACAATCTTATTTACATAATATCTTGTTTATTTAATCTGTTTTTTAAAAGTTGTTCTCAACGTTATGCTTAACTATTTCTCGGTCGACTCAGTTCAGTCATGGGCTAACGTTCCCACTGAAGTTGCCGGTAACCCATAACATTAAAACAAGTACATTTTACAGTTTTAGTTTGGATTAATGTTAATTACTGGGCTTCTTTGAACAAAGTCAGGCTAGCTTCCCCCCCCCCCCCCCCCCACACACACTCCCCTGTCTAGTAGTCTGTGTGCTATGCAAGGCTGCTAGTCTTAGCTTTATATTTAATGTACACTGTGTCACAGTAAAATCTGGGCATTGAAGTCCCAAAAATACTCTCATGTTGCCTTCTTTGGGCTACTAGTGTGTGAAATTGCCTTTTTCTTTTAGCTTTAAGATCCCAAGTTAATGAATTAACAGAACTGTACTAAGCAACTTTGACATTCAAAGTTTCTGTTGGTCTTTGAAATTCTATTTTCTAAATTCTATAGATTTAGGCTTAAATTTAGCATTTTTCTTTTTAACCTGATACACAATGTAAATTTACATGAACGCATACATGCTTAGTTCAATAACAAATGATGGTACCTAATACTCATATCATAATTGGTAGACAATCTCGCTAGCATGTGTGACTGACCTCGCTCAAAGGTTTGCACTGACTACATCTGGTTGAAGACTCAACAGTTTGTCAGCCCACAACGCTGACACATCGTAAGTGTGTGTGTGTGTGTCTTTGTGTGTGTGTGTGTGTCGGCGTTCCAGAAGCATGCAGAGACTGACATCAGGAGTTGCTGTTTAACAGAGATCAAGCAGACAGAGGAGAAATACACGGAGACCCTGGAGTCTATTGAGAAGGTATGAATCACTATAAGGCCCGTTATTGTCAGGTTTTGTGCTGAACATTTTTGCTGTGTATTTGTGAAAATGTTTTTTAATACAGATCATTAGAGGCAAAACAGTACTTTATATGGAAAACAAATATATTTGAGAATTTAGAGGGAAAAAAAGAATCAACAATAAATTTGAGTAGCTCAACAATATTTTGTTCACTGTCCTGTCACATTAAAAATCCCACATTGCCTTTTGATTTATCGCCTAACCCCATTAAAGATTACGACTCTCAGGCTGGGAAGAGAGTCCTAGAACATAAGTCTTGAGGTGATTTGAGACTAGTTATAGCAAGTGGGTCCTCTGCAGTCGTCAAGCTGCAATACATTTATCCACACTGTGAGTCTAGTGTGTTGAGAAGCAGAAGTCTGTAAAAAAACAAACATCTGTCCTGTAAATTAACGGGAGTGATATGAACTAACATCATGACTTAAAAAACTGCTCTCAATCAATGGGGAAAACACATCAATGTATTACTGCACAATTTATTTTACCAGCTTTTAAAATAATAACATAGTGACTACATTATTTCAGTATCAGAAATAAGGCAAATTAGCAATCAACAATTTTTATTTCCAGCCTAAATCTAGATATAAATCATATTATTCTTTACGTGAGACCACACTCAACTACAGTCGGTAAAAAATGAAAGTACAGTGAACTTTCTTAGGGTGAAAATAGTCTCGCTCCATTGATTTCATGCATGACCAAAGCACTAGAAATCAATCTGGCCTCCTTATCACTCTCAATATACGGGACTGCTGAACTGACTGACTGTAATTTGGGGTATAATGGAAAAAATGATGTATTCCCAGCAACAAACTGTAAGAAAAGACCTTTTGGTGTGGATGTATTCCATCTTACCTGCACTTTACAGAACTGTGGGAAGGAGGCCCGCCGTCTCTCACGGCTACTTATCTTCTCCCTCTTGTGTACGTTCACATCTGGAAAAAGGCCGTGCTTGCTCTCCCAGCGGAGTACTGGGGAGATGACTTTCTATATGAAGGGGATGATGGAAGTTAGCTTGGGCTCGCCCCCTCCTCTTGAGATGTAGAGGTGACCATGCGGCAGGGAGTTTTCTGAAAGGAAATCATGAAATTGCCGACTCTGAAAATGAGATTATTGTTGTGACCCAGTCAGAGCTCCTTGTTTTCGCTGACTGCTGCTCTTTGCATCTTAGCCCCATAATATAATAGCTTCTCACGCACAATGTCTTTCCCACCCTTAGTCCGGAGGAGATGAGCTTCATTCTCTCATATTCTTTCCTCATCTCTGCTGCAGCACTTTATGATGCCCCTCACCATGTTTCTGTCCATCGCCGAGATGGAAAAGGTGTTTGTGAATATCCCGGTAAGTCATTGTTACCTTCGCACTGAAAATGCGGAAGGTTATGTTTTGATCGCCGTGTATTTATTTATTTGTATGCGTATTCCTCGCATAACACAAAAAGTTTTAAACCGAATCGCATGAAATTTGGTGGGATGATTGGTTATTATCCGGGGACCATTTGATTAGATTTTGGGATCGATCGGGTCAAAGGTCAAGGTCATGAAAAGGTCAACATCTTCTTGAATCACATGACATTGTGTGGGATGATTGGTTATTATCCGGGGACCATTTGATTAGATTTTGAGATCAATCGGGTCAAAGGTCAATGTCAAGGTCATGGAAAGGTCAAACACTTCTTTTTACCATAGCAAGGTCAATTTGTATCCAATTAGCATGCAACTAATGCCAACATGTTCATAATTCAATGCCCAATATTGTGATATGCGAAGGTATGCGCTCTACCGAGTGCCCATTCTAGTTTTTACATGGTAACGATCCAACCGGGTTGTCAACTCAAGGTCACTGAGGTCTTTATTGAGGGCCTTTTTTCATTGAACACATATTGACATGTCACAGTAGGACAGTCACAGGCTCCAAACCTTTTTCAAATTGAAAAGCAAATGTCCATGCAACATTAAACATGCATTAACTATCTTTAAATTAGTATTAAGAGAGAAGAGTCTACAGACATGCTAGCTGCTTTGTGGGGCTGTATCTTTAGGGAAATGCTAATGTCAGCATGCTCTCAATGACAACACATTACTGTTAAAATGTTTCATATCATGCCATCTGTCACCCTTAAAAGGTTTCATTCCAAATGAGAGTTGAGCTGAAATGTACGAAGATCCTAAGGGGACATGGGGGAGAAAAACAATACTTTCCTTCCAAGAAACCTTTGTGTTTTCACGCTTAGAAAATAGCGTTATTGCTAACCAAAGGCCCGTTTCTGCAAAGTAGTTTCCAAGCAGCTGGGATTGAGGTGGAGGGGCCACGTTTTGCGCTCGCTAATTGTTATCTCATTTGTCTTTTTTTATTTTTTATTTATATATATAATAAACCTCTACAACCTCTGTGTGTGTGGAAGCTCCATTGTTGTGTTTTCTTTCTTGATGCCCAACTGACGGCAGCCCCTTGTCCCTTCTGGGGCTCCATAGGAATTAGTATCAAGTAGCTGGTTAGCAGAGATTTTACTATCTTAATAAAACCTAAAAAAAATATTCTACCAACTCAATTGTGAGGATTTGCAGTTTTTGTTTGTCCCATGGGAAAATAAACCAGGTATATATTTTGGTTTGGGGCTGTTTTTTACTTTTCACATATAGACCAAATGATAATTGGATGAATCAAGACAATATCCTGCAGATTGATTGATGATACAACTACTCGATGAATACAAGTAACAGGCATTTGATAAACATCAACATTCAAGAATCTTTGCTGTTGTGTTTCAGGACCTGGTTAAAGTTCACAAATGTTTACTGCTGGAAATCCAAGAGTCAGTCCACCACAGAAGTGCCCACAACCTCTACCAGATCTTCACCACTTTCAAAGAGAGGTAGGACATGGACTTTGTAATCTCTATTTATTCTCCTCCGCTGTGTACATAAACCGCTCTTTAAATGAATGATGTAAAAGTCGTTACAAATGATCTTTTAAAGTCTACAGTTTTCAGTAAAGTGCCTGTTCCCTGGCTCTCTATATTCCTATGGTTGCATGTGTTTGATCTGTCACAGGTTGCTGATCTATGGGAAGTACTGCAGCCATGTGGAAACAGCCATCGCCGGTCTGGACGACATCTGCAAAGACAGGGAGGATGTACGAATGAAGCTCGAGGTAAACGGTGTCACTAAATTGACCGTGTTCATTTCTCATCACCTCAGAATAGTCAGAGAATGCCCTCAAGTGTGCATCTGAGGCATTGTAGGGGACGACACCATGGCTGACAGCATACCTTCCTGTAAAAGTATCTATTAAGCTTGAATAGATTAGTCCATTACTTCTACTTTTGAAAAGGGAATACAAGAGTTTAATTAAGCTTTTTTTTAAATCAGCCAACAGTTTGGATCCTTTCAGGTTACTCCTGATGAACACTGCTGTCTTTCTTTATATGTTCTGTATAAATATCTAAATGATTTTTAAGAGAATCTATTGTTTTTGATTCCTCATTGTCGTCTTCCAGGAATGTTCAAAGAGAGCTAACTATGGGAAGTTCACACTGAGGGATCTACTCGTGGTTCCTATGCAGCGCATCTTGAAGTATCACCTCCTCCTGCAGGTACAATACTCAAACCTATCCGACAGCATTTCTATACAAATGAAGTCAAACACTTGCCATGTAATCATGGTGTAAAGCTGTTGCCTTCCAATAAATGCTGTGAATGTTGGAAAGCCAGGGAACTCGAGATAATTTCTTCTCCTCTGGAGACCGCCTATTCATCTGTGAATACACTGAGCATGTACTATTTATGGTAACAGAAATCTTTTTATAAATCATTTGGAGACAAACTAGGTAAAAATCACACAATATTGAATTTATCTGTAGACCATACACTTTTTTTCATTTTCTTCCTACACTTTTTCTATGTATTCCTGTTATTTACAGGAATACTTTGATTTCTAATAATCCCCCCAAACCAACATTATTATTTTTTGAATAAATAACTTTTTATATAGATATACTATATTATAGATTTATTTATTCCATTCTTTCTGCTGTAATTGTAGATACATAAAGTACATATATTTGTTCTGTACTATAGTAATATTCTATGTGATTATAACTCAATATTTGTACCTTTCTATAAGCACTTGACCTCATATTTCCATCAAAACTCACTTTTCTTTTTTATAACTTTTTATTTTGCATTTTCAACAAAACAAAGTAATCCTTGACATCCAAATAAATACACACAACAAAACAAACAGCACTCATCCAAAAGTAGGAAGTATCAGTTTCCATAGTCCAGCCCACCCCGGGTACAAATGCCAATCTCCCCATACACGAACATCCACCTCAACAAACGCCCACACCTACACACAACCATCCATATCCACATATACACACAACCATCCATATATACACCTACACACAACCATCCATATCTACACCTACACACAACCATCCATATCTACATATACACCTACACATAACCATCCACATACATGCACTAAGACATCCATAAACACACATACACCCGCACAACATTCCCAACCTTCCCCTCCCACATGCTGATACCTACATCTACACTCCGAGAGGAGGGCCCAACGAGGAGAGAGGGAAGGACCCAACAGTCAAACTAAATACAAAAAAATGATAAGCATTAAATACAAAATACAATAAAATAAATAAATAAATATAAAAGATATTAAACTGAGAAATAAATAAATCAACACCAGACATTCATATCAGACCTGGATTTACATCTATGTTTAGCATATCTGTCATTGTCGTTAAAACACCAAAGCAAAACAAATCCAAAGTCTTTATAGATGACTCTCAGTGACTGAGCCCCATTGGAGAGATTTAATATGCATCAGAGGTTCGTCACTATGAGCAAGAGGACTGGCGGCCTCGAGGTGGTGCTGTTGACCGTGTTTGGTTCCTGTCCCCTGCCTTCGTCCTTCAGGCTCTGAGACTCCTGTCGTCTATTTCTGTAGCATCTTTATGACTCTCAGTCTAAAATGACCCGCACATGATTGTCATCTGATCGAACCAATTAAGAAGTAGAAAATAGAAACGGCAAAGTGAGAACTGAAAGATAAGGGTGGTAGACAGGACCAGACAAACAACTAAACAGAGACATGGCAGTGAGACTCCAAATCTGAATGTGAAGCTGAACTGAAGCTGTGGAAACTCAATACACAGTCAGGGAAAAGTTGTTAACGCGTCACTGAAACAGCAAATATAAATATGTATGAATATTAAAATAGATTCAAAATGTCTCAGAGTTCTTTATTTCTTAAGTCAAATTTGAGTTGACGATGGTACATTATACTTTTGTGATTAAAATGTAAAAGCATATGTAATATAGCTACGTCATATAACTAAAGCTATACATCATGCGTATGCATGTATGTGTGTGAGCTTGGCCTATCCATTTTCTATTCTATACAAACACGTAAACACGCACGCACACACACAGCACACACACGCACACACACATACACACACAAGACATTTAACCCCCAGGAAGCTTTAAAGGGGCTGCGGTGGTCTGTGTGCGACATGTTCAGGACATTGATAAAAAAGAGAAGCAGCAGCATTTTGTCCCAATGAATAGATGTGTGTGAATGTACTGTGTGTGTGTGTGTGTGTGTGTGTGTGTGTGTGTGTGTGTGTGTGTGTGTGTGTGTGTGTGTGTGTGTGTCTGGAGGTCACTGGAGCATCTCTTCCTCCTCGTCATCCATTGGGAGGGCTTATGGTCTCAGTGTTTTGTTACCTTAATATTGTGTTTGTATTAATTGTGAAGGCTAACCGCTGAACCTCAGCAGAGCAATGAGCACAGAATGGTCTGATTTAAAAAGCTTTATATGGAAGAAAAAAAGACAAAACAAAACCCCCAAAAGGAAAAGCAACTGAAACTCTAGTTTTCAAATTTGATTATTACTGAATACTTAATGTTAACATTTTAATTATTAAAATATTTTACTTTTAGTAACGCCCATCTGCCTCTCTGTAGGTTCTCCTTTTTGAATGTTCAGTAGGTTGTGCAAAATGAAAAACTAGATTTGTTTTGTTTGGTTCAAGGCACAAATACAGAACTCAGGTTTTATTTAAACAAATTTAATTACATTTTTAATTGGCAAATTAAAGATGAAAAAATTCAAACTTGAACATTTTGGCGACGAGCAATCCATCCCTCAGACGAGACCTGCACACTTTTCGACACTTTACATCTGTCAGTTGCTCATAAAAATGTAAATGAATATTTGGCCTTTCTTTGCTTCCAAAGGTGTACATTATATACGTGTTTGATTTGCTGTACAGTATGTATTGAATATTGGATCTGGAAATCCTTACAGCACTAAAATCCCATAAAATAGACAAAAACCCTGAAGCATCCTGGGTAACTTCCCCACATGATGACAGCCAGAATCTGTACAACAAACCTTGTGTCACTTCCTCTCGATCCCGGAGTTCCTCTCTCTCGCTGGTTCTTTCATTCTCTCCTTTTTTGTCATTAATCTTTCTCTCTACCTCACTGACTCCCACTCATCATTTCTTTCCCCCACACCCCTGAACACACCGCCACACTTTCCCTCAATGAGTCCATCATGTAGGGTCCCGATTATTGGTGTGACCACTCCCTTCCCGTGTATCTCGGTGGAGGTGGGAGCCAGGCCTGATAAATAGGGCTGTCGCCTTGCTAGTGATAATAATGCCCAGGTTGAGCTTGACTGACACCGGGGATTTGAGCAGTGCCAAGCAGATATACAGGACTGTCTCAGAAAATTAGAATATTGTGATGAAGTTCTTTATTTTCTGTAATGCAATTAAAAACACAAAAATGTCATGCATTCTGGATTCATTACAAATCAACTGAAATATTGCAAGCCTTTTATTCTTTTAATATTGCTGATTATGGCTTACAGCTTAAGAAAACTCAAATATCCTATCTCTAAATATTAGAATATCATGAAAAAGTATACTAGTAGGGTATTAAACAAATCACTTGAATCGTCTAATTAACTCGAAACACCTGGAAACACATTTTCAAATGTTTGATTTTGTTTTGCTGTTATAAATCTTTTTTTTTACTTGGTCTGAGGAAATATTCAAATTTTATGAGATAGGATTTTAGAGTTTTCTTAAGCTGTAAGCCATAATCAGCAATATTAAAAGAATAAAAGGCTTGCAATATTTCAGTTGATTTGTAATGAATCCAGAATGCATGACATTTTTGTTTTTTTAATTGCATTACAGAAAATAAAGAACTTTATCACAATATTCTAATTTTCTGAGAGTCCTGTATATATATATCTCCCTTCGCGGCTCAGTGTGTGTGTGTGCGTATCCGTGTGTGTGTGTGTGTGTGTGTGGGGACGCAGTTTGTACGGGCCTATATGAAGGACATGCATGGCATCCTTCCTTATCCTCCACTGCTGAGGTCTAGATGTCTTGTTTACGCTGCAGCCATGCACTGGCAAGCAATTTTAGATACACACTTCCACGCACACCTCTGCTATAGTTCAGTGCACACACACATACGCACACACGCACACACACTATCTGATTTATTTCAGGACGAGATTATTTTCCATTTCATATCTAGAGCCAAAGCATTGCGTTCTCATGTGTGGAATGTGGCTGTCGTGTTTGTACGCAGCAGGTTAACAATGTTCATACATTTTTACATGGTTATTTTTTTTCATTCATGATTGACAGAGAGCCTCGCTTTCCTCTTTTTTTATTTCTAACTTATTTTTTATTTTTTTCTCTGTCCACTAGGAGCTGGTGAAACACACTCACGATGCCACAGACAAGCTTAATCTGCGAACGGCGTTGGATGCCATGAAGGTATATGATCAGTTTATATCCCCTCGGGCTTTGCAATAATCAGGCAATACGCTATGTATGCAGGGTTTTACGATTCAATATATTACGTTAATCTTTTTAAATATAATTTTCAGAAGAACTGAGTTTATAGAGAACACACACATTTGCATTCAATCTATAAAAAAGTGAATATTTTGTTTACAATCTGCAATTTCTCACAGTAACACGGACAGTTCATATAGAGCATATGTGAAAATTAAAGCAATGGGCTCTTTTGCTTGGTTAACTTACTGCTGAAGACATCCATTCATTTAGGCCATGTAAATCATAATAACCATGAAATAATCATGAAAGTCTGTGGAAAAAAATATTTTCCCTCCAGTGACATAAATGTGTCGGCTCACCAACTAACAGGATCACGTCCGAAAAGCAACTAAAAGATATTACACCTCATTGCAACACATTGCATGTCCACACCTTTTGACTACACATGAATAAATAATTATTCCAATACAATCCAGCATATATAAATCCTGCTTATTTCATAGCCCTCAAAGGCTGCTCACTTGCCTATTGTCAAATACAGCGTCTCATTTGAATTTACAAGCACACATCAGTCATGGCTCCTTCTGAAGGAGAGAAAAACAGAAAGAAAGAAAACCTTCGCACAGAGGGGAGAATATCTGAAAGTGGAAGAAAAAAGGAAATCATTTGTGTTTTGATGATTTGTTTACAGGACTTGGCTCAGTACGTCAACGAAGTCAAGCGAGACAATGAGACAATGCGGGAAATAGATCAGTATCAGAAATCCATCGAAAACCTGGTGAGCCACCTGTTTCATCCAAATAATTAGATTCTGATCTTGGTTTTCTGTCGCAGCGCTTTCTTTGAAATTAATTTAATTCCTGTAAAATCCCTGCCAATCTTTTTCTGTCTCTTTTCCTGTAGAATCAGCCTCTGAGTAACTACGGGAGACCAAAAGGTGATGGCGAGGTACGGGTGTCCTCGGTGGACAAACGAGCTAAACAGGACAGGTGAGATGTCAGGTTGACATGCTGGTTGGCTGAAACACTGACTGACTGACTGCAATCAGCTGAGTATGTGTGGCTGGAAGCCAAAGTGCAGTTAGAAACATAACCTGTGTGTCTTGGAGGTGAAGAACAAAATACAGTGAAGTACAAGGGTATGTAGTTATGACCTCACAGAGTTGCACACAAACAGGCTGTTTGTGTTGCTTTTAGAAACAATGGACATTGTAGATTTAAGTTAGTGAATGATTTCCAAACAAATGCAGTGGGCAGAGTAACATGACTACATGCTCTCTCTGACTTCCACATTTTGTTCTATTTCATTTCATTTATTTACTGCGCAGGAAAAGATTAGGAGCTAAATGACATGTTATAGTCAAACTGGCCGGACTCAGTTGATACTGGTGACCATAAGAGTTCTGTTGTTTTGCACATCAACGTCAGAATCCAGGACTTGGGTGGATTGAGCAAGATGGTGTATGTCATTTGAGTCAGTGGTTGCATATACATTCCATCAAATGGTATTCATATGGGTGCTTGAAATGTACGGCAAGTTTTAGGGTTCATCTGATAAAAGGATCTCTTGTACCTGGTGGTACTTGAATATTTGCATGCTAAATCAATCTAGTGATGCATTCCTACCTTGTCTTGTGTCTTGGAAATAGAGCAGTGTGTGTTGGAGAGGAATTGTGGTTTTGGATCTGAAAGTCAAATTGTTTTTGTAGTTGTGGAAAGTCAGGGCGTTGTGAAAGTGCAGTGGTAAGTTTAAAGGGGCTGGCGGCCATGGATGTTATAAGCTCTATTGTAATGTGTTCCTATTGGTTCAATGGTTACTTTGAATAAAACAAAACATGTGATTATTTCATGAAGACAATTTTTTCATTGAATTACCAGAAAACACTCTTTATCATGATTTATATTGTTATTTAGATTGTGAAAGCAGATTTTGGGCATCCCGCCTAGCCCTTGTAAGTGTGTGATGAATGGAGTCTGACGTAGATATTGATTTCTTAGGGGAATAGAAACGCATCCAGTTTTTGTAATTGAGATGATTTTGGTCAAACGGCTAAATTGTGCAGAGTTTTCAGGGTTTGAAGCCAAAAGAATAAGTACTGTGTCTTCGGCATATTGTAGACAATTGGAGTATTTAATAACATTGAGAGGGTCGTTGACATACAGGAGAACGAGTAAAGGACCTAACATGCTGCCTTGAGGAACCCCCATATAAACGTTATCGGGGAGGATGTTCCATGACAAGAGTTGGATCCTCAATGTTTTCCAACCGGATGGAAATAGCCTGATACATCTCAGGATGGTTCTTTAAAAAAAGGATAATCCAAACCGTACATATCAAAAGCATGTTGGTTAAAAAAACATCAGACAGTTCACAGTTCCACTGTGTGGTCTCTGATAGAGAGAACTTATCGGATGTAGTAGAAGAAACAGGCAGGGCAGCAGGATGTAGTATCAACATGAGATGCTATAGTTCTCTAACGGATGTAACCAAATACTCATTGAAAGAGATGCAGTCGTAATGAGACCGGGTCCTCTTTGAATCACAGGCACATCTTCCTGTTCGATGCCGCGGTGATCGTTTGTAAGCGGCGAGGGGACAACTACGAGATGAAAGAAGTGATCGACCTGCACCTCTTCAAGATCACCAACAACCCCACATCCGACAAGGAGAATCGGAAGGTCCGTGCACACACACACACACACACACACACACATATGGTTTGTATTGAGACACATCCATCTGTTATCCGTAACCGCTTATCCTCGACAACAACCATCCTTATCTGACTTTCTTACATAACATCAGGGGAAGGTAACAACAACTTCAGCGAACAAGAGTCAAGTCAATGTTTACTCGGCACGTGAACGGCGGTGGGGGGACCCCTCACTCGGTCTTGATCTCCTCAGAATGCATGAGTAGGTCTCCCAGGTGAATTACTCCCCCAGCATGTACATGCCAAAGAACATGTTTTTCATGTTTCAGATCTTGCCATCACCTTTGAAAAGATATGGTACATCTTGCAGACATTTCAAGGCAGCAACACATATTTTTTGTGAAAGTTTCCCTTTCGGTACCAAGACAGGAAGTCAATTTCACTTTTGGCCAGGCCACAAAGATGTTGTTTTACCTCCGAGCTGCAGCAACATTAACCTCAACTAGAATGGGCACTCGGTAGAGCGCATACCTTCGCATATCACAAGATTGGGCATTGAATTATTAACATTTTGCCATTAGTTGCATGCCAATTGGATAAAAATTGACTTTTGACCATCCAGATTTTGACCTTTCCATGACCTTGACCTTGACCTTTGACCCGATTGATCCCAAAATCTAATCAAATGGTCCCCGGATAATAACCAATCATCCCACCAAATTTCATGAGATTCGGTTTAATACTTTTTGTGTTATGCGAGTAACACGCATACAAATAAATAAATACACGGCGATCAAAACATTACCTTCTGCATTTTCAATGCGAAGGTAATTACGTGAAGCTGAAGTGAAACAAAAACAAAACAAGTAGGTTTCTAATCTGCCAGGTTTGCACATCACACTTATTGCTCATATTTGCGTAAAATATTGACGTCCTTATTGTGCTGCACACTGAAATGAGAACTTTTAACAATGGAACTCACTCTTACATTTTAATCCAAGGACAAAATGTCTCAGTAATTCTGGCAGCCAAATATTTTATTTTCACAGTTCACACTTCGAAGTCCAGATACATCACAGCTGAGAGGAAGATGCAAAGCACACGTCTAATTTTATACATTTTTTAATAGAATAAGGAAGCTGCAGTTTCTCAGGTCTGATTGGTGGAATTCACACTGAAGTCTTGAGCATTAAGTTTTTTACTTCATAGTCCGGGATCACCATTTTAAAACAGCGATAAACTAGTTTAACTGGTGATTGACAGTGATTTTAAAACAGCTAAAACAACTTTTGATAAATTGTTATTTCACTAAGGGCTGTATCCGAATATGTCTAGAACAATATGGCGAGGGAATTCTACTTTCACTCTTTCACTGTTGTTGTAAAAAACAGCATGGACAAGTATAACCATAATAACAGTACATACTTCTTACCATTCTGTAAAATGAAAAGAACAAAACAGGCATCTCACATAACAACCAATCAGCTCTAATGGAGGGAAGTCTTGCACTGTTGAGTCCATTATTGCCTCTTTATGACTAAGTCAGCAAAGCTCAGTAACCACGTTGGACTCCTGACAAACCAATTAACAGTGCTACTTCAGCATAACGAACAGCCATAACAATACATCAGATCAACGCAGGTTCATAAAATTGAGAACAAAAGTATTTTATAAGCACCTGTACCAAACATCTTAACCCCACGGCTGCCTTCTGTGCCCCGGATCCCTAATGTTCTGCTGAAATGAACTGCATGGAAACATCTCTCCAGCTCATAACACAAACAAGAAAATAATCACCAGAAAGGATTCTAAGATAAAATGATAAACGCTTGTTCCAGCACATGTTTTACACTCTCGTGTTCATTCACCAGCACAATACTGAACGTGTCAGACTAGAGCAGCCTGCTTCTACCCAGATGGTGTCATCATTATACCCCCCCCCCCCCCCACATACACACACACACAATGAATACTAAGTGCCAAGTGGTGAAAAATATTGCCAATCATAATGAGGGATGATATCTAAGGCGTGCCAGGAAACAATGATGGGGGTAATAATGATGTTGTAAATAGCAGACATTAGTAGGCTTAGCCCCATATGGGTTTCTAGAGTTATATATTTTTATGAAAGCTCACCTACCTCAGTATCATTCACCCCTGAAATAATAGATATGATGCAGTTTGCTGGATTACATATTTATTATGGAAATGCCAAATATGACAGTGGCTGTCGGACAGAAGCAGCAATAAGAAACTTCATCATAGAAGCAGAATAATCACATTTAAATGCAAGTAAAACCAAAATAATCTCAAAGTGTAATGATGTGCACAGCAGTGGGAAGCTTTAATGCACCATTGTTCACGCTCGAGCTGATGGTTTGAGATTCTGCAGCTTTACATGTTATTCAGCTGAAGTAATCACTATTTTCATAATGACAAAAGATCCAATTAATATGTGTACTCTGTGAAGTGTCGCTTGTAGTGACAAACCAACTGATAACTGTTACCAGACTCTGCGGCTCCACTTGGCTAAATGGAGCATTACAGGTCATTGTTTTGGTTCTTCGGCCCGCAGATTTACTTTTGTTGTTGGTCCTGTGATGATTTGGGGGTCGGCTGTAGCTCAGTGGGGGGAGTGGTCGTCCCCCAACCACGAGGTACTCGGTCCGATGCCCTGTGGGGAGAGTCTCCACACTTGCATGTCGAAGTGTCCTTGAGCAAGACACTGAACCCCCAGTTGCTCCCCGGACGCTTCACTGCAGTCGACTGCTCCTGGATAACTAAAGATGGGTCAAATGCAGAGAAGAATCTCCCCACAGGGATCAATAAAGGATTTCTTCTTCTTCTTCTTCTTATTCTTCTTATTCTTCTTATTCTTCTTCTTCTTCTTCTTCTTCTTCTTCTTCTTATTCTTCTTCTTATTCTTCTTCTGAGTATTTAGCAGCGAAAGAGCTAAATATTTCCCCCGGGAGTTGGTGGAGATCAAAACAGAGCTAAAGGGAGAATGAATATTGGACTTACATTTGCCAGGTGGTTGCCATGACGATTTCCAAATGAAAGTTGTTCAGTGTCTGTTGCATGTGCACATAGTTATGTGTATGCTAACAAGTGCACCACATCAATTCAAAAAGGTGATAATGTGTACACGTTGTGTCAACATGGTTCCGCTTCACACAAATGCCCAAAACACTGTTACTGCAGAGTTCACTTGGACTCATTGACCGACATGGTGCGAGCCGTGAGCAAGGGTCACATTGGTTTATATTTAACTGAGCATTGTGCTTTATATAATCCGTCTGGATGTGCGATTCCAACGCTACAACAAGTGAAAAGGAATTAAACGGACAGATGGACAAACACCGTTTCCTTCTTTTTACAAATTGGCCTGTTTTCAGCCTTCACAGTTGAGTGCTAGAACTCAAAACCCCACCGAGGAGCCGTGAAAAGTGCATCGCACAAGCATCTGCTTCGTGAAGTCATCGAGAAAAAGACCGGAGGCTAAGAGACTAATATGTGGGCTTTGAAGTGGGTCATGAGGGTTGATTACAGGCCCAGTGGTCTGTGCCCGCTGTCTGATGCCCAGCGGTTATGTGGCACAGCAACCCAACAGCCTCTTCCTGCGCTCCTTCATGCTCTTCCTCTGTTTTGTCTCCGTCTGTCACTTCTGCCCTTCAGCCTTTAAGTTTGCTCTC
The DNA here is from genome assembly GCF_029220125.1 of Pseudoliparis swirei. Classification (NCBI taxonomy): domain Eukaryota; kingdom Metazoa; phylum Chordata; class Actinopteri; order Perciformes; family Liparidae; genus Pseudoliparis; species Pseudoliparis swirei. The sequence goes on from NC_079403.1 coordinate 15,970,268, forward strand.
CCCGAGCATCCCTCTTTCATTTTGCATCTCTTTGTCGCCATCTGTCTCCCCGCATCACGTCGTCTTCGGCTTCTGCACGCCCCCCCCCCGCCAGGTTTTTTTCCGTTCACTCAAAACCCTCCATTTACTGACTCACCGTTGTTGTATTCTTCTGTCTGAACTGTGTGTTTCCCCTCCGTGCTGCAGTGGTCCTACGGATTCTACCTCACCCATAACCAGGGCCAGAGCGGCTTTGAATTCTTCTTCAAGACCAAAGAGCTGAAGAAGAAGTGGCTGGAGCAGTTTGGCATGGCCATGTGAGTCTTTGCTTTTTCATGTGTGTGTGTGTCTGCGTGTGCGTGAGCATGTTCATGCGCACCAGCGTGATAAGAGTGTGTTTTTGTCATTTAGTCACAACATTAAAAACGCACACATTGTCTATCCTGTTATTCAGGTTTGGTGACATGATAATTTATGAGGCATGCGACACTGAGGTGACAAAATGATGAGCCGATTATAAGGCACACACTTACTTTAAAAGCACAACCTAACTGAACATGCACATACTCATTTTAGAATCCAGTTTTATATCAACATTTGACACTGTGTACACTCAGAGAACACAAGTGATTGAATTGATTGCAGCAACATGTGTGTGTAGTGTATAAACAGCATCAACCGGGATCCACATGCACCTCCACAGACTGGCAGGGAGGACTCGTCTCTCGCAGAGTTCACGGGCCAGTCAAGTTGTATCGGTTCTACATTTATAGATAATAATATTACGACAGTAACTGAAGTCTAAAACACAATTCAACATTGGACAAAAGTGTACATATGATTAGAAAACAGTAAAGATCTCATCCCACTGGACTGTTTGTGAAGATGTGGTCTTTAAGCTGAATTGTCGTCTACACACAGTCAGGGGGTCAGGAGTCACACACAACTCCATTCCTTTATTTCAAGCCATGAAATAAACATGACATTTTAATGAGATCATAATTGCGGCGTTCCTCACCACCAAAACGTGAACAGGCATTTGTCTTGTGCTTACAAAGAATACAACAGGTGCAGTAAGAGGCACTTGTATAATATCCTCTGTGACTCTGGAGAAGCTGTGTAAAGTCTACAAAAAATAACCCCAATAACGTCCTTGTGATGTTTTTAGGAATTTTGCCAGTTTGGTCCAGGAGATTGCAATATTTATAGAAAAACAGAAAACCTTTTCAGTATGGGAAATATCTTTAGAAAAACCCATTCCTGGTATTTGACGTGCCAATAACCCCCCCAAAAAATGTCCTCCCATCCTCTAGCATCTCCATTTGCAGTAGCTGAGATACCTGTTATTGGATCCCTGGGTGAACCGCCAGTGGAGTCATGACAATTAGTTAAGAGCTATTACACTACAAATGTAGACATAAAAAAACAAAAAAGAAACTGCAAAATAAAATTGTCACGCGACAAAGGAAAGCAACACGCCTAAACAGGAAGTGAAGGAGAAAGAAGGGGCTTTGGTTGATTAACTTTTGGGGATGATTTAACTAGCTGTGAGAATAGAAAGTCGTTAATAGACAATCACGCACAAACGTTCCCGCGGCGACGCTTAACAAGCGGATCTGCGAACGGCAGCGAGCGAGTCAGAAGAAGGCTGAACACAGAAGTCCTGGAGAGTTGCATCGGACATCTTTAAACGCTTCGGCATTCGATCGTCCCTCGAAAGCCTTCTTCTGGATTAACCCTTTGAGTTCCAAAAGTAGCACCTGTGCATATTAAGAGCTTACGCAACAACGCCGTCATGTCTCGCTACCATAACACTGACATAACAAAGGAGAGGCCTCTTCAATTTGAAATAAACAGACCGTAGTGCTACGGGCAAACTTGCGCCCCCACCCCACACACACACACACACACACACACACATTCTCCCACGTCCCAAGGGGCCAATAATACTTCTGTGTTCACTTCAAGCCGACTCTGCCCGTCTCTTTGTAATTCCCTCCTTCCGGCTTCAAAGAGTCGTATCAGTGAAATGTTTCTGTTGCTTTTGGAAGAGTTTGGTTGGCTGCAACTATAAGTGAACCTTTTTTTTCTGGGCTTTAACATTTTCATCAAACACCAAAGCATTTTGAAAACTGTAACAAGACCGGCACAAAGTCATTTTGGCTCATCGTACAACTCGGAAGCGTTTATTATACAGTTTAGTCCGACTGCTCGTCTGATTTGTAGTCGTCTCTCCTCCATCGTCTGTAACAGATGAGTCCAGGACCACAGATCAGTTCATCCTGTTCAATATGGTCAGGGTTACATATGATTTATGGAGCTTTATTATTCAACCGGAACCCTAAATATCGACACGTCATGTTGTGATTTTCTTATATTATAACACAAGTCACATCTAATATCATCATCATGTGGTACGGCAGGCACATGAGCAGAGACTCAGCGGTGCATTAGAGCGATTCAGCTGACACGACACTTTAAATGCCAGAAACAAGCAGATCTGCAGAACTCTTTTGGATCTGGCAGCTCCGCCTCAAATCAGACCCCAGTGGAAACAAGTTGTCTTTATTATGTTATCGTCGACATTTTCAATAAATTTGCTGTAAATAGCAAATAATGAACATAAAGATTAATATATATTTAGTGCTATATATATATATAAACACGTCTTTCATCACTCAGGATTGAAATTAATCTTTATGTTTACAAGTAGGACACAAGAAAGGTCTTTTATTTAGGAAATGTTTTTCTAACTACTGCTTCTAATGATAATAATAATACTACACATAATAATAATCTGTATCGTAACCTATCATTATCTGATGTTTGTTGTGTGTGTTTAGATCCAACATTCGTCCAGAGAATGCAACGAACAACCTCCACGAGTTTAATATGCACACATTTGAAAAGATCACCTCCTGCAACTCTTGCCACATGCTGCTGAGGTAAGAGGCCATTTATTACTCACACACACACACACACAAACTCCCACATACAAACACACACACATTCAAGGCTATCGTCAGACATAAAGACTGAGGACGAGCTGTGGATCTTCTCCCTTCAAACACCCGACAGGACTCCTTTGAAAGACCTCCACTCCTCCTGTGCCTCTCCAGTGTACCCTCACAATATATGCGTCACTTTCCCTTTTTCTCGTCTCTTCCTCTGCACATGTGCCTCGGTTACTCAAAGTTTCTTTTGAATTTGCTGAACGGTATCGGCACCCAGAGGACCGGGCCTCATGGTCTTTCTCACAGTGGGAGCGACTGAGTGGTTTTACCTACCGAGGACAGTAAAGGGAGAAAAGAAAGTGTCTGTCACACTTCAGCACTTTTTTAAGGCGACACTGAATATACAGAGCCAGGCGCTGAACTCCCCGATGTTTTCTCCGAATAGTGCAGTCTGGAGAAGCCTCTGAGGTGCAGTGTGTCATTGATTTCATGATTATTTCTCAAGTGTTCCTTTAAATAATGATTGGTCCCTTTGAATATTTCATCACGACCATTGTGCTCTGGCTTTGTGTTGGCAGTGTCTGTAAAGGAACAACGGACCATTTTGAAAGGATGCAATAGGAATGTAACCTCTCATCTAACCGGCACCAAAGATCAAATTACTTCATGAATCATAAGCCTAATGTGTCAAGTGTTACTCTGCATATTATCCAATCTGAGATCTAGTATACCCATGATGTTTTTTGATAAGCTATTTACAAGAGCACAGGCCTCGCTGAGGCATTGTGTCGTTATCAGAAAATGAGGAACGTGCCTTTTTGAAGTTTTCTTTTACATTTTTATTTTCAAAGAGAAATCACCATCCTTTCATGTTATTTCATAAGAATTGTGAAGGTTTCACAAGAGCGGCGTCCGAATGGTTTAAACGCACCGCTATGACTTCTTTCCCCCAATGCAACACCCGGCGGTTCTGATGTGCGCAAAACAAATATGATAGTGTCCCTGCACGTGAACGCCATGCCAGGTTTCTCAAAGAGTAAAGCCGCCTTTACTTTCATGTCATTTTAATTAGTGCCTCTGAGATGGTTGATGAAAACTGAGCAACGCTCTGCTGCTGCTTCAATGTCAGGGTCTTCTCTTGTGAGCTGAGGCCCATTTTTTGTTGTTGTTGGTCTCGAGTTCAAAATGAAACTTATAACTAGAATGGGCACTTGGTAGAGCGCATACCTTCGCATATCACAAGATTGATGATTTTTGATTTTTTTTGATTTTTTTTTGCATGCCAATGGATAAAATTGAAAGCTAAATTGACAAAATAAGATGTTGAACAGATGTTGACCTTTTCATGACCTTGACCTTTTCCAATGATCCCAAAATTCAATCAAATATAACCCCACATATAACCACCAACCATCCCAATTTCATTTCATTTTTTTGTAATTTAATGTTATTAATAAATAAAATAATAAAATAAATAATAAAAAACACGAAAACATAAAAATTTCGCAGTGGGCACTTGGTAGGCGCATACCGCCGCATATCACAAGATTGGCATTTTTTTGAATTTTTTTGGCATTAGTTGCCAACATTGGATAAAAAAATTGACGGCTAATGTAAAAAAAGATGTTTTTCTTTTTTTTTGACCCTTGATGACCCATCCGATCAAAAAAATCTAATCAAATGGGTCCCGGATAATAACCAACCATCCATTTCATTTAATTCGGTTTTAATACTTTTTTTTTATTTTAATAACACATAATAATACAAATAAATAAAATAAATAAATAAACCTTCCGTATTTTAACAAAATAACAATGAACACACCTGTTGTGGCTTTGGTAGAAAGTATTGGAATCTATTGTCCTTGTGCTGCTGAGCTGCTGTAACAGACTTAGTTTGAACGCCGAGGACCTGAAGGACTTCCCTTTAGCCAAACTAAAGCCAGCTCACTTCAGGACAGGAACATGCCCGGAATGACAACGCTGTCATACGGCGTGTTCGATGATGTGTTCACCGTCTATTTTTCGCATCTCAACACGCTAACATTTGCCAAAAAACACCAAACTCAAAGTACAGATGAGGCTGACTGAAATACCATTATTTCTGCTGGCTAAATGATGGCTAACAACAGAAGAGAGGTTGACTGTCGGTTTCCAAACCGTTGCTGCTCATATGACGTCAGAGACCGTAGCGGACATTTCTCCATACCATTAAACCTCTTTAACTTGGATCTCTTTCCTCTCGGCATCACAGGATTGTTGCTATTCTTTGCGTTGATCTCCCGTTACCATTGTGTGTAATGCATGTGATGCCTCTCCCTGTCCGTCTGTCTGCAGGGGCATCTTTAACCAGGGATACCTGTGCTCCAAGTGTGGTTTAGGTGCCCATAAAGAATGCCTGGCCCGCTTTGGAAGCTGTGGAAAAACAGGTAACAGTCTGCTGCTTTACACACGCAAATAAAACCAACGTCTCTCGCTTTATTGCACAAACCCACCAGTCACATCTAGTCTGCAACATGTCCGCAGTTAACAGTCACTAAACAAAACGATTTCAAGGGACGCATCAAATGTAACCGTATGAACACAACTGCACGTTTATACTGTAGCAGTACGAGCAGTAATGACAGGTGATGGACATAAATCCAATGTATGAGTGTCTTATGTGACTAATTATAATCAAGAGGGAGATTTATTGGCTGGTTTAAAGCACACAGTCGCATCCTGAACAGTGTAATTGTGCGAATTGAATATATAAGAATTTAATAAGTGCCCTTATTTCTACAAACCAAGGTCATCCAAGTATTCGATCAGAATTGCAGATATTCATTCAAAAGCTCCCCCGCTTCCCCGGGTGGTTTTGACACTTCAGAGCACCTTAAAGGCAATGTCACTGTGTCTCATTGTACCGATCCCCAAAGCTCAATAGTAGTTTTACTGAGGAGTTTTATGAAACTCCGAACTTGTTTTTATTATGCCCCTGTTGTGTATCTGTCACTCAGCTCCCTGTGCAGGAGCACTGACAGCTCTGAAAGCAAGGATAGGAAAACTTCAGAGGTGGAATAAAAAGAAGGCCTCCAGAAACCAGCTTAGCATGTCCTCTGTGTGTGCGTGTGTGTGCGTGTGTGTGTGTGAGTGTTTGAGAGATTGAGAGAGAAAAGAAGAAAAAAAGTCACACGTTTTGTAAGTTGAAGTTTTTTTTTTTTTTTTTTACAAACCAAGCGACCTTTCTGTTTTTGACTCTTACAAGCCGTAACACTGGGTGTCACATTTGCGTGTGTTTGTCCGTATTCCCCGTGGCATGCTGCCAGCTCCTGTCGGGTCTGGCGTCTGTCATGGTGCCGGCGGGTCGCAGGGCCCACCCTGCCAGAGTGCGGACCTTAGTAGATTTGGGCGACACCGGCGGCAGAAGAGCTGATGAAGACTGGGATGTCGGTTTAAATTCCCCCTCTCATTACTCGACACAGCATCTCCGCCCTCAGCTGGGACAGGGAATTGTGCAGGGACGAGGACCACTACTTTAGTATCCGACTAAAAACGAAGAAAGTCCTCTTAAAAGTGGAAGAAGAAAGATACTCCACCGATTTGACGACAGCATTGAACTTTATTAGCTCAGCCACCACAATGTCTGCATGTACAGATACTGTCAATGCACAGGCAAGGCTGCACAAACACACAATCACAGCATCTCAGGAAAAGGGTGTGTGTCAAAGATAAGCCATTGTTTACCTGAATGTGTCTCTGTTATCAGCTAGTGTTTGCGTAACAGGTCAAAGGCCTGCTGAGAGTCATGTGTGTGTGTGTGTGTGTCGGGACAATGCATATGTGGCTTTCTGCCTGCTAGCGTGTGTGTGAGTGCGTGTGTGTTTATGCAATTGCTGTGTTTGCACAGGTACAGAAGTAGTCGTGTGTGTTGGTGTGTGTCTTGGGGGTGTAACCCGTCCCTCAGGGGAGCCAATGAAAGAAACCGGTGGAGCAAAACTCTCAGGTTGGCCCCCCCGCCCCCCCCGCCTCGTTACCTCCTCTCTCCCGGCTGTCATGTCGTGGCAGCGCAGCAAAACAAAGCGAACCGCGGTCAGACACAAGCGTCCGCCTTCTCCACTAATGAGGGAGTGTTGCCTTGTACCGACGAGTGTGTGCAAGTGTTTGCGTGCACCTGCTAACCCGTCATTCACTATGCCTGTTCTCAAACTTCTTTCAGATCCTGACTCCGTCAGAACTCAGGTGAGCTGCTGTGTGTAGGTGTGTGTGTGTGTGTGTGTATACTGTCTCGTGTCTGCCACCTCTCCAAAGCGTTGCTGCACTTTGAAGACTGCTCTTTCCTGCTATTTGCCAAGGAGACTCCAATTGACTTTACCTGCTGCAGCCACAAACAAGATATATTCTTTTTTTTGTTGCAGATTTTAACCTGTGTGGGTTTTTTTTAAACTGCTGTGTGTTTTACTGCTACAATGCTCAAAAATATCCCCAAGCAGGACATTTTAAATTAGACTTGGGCTCACAGCAATGGTGCAAATAACTGTGGCAAAAACATTATGCAGGTAAGACTTTTATGCAAAAATGACCCTGTCTCATCTGCAAAAACACAAGGCTTGGGGAGGGGGGGGGGGGGGGATTGACAACTGTTCCCGTTGCTCTGATTTTATAGCTGGTGCCAGGTGCTGTATTGCGATGAGAAGTGCAGAAAACGTGCTCAACAGAAATTGAAAATGCAACACACAATCTTTTTGAAAGAAACTTTTCCACCAATTGCTTTGCACACAAAAAGACTCCAAGAGTACAGTGTGTTGGATAGTTGTTGTAATAGTAGTACTACTATTTAGTGTGGAATACTAAAGCCAGTGGGACATTCTTAAGTATTAAGTATTACGAATGTCCCACTGGCTTCATGCAGTTCTCCACCTTCAACACAACATCGAACTAAAAGGCTGAACTATCTGTGCCTGCCCCTATAAAACACAGCAATGTTCTCGCTCTCTGCAGCTCTAAAGATATTTCTGCTGCAGCGGAACACACAGTAGTTCGCCTGTGGCGTCGGTGCATGCGATATGGGTTTGAATATATTCTGCAGTGACGTTCACGTCAGGCCCTTGCGTGAGGGCTTCAGAGGGGAAATAGCAGGCTGGGGTTAAAATATGAATTATGTGTGTGCAGAGGGGTTTATTGGAAGCACTGAACACATTCACCCCCCTGAGTGTCGCTAATAATTGATTGAGTTGGATTTAAGGCAGAAAGGATTATGCAGTTGAGTTTGGATGGCTTGACGATATCGACTTCAGACATCTGTGTGCTTGGGATGGAAAAACTGGCGAATTAACTCGTGATCAGAGGAGAACAAGTCGCCCGTGTCTCAATGTGCTCGTGTTTGTTGGTTTCAGTCTGTAACTCTCTGTGCGTGTGTGTGTGTTTTTTTCAGGGCAAAGATCGAGATGCAGGTGAGAAATTCAGAGCACAGCACTACATCAGACATCCTCCCACCTCCCACTCTGGCTTCTCTTCCTCCACTGAGATCTGTTTCTTTCTCGCTGAAGATGTTGAAGTGCATCGAGACAAATAACCAGATTTTGGAACGCAATTTAGTTTTTATGCACTAATACTGTTTATCAGCATGCTGCCAGCATCAGCCAGTATCGGCTTTGACAGCATTGATTTCCCCCTGGAGACCGGCCAAGTATCTCATTGGCTTTATGTTATAATTGTGATTATCAAACCATTTTAGTGCCGCAATTAACACTTATTTTCATTAATATTTCATCAGACATGCACGCAAATGCAAGAAAATGTTTATTAAAAAAAGGTTCCTCAGAATTTCAAAGAGCCACAGTTGACTTCTTTACAGAGATTTTCCTTCAGAATAATGGTCCAAAAATACTCCATTTCTAATGAGATCAAACTCTGTGTAAAACCTCCACCTTTTTTCCACGTTTGTGAAACTATAGCTGAAGTGTTGGCCGTCATTTTAGTTATTCCATACTTCCCTCTATCATTGTTGTTTGTCTGGATTGGCAACAGGAGTACACGGGCATGGCGTCATGATTGTTTTTCCTGTTGTCAGCGGTAACCTGGTTCACTCGGGGACGAAGGTTTACCTGGTCACTCTGAACTGACTTTAGAAACGGTTGACACTCAATTTATACATGAACATCTCATGCTAAGAGACTTCCTAAAACCAAAATGGAATGCATAAAATGTTAGTAGGCGTGGAAAGTAAATGCAGTGAATACTGTAGAGGCGATGTTTTTCTGCCTCCCTCCTTCAACTTTCTGTCTCTCAATCTCTCTCCAACAGAATATGAATAACATGCAGCATCCTTTCAATTGTGTGTGCGTGTGCATGTGTGTGCGTGTGTGTGTGAACGTACACTGCACAGAGGGCCTATAATCTCGCATAAACCTGGCTTCAACACTTCTTTTTCTACCCCTCCATTCATTATGCTGCAGAAAATCATTTCTGACTAAAGACACATTCAAATCAATAGGCATTTGATTGCTCCGGCCCTTGGCGTTTCATAATATTTCGACACGACTCTCTTTGTCTGTTTTCAAATGTGAGCTAACACTTGGCTTGTCCTTGTGTGGATAGGAATGCAATTCGTGCCCCCAAGACTCAATTCTTCATGGCCCTTTGTCTTTAGAAGTCCTATTCAGGCGAGCTAGCACATGTCAGGCTGCCCGCCGCAGCGCCGCAGCGCTGGAACAGACCCTGGAAGAAGGGAAAGGCCGATGTAGATGAATGAGCTTTCAATACAATGTTGTTGACGTCTCTATTATTTGCCTAAAGCTCAACCCTGTTGACCATGCTCTCACTAGAAGTTATTGTGTTACTGAACAACACTATTGCCACACAGGGCAGAGAGATATGCACTTTTATTTTGCCTCTGCGATACGATCTCTGGATTTGTTTGGCATGGGTGGGTGCTTCATAACAGGCGGGTAATAATTCAATGTCAGTGATTTCTTGGTGAATAATGGGATCAAAGTTGTGCCATTGTGCAAAGTCAAATAGTGCGGACTGAGGTCAGTTCAACAAACATGATTAAAATGTACTTCTTCAAGTGCCAGTGCGAACCCTTACTATTATGCCGTCATATATTACCTGCTTCAATTCGTCTGTGCATTGTTGCAGGTGAGGGGAAGTTATGCACTGGATTGAATAGCCAAGAACAAGGAGGGGAATGTCGACGGTGTCCCCAAAGACAATATTATTACTGATAGTAGTAGACGGAAAAATAACAGAATGGTTTTCCTTTTAATTCTATATTCTAAACGGCAGGCCAGAATACGTCTCAGGCCAGAATACGTTGTACAGCAGTAAACGGCGTCACTCACTGCTTATCTCCTATCTCAGAAGCTGATAACCAGCCATGCACCAGAGTTTAATGGTGCTTATCTGTAACATGATAATGGGTCCAAATGATGTGCAAGGGCAGTACGTTGGTGACAAGGTGTGTGTGTGTGTGTGTGTGTGTGTGTGTGTGTGCGTGTTTACACATGTATACTCCCTCTCATTACCAGCAAAGACACACTTTAAGAATAGCAAACATGACCTTCTAGACCTGAGGCTAAACAGTACACACAAATATATATATATACATATATATATATATGTATATATATGCATGTAAATATATATATGTATATATATGCATTGACATACTCCGGTAGTTCCACACATTTACGACTGAAGAAATCTAGCCATAGAAGACTTACGACATTTGATATTTGTCCACCTCTAATCGTACAGGTACTCAAGTCTACTTTTAAAAGAGGTCATTTTGGTTCAATGTTTCACATGTTTTATGTGAATCAAAAGTCTTTCACTTTCATTAAATTCACATTATTTCAGAACTGTGGCCCATCGATAATGAAAAAAACACATATAAAGTAGACAATTACAAACAGGAAAGGTAAGACATTCATTATTTACAGAGGGGAACTCCTTTTAAAGTTTTTATTCAAGTAATTTTATGTTGAAATATACAAATGAGGCATTCTCTTTGTTAAAACTTATGTTGACATATTAGAGTCAAAGGTTTTGACAAAGGGGACTTTGGATGTCTGAAAATGTTCTATAAATCAGTCTTTAAATGATATACAAGCAAACAAGAAAAATAAGGACAACAAATTGATTGTTTATTAATTAAATTTACACATACTTGTTTGGTATAGTGTAGTTTCAGACACAGTGAAGACCAGTTCAAAGCCCAAATGGTAAAGCTAACTGTGTCCCTCTTGCAGGTCGGCCCAAGATGCTGGTAATCAGGAACTACTTTGGTGTGCCGAGCCCAGCGTCTGGCCCAGCGCTCAGCATCCAGACGGGTGACATCATCGAATTAATCTGCGCCGACCTTCACAGCCCCTGGTGGCAGGTCAGAGGTTCCACTCTTAATCAAGTCTTTCACAACACAGAGGGGGAAAAATGAACCGAGTGTATTTAAATCTCTCATTTCCTCCACTGTCAAACCATCTCACCCTCGTACTGACCTCATACTCAGTAACAGGGTTCGAATGATGTCGGTCAGCGCTGCCTTTTTTATTATAAGCCAGATCTGGTTTTAGTCTGCATGGTCATTATCAAATGGATGTCCTGTGTATGAACTTCCTCATCGGTTGAGGATGTTTCCCTGAAGACATCTCACGTTAAGTTGGACATGTCATACAGGTGCCTCGTCGACATAGCATTCCAGTTTATTTGGATTGTTCTTGCCAACAATCTGCATGTGACAATTTCGTTTTGTTCATTTATACACTCAGAGATAATTATACACACAGCAGAGTGCTCACTCTTAGGGCAGTAAAACTCCAACACACTGGAACAAGTTGTTTGTGTGACATAACATTGTGACAACAACACGAGTGATTCAACCCTCAACGGGGGAAGGAAAAATGTGCTGTTTTTGGAGATTTTGATGAATTGTTGTGTCATATTCAGGTGTTTGTGTGTGTGTGTCTGTGTGTTTCAGAGGCTGAATTAAAGTCATCGTAATTTGAATGTGACATTACCTGCATGAGGCCTGAAAAGGGCTTTGCATATTGACATGAACTACTGTACTATTGTTTAATAATCAGACATGTAATGAGGGAACCAACCAATCTCTAAACACTAAATACAAAACAGATGAAATAGATAATTAATTCAATTAACCCTGAATAAAAGCTTAACATGAGGGGGATGCAGCCCCACAGTTGGCAAACATTCAATATACATCACCTTTGTAGCCAGCAGACCATCATCACTTCTGTTCCGGGGATGCGTGGAAAAATGGAATCGATCACTGTAATTTCATTTCATCCAACAGCAGCCATCTGTTTACTCTGTCGGTGTTAGCAGACACACTCATTATCTCACCCTTAGCAAGCAGCAGCGAGCGGGGCCCATCAAGGACCCATCAAGTGTCCCGAGGTAGCGGGGGCCATCAGAATGGGCTGAGCCGGTTGTGTGCTCCCAGTTAATCCATGAAAACACACGGATCAATCCCCTGTTGAAAGCCATATCAAACTAAATAATACATTTGAATAAATTGTTCATATTTGAAAAAAACCGATATAATGGCTTTAAAGTCCAATCGGCTGCATTTCGTCCCCGCAAAGCATTAGCCCTTTTATTCCTGCTGCTTTGAAAGAGTTCTGGTATTAAATAATGATAATATAGAAATAACTATTTGGCAGTAAGGCTGACTGGTGTCTCTTGATACATATGTGGACGAGGCCGGTTGTCAAACAGAAATGCTAGAACTGATCCAGACATAGCTATGTTGCAGGTAACAGCTGAGCTTTGGGATTTTCATTTTATGTAATGTTCATACCCATTGCATTCATATGTGGACATATAAAAAATGGTGAGAAGAAATGGTGTATTGTGTAGGAAAATGGGGTTATGGACTTGTAAAGTGAAGATGTGACAGTGGTAAAATAACAGCAGTATATAAACAGACACTCTAGTTAGTGTCTCTTTATAGGTTTGAGTGTAAATATATATATATATATATATATATATATATGCATTTTGCAATTCCCTTTGCATCTACTACTGCATCATTTTGAATTACAACAGCCGTCTGCATACGCACAAATCTCTTAATCTGACAAAAGTTTGAGCCTCATTTTCTGTTCAGCTGCGGAATCCATAACTGGATTATTATCCCACATGAATCAAATATCCTGTCAGTGCACAGAACAAAAGCATCACCATCAACCCAGAGCTCCCGATTCAGTCCGAAGACGATAACTGCTCTGCAGCCTCCCTGTTTTACTGACCGAGTTCCACCCTTGTTGATAAATCAACTGAGTTTAATGAGTCATCACCACGTGAGGAATAAGGAACTCTTCCTCTTTCCTTCTTCCTGCAAGACATTATTTCAGCGAATGGTTAACTAGGGCTGTAAATTGACACTGTTCAAGCTAATTGTTTCTGAATAATGGAGACAGTAAGTCAGATGTACATAACACAATTATCTCTCTGTGGTTTCAGGGCAAGGTCCTGACGACGAAAGACGTTGGTTTCTTTCCAAGCGACGCGGTGAAGCCCTGCCCGTGTGTAAGCAGCATTTCCTTCGCTCCAGTAGGGCCTGTTGTCACAGCCCGTGTTTGGCTGCATGTTTTTACTAGCAGGCCAGTGATGTGAGGATGTTCAGGGATTTGTAATGGGGAGGTGAGCTATTTTACCTGGCAAGAGAAGAGAAAAACAGCCCCCGGGTCTTTCTGTTGTGCGCACGAGGAACTTGTGTTGTCTTATGAGATAAAAGTACTTTACTGTCTGATTCACTTCATCATTAAGACGCAAAGGAGAAAACAATGTCTTATGAGGAACAAGCAGCATGTTGTATAGCACAAACTAGACTGGAGCGCTGGGGAGGAGGAATGGTGGTTTGAGTTGTCTTCATTGACTTAACTGCGTTTCGATAGCTTGTTTTTCGTCCTCCTATAAATCTCCGGACCACCGCGTTGTCATGTTCCATTTGATGAAATTAAATTCACTCTCTGTCCAGCTGCTGCAGGAATACGAGCCGTCCCGTAGATAACAAACCGTTATCACCATGTCGACACTTTTTCAAAAGATAAGAAGAGCATTACGCTGTTTTATTGGCGTTGTTGGACAGGTTATTTTTTATTGGAGGGCAAAACATCAGCTGCGAAAACAGTCTCATGGAACTGGCGCCAAGTGCTTTACTGTGGTGGTGCACGTGGTATCGAGCCCGGATGAGTTCAAGCTCCGTGAAAAATAACAACAATACACTTTTGCTCTTTGCTCCAGGTCCCAAAGCCCGTCGACTACTCCTCTCAAGCCTGGTATGTCCGCAAAACCGCTGTCTCAGTCTGAATGTATCACTTAAAGAAGGTTTTACTCATGCTGGAAAGAGTTTGATTGGCTAGAGCAAAACACAGCAGATACAGACACAGACCAGCTACAGGCTGATAAGTCATTTTGGCCGAGTCAAATCTTCACAAAATAGGAATTTATCTCCATTTCAGATACACACACACACACACACACACAGACACACCCGAGCAATTACACTAGGCAGCTATGACCTGGGTAGTGTACGCAAATGTATTCGCTGCCACACAGATTGTCTGCATACCATTGGTTACTTTAAATTGTCGGATAAAGGCGATTACCTTTTGGCCTTTTAGGTTTGCGGGGCCCATGGAGAGGCTCCAGGCGGAGGCAGAGCTCATCAACAGGGTCAACAGCACCTACCTGGTCCGCCATCGCAGCAGAGAGTACACGGAGTACGCCGTCAGTATAAAGTAAGTCTGACACTCCAATTAAGTCATTCAAGAACCTAATGCACAGACAGTGTCAGTGTCCCCACCTCTGAATACGACTAGATTTCTTGGATTTGATTGCTTTAAAATGAAATTCTACCATGAATGAAAATGAGACACAAGTTGCACTCACAAGAGAAGTGGTCTGGTCTGGTCTGGTCATCAGATGCTATTGTTTATCTGCTCTGCCAGATTCATCCGCTGCCTTGAGCCAAACCACACTATTGACCAGACGTAACTCCCGGCTCAACAACACAGTTTGACAGACCCATTTATAGCTCCTCTGCGGGATGATTTGCTTTCGGGCTCTGGTGTCCCACAGCGATGTGTGTGAATCTGACCCAACCAGATGCTATAGTCACGGAGCAGGATCTTAAAAGCTAGGTCTTGTAAAGCCATGTTAATCTTGGTGATAAAAAATCAACAAAGCACATTTCAGAACCTTGGGGTGTTAGCGGCGTTGTTTGAAACGTATCTCTTCGCATAAAATAAATGGCATCGGTGGAAGCGCACGCAGTAAAGAGACCGCCGTCTTCGAGCACGAAGACATTCCTTTAAACTCATGCAACTGTTTTTAAGCATCCTTCATTTATTTTCCTCTGGAATGGGTAGCTTTCAGTGCCTTCAAGTTCCATCTGCGCTGAAGTTTTAATTGCTTGTGTGCAGTGCATCAACGTTATTTAACCCCCCCATTCCCCCTCATGACAGAGAAAGGGAGCGTAGAAAGAAACGCCTACATTGTGGGAACGGAATTTAAAAAGATGGAAGTGCCCCCTGCTCTCTTTTCCATATCTGCTCCTCAGAGTGGAGCTGGCAGAATCATTTTTTTTATGATTATGTCCAAATAACCAAGAGACCCCAGTCATGTAGAAATGAGGCTCCAGCCTTTCAACTGACCGTGGAGTATCCTGGCCACACGCAGTGGAGTGGGCATCTTCATGTCGTTAGTATGCTATTATGTATTTCAAAATGTTTGGTCTTGTTTTTGTTCTAGGAAATGCACTCAATGGCTGTTCGGCAGAGAGCGAGATTTATCACGCTCATGACTACCAGAAGTCAGTTAGTTTAGCCAGCATGTAGGCTAAGCTAAACTAGGCTAGTTCAAACAAACTAGATGAATACATTGTTAAAAGGTTTGAAAGCTAGACTGGATTTTGTAGCTCAGATAACTGTCTGCTGGCGGTAGCGTCTTGTGTACAGGTTCTACTGTGTTCACGCGGCAAACAACCAGTGTCTCTGTTATAATCTATACTAGAGCAACGTCCACCTGAGCAGAGACCGACGTCACCGTCCCTCTGTGTGTACTGTAATCTGAGCATTGTTGACAAAGCCCGGCTGTCCGTGCACGTGACCACGCCCAACTGATTAGCTCAGGGCCGCCGCTCTGCGCTCATGCAATCGGTAACAGATGATAACGTCGTCGCGGAAGCCTATAGCCTATAATGCTCCAGTTCACCCTCAGGTCAAAGCTGTCGGCATTGTTAGCACTTTCGACATGAAAACATTCTTAAAATATCAAACTATTCCTTAAACATACACAAAAAATCATTTCAGTTTCTTGGGCTTTCAGAGGAAAAGAGGGAACTTTCCATTTGGGTCTGTTTGGCTCAATCACAGTTCAGAGTTGGGTCTACTTATCTTCAGGCTCCTTTGTAAGTAGTTCACGCATGTTGGTTTGAGGATGTTTTTAACAGGTTCAAGAAGCGGATACTCAACATAGCTCACTCTGGAGACGGGGAAAACGCAGATTGCAGCAGTCGGCCCTTTATCAGTGGAATCCTCTCTGATTACCTTCACTGTAAATGACAGACATCCTGTGTGCGCACTGTGACCAAAGCTTTTACTCCTGCAACCACAGAGTCCCATCCGCCACCCAGTATGTGGAGGGGGGGGGGCTTACACACATGCACACATCGTTCTGACCACCCATCATTCATGTGTCACAAACCTTTGGGACTCCATGCATTACAGCGCGGGGCCGAGCGCTCCGCACGGGCCAGGGGCCGGCCACCGATCGATGGCGGTGATCAGAGACGGAAATTAGACTCATAACTTATTCAATGGCCCACAGGTACAACAACGACGTGAAGCACATAAAGATCCTGACAAAGGACGGCTGCTTCTACATCGCAGAGAACAAGAAGTTCAGGAGCATATTAGTGAGTTTTTTCAGCCTCTTTTTTTTCTAATTCCACCACTGCAATTCATAAATAAATCATTGTGTTTGCTTAATGAAGTGTCAAAAGCTGAATTTTATTTTAGCAGTGTGCACAAAAATAGCCATGATTAGAGACGTGTTTATACTGGCCCGAGGGCTTCAGCATTATAGATCAGTCCAGTGCATATTGGAAAGGTTCACCGGCTTTCTTCATGCCGACACAGTATTTTCTCCGATTTTCTAATAACAGGTGTTGGAGTGTAATATTTGAAAAACAGTATCTTGTAAGCATACGATTTCACGGCACTTCATAGATTCAGAAACCCTGATCTGAGCATATGTCACCTCTACAGCAGGTTGAAAGTAGTCGGTACAGTGTCAACAATAAGATTTAGTGTTCAAGCAGACACTTCCTAGAAATGTTTCTTCACAAGAGCTGAAAAACACAAACATGGGTATCTGGTTTTACAAAGGGATTTTCAAAATAAATGTCAGATGGTTTAAACACAAATGCAAATAACTGCATATCTAGCTTACTTATTGTGTGTGTGTGTGTGTGTGTGTTCTATAGGAGCTGATTGAGTACTACAAACACCATTCCTTGAGAGAAGGATTTAGGAGTCTGGACACCACGCTGAAGTTTCCTTACCAGGAACCGGAGAACGCTGCGGTGCAGCGCCTCAACCGGTCGGGGAGCAACAGTGAGTAGATCTGTTCACGAAGAATGAGGAAGGAACAGTCCAACGTTAAAACACTTCCATGCAGTTGTGGCAGCAACTACTAATGCAGCAACCGAACAATGCAAACAATAATACAACTGATAAAGGATAGAAGGAAAGTTTCTCATAGAATTTGCTAATATAATAATATTGTATTCCTTGAAATACATGTACAACTACAGCTCGAGTTTAATAACTAGTTGAATGGAGAAATCTGTATTTGAATAGTATGAGCTGATGATATATACTACTTCAAACTATATCAGTGATTTGTGATACTTGCTCCTCTCAGGGGCTGAATTTACAAACTGGCAGTTGTTGGCTTGGATCCATTGAAGGCCCCCTGTTCAGTCTGGAACCACTTCTAATTCTGTTAATAGTCTTTGTTTCAACCTGCAACAGGCTGCCATCACTGGCTGTTTTATGTCTCCCACCTCGCCCCCTTTTCTGTTTTCTTAACCATCATCTTTTCCAGCTCTCGAACACACCCTTTGATTCACTTGGCAGCATCTTTAAAGACTTTACAGAGAAGGGAGACATTTGTTGTTAGACACTAGAAACTGGTCTCGTTCTGACCTTAATTGGTTTTCATGTAACGGTCAAATGGTGGTTGGAGAATCTACGAAGCAGGTTTTTGATTTGATAACTCTGGATGTTTACTGAGGATCATATTTGATTTGAGTTGCACAGGAGAGAGTGATACTCTGGTAGAACCTTCAACAAGTGAAAGTCAGGAACATCAAGATCTGAGTTATATTCATATCTGCCTCTTGGGTGTTACAGGAAAGACAACAAATAATAATAATTTCCATTGTTTGTTACTTTTTTAAGAAGAAATTGTACTTTTTTCCCTTTAAATTGAATGTCTTTTTTTTACCACATTAATAGATACACTTGATAGACATATTATGAACATAACATATAGATATAGATATATAATACAACCGTTTCTAAATGTTTTAATGTAAAAGTGAAATTAGTTTTAAGAGAGACTCTGGCCATTCAGTTTTATTTAAACAGTAATGTTCACATCAGAGATGTAGCATTTCTTCTCGTGTGAGTTTGTTGCTACTTGTTATTAGTATTAGTTATTAGTATATGTAAAAATACTTTATAGCATGATTTGAAGTTTGAACCTTGTAAAATAGCAATACCATTAATATATTAGTTAATATTACATTACCACTTAAAGATATGTCAGAGCCTGAACTTAGTGATCGTCAGATTGAGTTGAATCATCAACGCGTTGCATGCTCGTGAAAAGGAAGCTTGCCAGCAGATTCCGGTTATAATTCAGCCGTCAACCTCTGCAATCATGTTACACTTCAGACGGCACGCGATTTGTTAGCCACCGCGACTCGAGAAGTACAGAACTTTTTGTACTTGTCGATGTTGTTGTGTGCCGTCTGGCAGTTCGTCGGGGTGAAGATCTTTTCCGTGTGATGTTTCCTACACCTGTGTAAGAATGAGCTGTTTGGAACAAACCTGGCAGCTCCTCAAGACAAAAACATCTGTTGTCACCAACGCCGTCTGAGGAGCAGAACTGCGCTGGTGATTATTAATAAGTACCGCTGCTTTATTGTCCGTCATTACCCTCGCTAACCGGATTCCTCTCAGCTCTCAGGTGTGCGGCACGTTGTCCAGCAGGTCATATGTTAGAGAACACCACATCCAGGGAGACGGTTTTCCTTTCTGACTTGTTACACATGTACAGTGTGCACCTTTGAACGGGAGTTTTCGTGCGATGGATGTTTGGGTTTGAATTGAAGCAACGGGTAAAGTGTGGTATTGGCCAAGTGCCAATGGTGCAGTGAGTAGAGACACAAACAATATTTCTTCTAATGTAGTTGGGTGATGAAAAGTGTTTTTTTGGGGAAAAGAAATGTCAAATGATTTGTATCCTTGGTTTTATTGGCTTGTCCATTGTCGGTTATAATCAGCAAAAAGTAAAAACCCATCAAGAGATGCGTACGCACTGTCAGCCGAGATCGCCTCACACAAGCTGAATGTTTCAAGCCAAGCCAGAAGAAAGAAGTAGTTAACAGTTTGTCAGCCTGCCAAAGCAACACTGCCCATCAGTTGGTTAATGGAGGAAAGAATGTAAGACAATCAGTGGCAAAATGAGATTTCATTTGAGCCATGTGTGCCACTGCGTGCGATGGGGAAAAAGAAAAACAACCTGACAATCGCGTTCCGAGCGGGAGAAATGTGAACAGATTGTTCGGAGCTGTTTGGTTGTTCGAGACGAGGCCTGTTGTTCAAACTCTGCTTCAGAACACAAGTCGAGACAGCTCCGATCCAAATGAGTTTTGCCCCGGTGTGCTCTTCTGTCTCGTGAGCAGCCTCCTCCTGGTGTGCACACTTCCTTCTCACTCTCTCTAACTTCTAAACGACTCGTTCTTTTTGACTTCCATCCTCCTCGCGCGCTGCGGGAAGGCAGCTAATTAGTGTTCGGGCTTTGTTACCTTCGCATTGAAAATGCGGAAGGTTATGTTTTGATCGCCGTGTATTTATTTATTACCTTTGCATTGAAAATGCGGAAGGTAATGTTTTGATCGCCGTGTATTTATTTATTTATTATTTATTTATTTATTTGTATGCGTGTTATTCGCGTAACGAAACAAGTTGTAAACCGAATCGCATGAAATTTGGTGGGATGATTGGTTATTATCCGGGGACCATTTGATTAGATTTTGGGATCAATTGGGTCAAAGGTCAAGGTCATGAAAAGGTCAATCTTCTTTTTACCATAGCACGGTCAATTTGTATCCAATTGGCATGCAACTAATGCCAAAATGTTCATAATTCAATGCCCAATCTTGTGATATGCGAAGGTATGCGCTCTACCGAGTGCCCATTCCAGTTTCATGTGTTTTCGGACAGTTTTGCCACAAGGAAAAACTGATTGATTGATAGTATTATTATTTGTTTAACCAATACGCTAAATACAAAAGCAACAATACCAAAGGGAACAACCTCGGCTGACATCGTGTCTGGGCTGCCGATTGGATTTTAGCTCGTCATCTGCGCGTGTCCTCGATCTCAGTCGCCTCTATTAGTCAGCTCCATCTTGTGTATTCCAGAGTGTTACACAACTCGGACTGAGCATGTAAAATGCAGCTGGTGTTTTGGTGGCTGTTTGAAGTGGAGGGCGATCCCTCTTCATATTGCTTGTACCTATACACCATTAGGGGTTGCTGAGCTGTCTCTCAGTGCCCTGATTAGAATTCATTTTAAAAACCACTGGAGCTCTGCTCTCCTTTCA
The DNA here is from genome assembly GCF_029220125.1 of Pseudoliparis swirei. Classification (NCBI taxonomy): domain Eukaryota; kingdom Metazoa; phylum Chordata; class Actinopteri; order Perciformes; family Liparidae; genus Pseudoliparis; species Pseudoliparis swirei. Next base: position 15,991,107 of record NC_079403.1, read on the forward strand.
GCATATCAATAAACCCGCACAGTTAACCTGCCGGCGGTATTGTTGGGAGCGGCACACTTTTCATAAAGTTTGGGCATTCGTCTGGCATAGTGGGGATTAGATGTTCTATTCTTGGTGGCAGAAACAAGGCGTGGGGGAAGGGGGTATTTGTAAAATGAATACAAATGACTTTAAAGCACATGTTCTTAACAATCGTAAAAGGTATTCCCTACATGGTTAATTCAGTGTAATAAATAAAAAGCCAATAAGCCCAATACATATGTCTCAATTAATAGCTGCCATTTGTAATTCCTACAGCCTACAACCATGGATGTCTTTGTGTCCTCTTGGCAGTTTGGTTTGTCCTTGGAGTCCTTTAGTGTCTCTGTGTGGTCCTCTGCAGCGTCTGTGTGGTCGGGTTTCATTGGCTTGTTCTCATTTTCCATCTCTTGTATAGTTGTGTGATTGATTTGCCAAAAAGAAATGTTAAAAGTCACTACTTGCAACCCCGGGTCTGCGCCCAGTTGGCTCACGCAGAAATCCATCCACGGTACTAATACGCCGACTTACCTTCTGACTTCTGCTATATAATGTATTCTCCATGGCCTGTATCAGAAGTGGGATGTTTTCTTCAACCCAGTTCAACTTTTCCAAACAAAATCACTCATTGACATTTCAATTTAGCCAAGGACCTTTGTAAATGTACTTTGTATTCTCTTGTTTCCACTGATGAATATCTTTATGGCATGAGCATCTTCTTCCATTGACTTTACATGGGCCATACGCACTTATGTTGACATTCCAAAATAACCCAGTGGACTCAAATGTATAATACTTCTATTCCCCAGTGCAAGGCCTCAACACGGCCAACTCTCAGACATTGTTGGAATCAGATGAGAGATAGAAATGCAAAAGCAGTGGGCCTCCGGTAGGTTGTTTTAAAGGTAAAGGCACATTTAGTCCTTCAAAAGTACAGCCTACTGCATTTTGCACATGTGAGCTTCAGAAGGATGACATAGAAAAATAATACTATAATAATATAATATGAAATAAAGCAATGCTATTGTCTTATAGGTTATCAAGTTAAACATGTCTGACTGAGGGATTTGTGTGTATCTGCAGTTGCTGAAGGAATGTCTTTATAAATATGCAAATAGACACGTATTCCTAATGCTGTGATTGTGAGACGCCGCATGTTCCTCTCAATGCACAAGTGAAGCTGTCGTCAGCTATTAGTGATGCAGACTTCCTTTCAGCAAACTGGAAACAAGACATGTCATTGCTTCCTTTTTTTTTTTTAAACAAAATCTCAGCAGTGACGTGTGAATGGACCTTTAATGTTTGACATTTAATTCAGTCGAGACAATCTTTTTTTTAAATTCTCCAACACCGGAACAAAAAATTTGTAATTCTCTTAAGTTAAAAAATTGACATTCGTGAGAAATTACACAAATGCTTCTGATTCGAGTAACCATGTACATTTTGTAGAGATTGTGTTTCAGTTTCAGAAGTACAGCCTTTCACTAACGGGAGTTCTCTATTTATTCTTTGTCAAACACTAGCATTGAAACTTTATACCCCACAAAGGGTTTGATCACACATCTTTAAAGGAAACTGTTACTAATTACTGTAAGGCCAAACCGTGTTAATCCTGGGTAATAACACTGGTATGAATTAACCATCAAGAAAGAACTGCTAACGGGGGATGTGCAGATGAAGTAACACTTGCTACAGCGCATCCTGTGCTTGTCATCATTCTTTATTTAAAAAAAAAAAAACTGCAGCTGTGTTCTTTTTACTTCAAGTGTTTGGATTTTGAAAAACATGTTTTATTTTGTTCTCCTCTGCTTCTCTCTCCTTCTACCATCCCCCCCTCGATGCCCTCTCCCCTCTCGCGTCGCCCCCTGCCTGGCCTGCGCTGCCATAGCCCCATTGCTCTGCGGCCTCTCTTTTGTAACTCCTGCCGGCTACAGCTTTGTACCTCCTTCCTCTGCTCCCTTCTGGTCAGGTACAGGTATCGCCTCTCTCTCTCTCTGTGTCTCTCTCTCTTTCTCTGTCTCTCTCTCTCTCTCTCTCTGTCTCTCTCTCTATCTCTTTCTCTATGTCTCTCTCTCTTTCTCTGTCTCTCTCTCTCTGTGTCTCTCTCTCTATCTCTGTCTCTCTCTCTCTGTGTCTCTCTCTCTTTCTCTGTCTCTCTCTCTTTCTCTGTCTCTCTCTCTCCCTCTCTCTTTCTCTCTCTCTCTCTCTCTCTCTCTCTCTCTCTCTCTCTCTCTCTCTCTCTCTCTCTCTCTCTGTCTCTCTCTCTGTCTCTCTCTATCTCTCTCTCTCTCTCTCTCTCTTTCTCTGTGTCTCTCTCTTTCTCTGTCTCTCTCTCTCTCTCTCTCTCCCTCTCTCTGTCTCTCTCTCTCTCTACATCTCTCTGTCTCTCTCTCTCTCTCCCTCTCTCTCTCTCCCTCTCTCTCCATGTTGAAGGCTGCTTAGCATGCTGGCTGTCGCTCAGTGCATTCACGTCCTCGTCTGAATCTCTTCCTTTACAACGTGCCGCCCGGCTTCCCATCGCACCATCTCACCTCCTCCACAGTTGTGTGCGCCTACGTGTGGAGAGCAGGGACTGTTTGTTTCCGTAATGCACGTCGTTGTGAGTGTTGGCAGGTCTGCACGTGGATATCGGAGCGCGAGGCAGAAGCTGCTGAGGAAGAGGGGGGTGGGGGGGGGAGTGAGGTGTTTTCGGAGGCATACGTGTGGCTGAGTTTGATGTGTGTTTGCCTGTGTGTTTCTGTCCGTCAAAGTTAAAGGTGGAGGTGTCCAAACACACAGAGCTCCTCTATATTAGATATGCCCTCCCCACGGCCAGGTTGTAGAGGTCTGACATTCCATTTCCACCTGTCAGCTTATAGCCAGGCCGACCCACCAGTCAGTGTCTGGAGAAGGTAGAAAGCCAGCAGGGTGGGATGGAGCTAACGAGCTAACCGTCTCCACAGCTGTCTCTCATACTGCCGTCTCCTCTCACACACACACACACAGACACACACACACGCACACAGGACTCAACTAAAGCAGTGCACTACAACAACTTGTCGGGGCCACTCCTCTCTTTTAGTCAGGCAATTTACAATAAACCCCATGCGCATGTCGTGCAGACACATGTCTGATTCATGTCTCTGGTCAGATTACCTGCCCAATTACGTGAGAACGAATGGCAAATTAATTCCTCTGGGCCTCATTTCTATCTTAAAATTACATTTAAACGTGGCGTCACCTCTTAAACTCGGGAAACGGCTTGGCTTGTGAAAAGGTTCCTGGGGGACAATTAAAGAGGCGTTCACTTTGAACAGGAAGTCACCGCAGCGTAACAAGCTGTACTTCCATGAATAGGAACGTGAGCCAGGAAATAAAACGGAGAGCTGGAGTCATGACAACCTGCTCAGGCTGCCTCCTGCTCCACCTTTCTATAGCTTCTATAACTCAGTATTTGGTAGGAGAGATACACGAATCGACATCCACTACAGTAGTTGCAATTAGAAACCGTTTTAAATATACTTTATGTGAAGATGGCGGAAGATTTTTCTTGGTGAATGAAAAACGATCACCCATATCATCCTGTGTGTCCGATGTGTGTCTACATGTGTTGTCACTGCAACTGGTGTTTTATTTTATGTCTTTCAAACGCATCTTCTAGAACCTCGAAAGAACTGGAAATCGGTTATTTTATGGATCTCCTTTCTCTCTCTATTTCAAGTGTTCACTCCAAAAGTGATCGGCGTGGCGATCGCGAGGTACGACTTCAGCTCTCGAGACACGCGGGAGCTCTCGCTGCAGGAGGGTGAGGTGGTGAAGATCTACACAAAGTCGGGAGCCAACGGCTGGTGGAGGGGCGAGGTCAACGGCAGGGTAAGTGGCGGCCTTAAGACGCCAATAAAGCGCAGAATCCCTCTTCAAATCCAGGGGGGAAATTATCTTTTCTGAGGGCTGATGTCGGCTTTCAGGTTATCCACTCAGGCCCAAAGCCTCACACAGTCCCGTTGTTTGTTGTTGTTCTGCCCTTTTTCCAATTGTCAGAAGATGTTGTCAGATAGTTTATTCGCTCTAGCTGGTAAATCCTTGATTTACATTTTTGGTAGCGCTAAAAAAACGCCTCTTTAAAGAAGTCATATCTGGCAGATATTTTTGTCTACATTTACCTGGAAGAGACAACTATGTTTCATCTTCAGTCCGTCATGGACACATTTCCAACTGTTTTAACCAGGATGTGTTGCCCCCCCCCCCCTGCACACACACCCCATCCAAAGCCAAAAGCACTTTATAATCAAGCATGCAGCGTTGAGAAAAAGGCTCCTTCTAAATGGGATATATATGTGTACTAACTCCCACCCTCCCTTGCACTGCATTTTAGCTTGGTAGAGAGTGATAGACTGACTGACAAATTCAGCCTGTGTGTGTCTGCATGTGTGTGTGTGTGTGTGTGTGTGTGTGTGTGTGTGCGCACCCCCTCCAGCCCTCGGTAATGTGTCGGGGCCGTGAGTGTGTTTTGTAAACAGCTGTTGTAAATGAAGAAGCTTTTCTCTTTAACTCAGCCTGATGTGTGCTTGATGCCGCTCTGGTGAAAACTAAACTCTTTATCGCCTCGAGTCTGTCGAGAGCTGTTAGACTCTCTTCAGAGCCTCCGACCGGTAAAGACAATTGCTACTGCTGGCTGGGGCGGAGGGGCTAATTCTGTCAATTGATAAAACTCTTTAGGATTATATCACTAAAACCTTTCAATACGAAGCTTGACTCTTATTATCATGTGAGTGGTGGAAAAAAATATGGGTCTAATAATTTGGCTTATTCTAAATTGTCCAACATGGCTGCAGCATCAGAGGGCAGATCTCCTCCAGGTGCGTCTGCAGCGATCGTCTGAGACATGCTCTCAGTTCATGAATGCAGCTTTCTGCGGCTCACCGGGTCGCGCCTCATGTTGACGGTTCGACGCCTCAGTCAGCCCTGCCGCGTGTTTAGTGAGCAGCCGGTATCTCTGTTCGCTGCTAACGGCTGCTGTTGTGGCTGGATTTCTTCCTTCTCGGTCCATTCTGACTAATCTCTTACCCTGATGCATATAAACGTGTATCTCTCTCCTATCTGACTGCTGGTGAGACGCCACACTGGACCTCAGTAATCAGACACCCACAGAACACAGAGCTTGGATCAGAGTTCAATTCACGTAGATTTATTTGTAACCAACAGTTTCACAAATAAACCTGAGCTGGGTCCGGTATTAGACAACAACCTCCTCCACATCTGTCTTTCCCAACTATATTGACATCATATTTATACCATCACACTCAATGCATGTGCCGCCTCCGTCCGCTCCCTCATTACATATGATTTCTCGTCACTTAGTTTGACCCCTAACCCAGTTCAGGCCGGTTACTTTAAGAAATGTGGAGGTTTCGTGGGGACGTTTCCCCCCTCGTCTCTCTCTTATCGTGATTGTGTCTCAGCATCTCGGTCCTTGGTCGACAGTCTCCTCTCCACCGGTTCATACTGGACCAGCAGTGTCTATCTACGTCTGCCGTTCTGGAACCTCGTCTCAAGGAGAGAGCTGTGTGTGCCCTCTAAATCATCTTTGTAGATGTAATTTAAGCCTAATATAATACAACGGAAAAGTTTAACACACGCTATATATATATGTATATGTTGCGGAAGCACACAATTTGAAAAATGTTATCCACCACACTATCTAGCTCGCCTCCCATCGGCGTTAGAAGACGGTTAGCGCTCGGTTCACGAGGATGTGAGTCTGTAGCTGTGGAGAGACAGAGAGAGATGTGCACCCTAACACACACACACACACACACACACACATCACCTGGCAGGGATAATAACTGGAACTATGTATTCTATTTATCCACATGGACATTTAATCAGACGATATCTGTCTAATTGAAGATGTTTGCCATGTAACATCAACATTTTGTTCATGCTTTTGGGACATGTAGGAGATGCTAAGAGGTTCAAAAATGATTTGCCAAAACATTTTTTTCATATACATTTTTGATGCGTTTCCAAAAATTTAAATCCATCCCTGATTTATCATATTAATTTTGCCAATGATGTAAATCGTGACTAATAAATGTTCCAACAGACCTTATGGAATCAATATCTGAAATAGAAAACGCTATGTGAGTAGCCTACACCGTGAATTACTGCCGTGCGATTACTTATTCCCATTTCTCCCCCCCCCCCCCCCATCAGGTCGGCTGGTTCCCCTCCACCTACGTAGAAGAGAGTGAGGAGTGAAGGGTTCAACGCGGGGAGAAGAAAAAGACAAAGGAAGAGCCGCGGCGGTGGAGTCAGCAAACTGTGAGCGTAACCGTGGCACACAGAGTGAGAGTCTGCACCGCTGCACGCCCGAGTGTTGCTTCCACGAGCGGAGCGGGCGGCTTTGCTCTCCCCCGCGGGGTCCTGTTGCCCGCGATGCCCCCAGGGGCCTTTTGGCCACGTCGCTGATCCGAAGATGCCCCATCAATCCTGGTCGACTCCGTGTGGCTAAGTGACTCCACCAAGTAGCAGCTTGCCTGTCAGCGGGGCACGAGCCCTCGCCAGACATCCCCTCCTCCCTCCCCAACTTCATCCCGCCATCCATAATTCACCCTGCACTCCCCCAATTCCCACCTGTTTCTGCTTGCCAAGTCTGCCGTCGCCAGTCCGTCAAAAAGGAGATTCTCAAATGCCACTGTCAATTCAGACACTCACTCCCCCATCCATCCATCCTCCCCACCTCCCCCTGTGAGAATAGAGTCATCTGAGCCGGAGAAGACCCGCGCTGTACTGTTTCCTCCGTCCATCCCCGTCTCTCTCTTTTGACCTTGCCTGTGTGTGTTGCTTCCACTTATGCGGGTGGTTATTGATGACTTGATGACCCAGATTCACACACACGACCCACCTCTCCTTCCCTTCAGATTATGATCGCCTCACACGCACCCTTCCAGGAGACGGGGGAGAGGGATGGCGTCAGATAGCATCGCTGCACAGTGCCAGCAATTGATCGCTGTTGTTCCTGTTTTCCTCCCGCCTCCTACATTCTTTATCTCCGGTCCAGCGTCTCATGTTTTCAGTTGTCGTGGCCGTTAGCGATCCGCTCTTATCAGTGGCAGCTCTGTGGACAGCAGCCCATTCGCCGAGGGTTTAATCTTATCGGAGGCATTAGGAGCTTGTCGGGGGAACAAGCCACTACCTAGGAGCCACCTGTCCCCTTCACATGGAGAAGAGAAGAAAAGCAGATGGAAAGTTCTGCCGTGAATCTTTTACTATTTCTGTATTTAAACTGGGTTTCTGTTCCTTTTTTTTCACTCGAGGAACATTTGTGCAGAAAACACTTTCATTTTATTTATTGATGGACTTTATTCAGGCAAGAAAACATAAAAAAATGTTTCCACTGCTCATATCTTCCCGCTAAGTGTCCTCCCTCCTCCCCGTGTTTCACCCTCACCCCTTGTGTACTTTATGCACACTCTCTGCTTAATCCACGGTGAAAGAGGATTTGACCACATTCAAGGGGAATAAATACCTTTACAGCAAAACATGCTGCACACCATGTTCCCACGCGGCATCATAACGCAGTCGCAGTCTGGTGTGGACAAAGAGCGGCTGGAGCTGAGACCAGGAAAATCCCCGGCGCTCGGCTTTGTGCAGCGATGTTTTAATCTCAGCCAGGACGTATATTCTATCTTTCATAAAGAGAGAAACAAACGACATGTTTCTCACATGTTTCATATATGTATATACTGATTATTTTCTTTATTTAATGTGTGATTGGTGATTGTTTGTTCACACAATGAGCAGAAGGCAGGCTAACCCCTCGATCTAGCCCTTCTTTCTTTGGCTGTAGTTCTCATGTTACTCTCTCACTCCGCCAGTACTTTCACATATATACGCTGAAGCATGTCATTTAAAAAAGACAAAGCAACATCCATCTCTTTTCCGCGCAGGGTAACTGATAATGCAGTGTACATAAAATGAGTTATCTGTCACTGACACACACATTGGGGTCGTTTACTAAGAGGCCGCTTTCTTTCGCTGACACCTCAAGTGAAAACATGTATCGGACATTGAACTTTCTCTGTGGCCCCGTTGTGGGTCCAGCCTCTGGTAACAGCCCTCAGGGGCACCGCTTCCATTCAAAGCTGTCATCCTCCCCTGTCATGTCTTCATTGTGTCCATGTCTCTGGGAAGTATGAATTCATTGTAAAAAAATATGCTTTTGTATTCACTTAATAATGGAGCTATTATGTCTGAAAATCCTTCATAACCCCCTGACGGCCCTGCCACTCCAAGCCATTATGATATGTATGAAAATGTTTTTTTGTTCTCTGTCATATTGTTTAATACTGGATGGAAGAAATGTGTCAAAAAGAGTCACATTAATGTATTTCTGCATTGTGACGTCATCCCCCTGCTTCCGAACGATCAACAGTGTCATCAAGTGACCACTAGATGGAAGCATCCTAAACACATCTCCTCCGCTGCCAGGCCAGTCACCTCCAACTTGCTTTGAAGTTAGGAGACGACGTCATCTGATTTGGATGGGAGTAATATTTCAGCAAGCGTTTAGCATCGAGCCTCAGACCCGCAGCTCGGACTGAGAGGGAACAAAGACGCCTCGTAGACAAAACAGTGAATTAAATAGATGGAAGAAGTTTCTCGAAAGAAGTGAACGGTCGTAAACTTCGGTCATGACTTTCCTTCAAAGTGTCCTGATATTCCAGGAACTTCCTGTCTGGTTAGTGCTCATGATGATACGCCCCCCCCCCTCCCCCTCCTCCTGCTGCTTCCCAAAGCGTGTGCAGTCTCCGAGCAGTTATCCATAACATGTTTAGGAGATCTGCAGTGAGGCGGCTGCCATCCAGTCCCTCCCGTCTTGGGAGAGCGGGAGAGGCCGAGCAGGCTCTCTCTAATCCACTCCTTCTCCTTCTCCTCCTCCGCCCAGATGAACTCTGACAGCGGCCTTCCTCCACTCCGATCTCGCTTCCAGATTTCTTCTTTTTTTTTTTTGCGTGCAGGAGGGACGGGAGGAAGGCTCAAGGGTACCTGTGATCTAATCATTACAGCATCTCCTCACCCCGACGACCCCGCTGAATCCATCTCTTCTGTCGGCTTCTTCTCTCTCTGTCTCTCCCTTTGTCACTTCTCTTCTCCCGCTCTCTCTATCCATCATCCAATCTCTGTCTCCTCTTTCTCTCTGCTGTACGTTGGCGGGAGGAGAATAGAAGCATCAGGAGAGAGGGAGGCGCTCGGATGCTCTATCAACAACCGCAGCAAATTGAGGAGCGTTTTAATTTAATTTTTTTATTTTGCCTCACGTTCGAGAAATGCTGCCAATCAGAGAAATAATTAGACGCTGGCTCTCACCACTGTGATGCCTTCATATAACGTGCACTGTGTGCACAGATCACGACTTCGTGCAGATTGGCACACAGAGTGTACGTGTGGAAAAACATTTCGACAGGATTTAGGCCAGCAGGGGGTTTTAGGATCCAATCTTCTTAACCAACATAGGGGACAAATGTGAAGTCACCGGAACAGAAACATAATACCACCCATACATGAAGAAAATGTGTCATATATTATTCCTTCCTCTCTGGGCCGAAAATCCATCCTTAATCCATTTCCAGATCATCCACACCTCTCTTGTGTCATGCCGCTCTGTGATCCCGTGTCCCGTTGTCCCCCTGAAGCCAAAGATGTACGCTGTACTTACTGTACATGTTTGTTCTCGGCACCACGGTACCCGACCGCTGTGGCCTAACTCTAAAACTGTGCAATCTCGACTGTCGCGTTACCATGTATTGTTGCTGTATCATACTGTAAAATATGTACATAGCCCATAATAAAGATATACATTGCTTCTTCTAATTAGTTGTTATTTCATGCTGCGTGGGAGGTGATTTTTAACATCAGCATTGTTCAAATGTGTCGTCTTTCTATGAATATTTAGTAAAAACAAAGATTTATTTCTACTTTATACTTGTTCTGCTTTTCAGAAACAATTCCCAATGTGTTTGACTTTTTACACTCCAAGTACAGTGACATTAGCTAACCCCCTTAGACCAATGTAGGATATTGGGCTATATAAAATCAACTCGACACTCACTTAAAGCTCTACTTACAGTCGTACATGTATTGTGTGATATTGAACTCTGGTTACGGATCTGTGTTCTTCCTCCACCGCTACAAACACGTTCCAAAGCAAATAACGAGAACCATTCAATCACCATACTATTTATTTAACTTGTGAGATGTACCATGTTATTTTTGTATATTTAAACTTGTGGATGATCAAATCAGTGCACATGAAGCAACTGCAGAATCACCGTGTGATGAGTCAGTGATATATCACTTTGGGTTATCGGGTATTGTAACTTTCAAATAACATATTTAATTGAATAAACCCCTTTATCCGTAACAATAATGAAGACTTAAAATACATTTTCACACTTGAGAACCGCCTCCAAATAGCTCTAGATGAACTTCAATAATTAACAATTCAAATATCGGGATTTTTTAACATTGATGCCATGAAAGTAAGTATAGCCGAAGGAGCTCACTCCGTATCGTTCTCAACTCTTCATCAGGAAATCAAAAGAGTGTAATCCAGTCTTGTTTGTTTTAATGTATGGTCAGTCTCAGCATGCATAAGTGACTTCCTGGATAAAATAAGGAGTCATTGAAGTATAGGAGTGCTCATTAAATGTCCCCGTTTGGTGTCTGTTCCCTCCACAGGACTTTAATAACCGGCAGCCAGTAGCGTGCTGCTTCTCACTGGCTTATTGGCTAATAGGTGTGAATGAATGTGGGGATAAACGGTGGGTTTGTGTTGTTGTTATCTGCTGCTATCTGTCGTCAACCGTACCTCTAAATATAGTGAGTTTAAATGGATGCAAAAAAAAGGAAAACATGAGTGCTAACGGGACTGTGGGAGTGTGAAAACATGCAGGGAATAGTTGTGTAAGTGTGTGCAAGAAGCATACCATATGTCTCTGCTCACTGCTGGTTTCCTACTCAAAAAATGATTGTGCATGCATGTGCAGGTTGTGCGTGTGTGTGTGTGTGTGTCTTTGTGTGGGTGGTGGTCTCCTCGGCCATCTGGTGCCCGACTACCTGCTGTTACTGGAGCTCGACTGAAGCTCGGAGACCAAAAGGATGAGTGGTGGCGGGATGTAGCAGCCAGTGCTGCTGGCGCTGCGGGGGTGAAGAGAGACGCTGCACTAAACAACCACCGGGGGGCTTTTTGCCTTGGCCGGGCCTGTCTGGATCTCCTGCCGGTTCACTTCCAGCTGAGGCCGGACCACCAGCGTGACAGATGGCCGGCGAGAGCCAGTGACATCAGCCCCTCTTCGAAGCACTCGGATATTGTTTCGGACCTACTTACCGGACTACTGCAGTTCTCTTTGAAGTAAAATACATTTTGAAGATGAGCAAGGAGGTGTGTGTTGCTGAGACAGGATAGGACGAGAAACTCTTGTGACAAATGCAAGAAGAGAGCAGGGGTGGCTGATAGTTATAGTGAGGTTGTTCCAAAATCAGAGAGTCCCGGGCACAACCGTAACTTACTGTTGACTAACTCAAGCTCTATTTCGAGATTCTGGATTTCTGGATACTTTTTTATATTGATTGAGTGATTTTCAATCATACCCTATTGATGTTGTCAGAAGATCAAACCTGGAGTTACACTTGAGTATAGTTGGTCCTGAGGACTCTCAGTTTTCTCAGTGCCATGCCAAATGCAGTTTAAAAAAAAGAAGTTAGTTTCCTATTTCAGTCAAATTTTACGCCTTTCTTTCAGCCTGGAAATAAATAAAAATAAAAGGTTACCTGGCAGAATGCATGGCCCCCTAACTGTCAATCCTGTTGTATAAATACTTCTCATACCATGGTTAAATGTCTTGAACGTGGCAAAACACCAGTGAGGATGATGGAATCCAGATGACCTGCAGTTAACTGAGCATCTCTCTTGTTTCAGTTTAGCCTGTTCATTCATTTGTCTATTTCTCCATCTCCTTTTTCCAAATCCCTGCATCTCATCTAATCCGTCATGTCTTGGCTTCTTCGACTGCACTCTATATATCCCGGTCTATTTCGCGCTCCGTCTCGCTCGTGCTTTCTCTGGGTTTATTGCTGCCTTTTGGGGCCGTGAGGGAGCCATCATCACCGCCAGACGGTGTGGCTTCTGTGTGTAAATATCAAGCAGCACTCGTTCCTCCTTGTTTTCCCGGAGACTATCAGCACAGCATAAACACTGGTGCCGTCTACGGAACACACTGAGACAGCTCATCATCAGAAAACACACACACACACACACACACATACACACACTCCTGCATCGGCGTCTTTTTCTGTAGAGGTTGCAGCGACATTATTCCAGCCTTTAGTTTGTTCTCATACATAGTGATGCAGTCCTGAAGTGTTGATTCAAATGAGTGTATGTCCTCTACAGCCTGTGTGCATGTTGACATGTTCTGGCATTTCTCAGCAGCAAAAGGTGTGTGTGTGTGTGTGAGTGTGTGTGTGTGCAGTGTGATTGCTGGGACCTGCATTCAATGAAGACACATACTCATGCATATACTCTAGTGCCCTTTTCAGGGGCTGCAGTTCTACGTTGTAGACTTGACTTCATTGAAATTCATACATACATACAGCATACATACATACATTTATTCATACATACATACATACAGACATACATACACAATCATTCATACATACACACATACATACATACATTAATTCATACAGACATACATACATACATTTATTCATACATACATACAGACATACACACATACATACAGACATACACACATACATACGTACACACATACATACATACACACATACATACAGATATTCATACATACATACATACAGACATTCATACATACATACAGACATTCATACATACATACAGACATTCATACAAACAGACATACACATACATACATACAGACATACACACATACATACATACACACATACATACATACACACAGACATACACACATACATACATGCAGACATACATACATACAGACATACATACAGACATACACACATACATACAGACATACACACATACATACATACACACATACATACGTACACATACATACATGCATACATACATACATACATACATATATATATATATACATACTATGCATACATACATACACATACACACATACATGCATGCAGACATACATACATACATTCATACATACATACAGGCATTCATACATACATACAGACATACACACATACATACACACATACATACACACATATATACAGACATACACACATACATACAGGCATTCATACATACATACATACAGGCATTCATACATACATACATACATACATTCATACATACATACAGACATACATACATACCCACATACATACATACATACATACATACATACATACATACATACATACATACATACATACATACATGCATTCATACATACATACACACATACACACATACATACAGACATTCATACAGCCATACAGGCATTCATACATACATACACACATACACACATACATACAGGCATTCATACATACATACACACATACATACATACAGACATTCAAACACACACACAGATTGTACAAGCACATACATATGTATGCGCACACGTGGGGAACAGATGGTGGCACAACCACTGCCTTCAATAATAATTATCATCATAAACAGTTCAATATGTATTTGTTTATGTGCTGAAAGGCTGACTGCAAGTTCCATTTCTCCACATTTTACTTATTATTGAACATATTCTGCTTGTGTCTCCTTGAGAGGATGCATAAAGACTTAACCCTGTTGTCCTCGCAAATTCACATTCAAGGTCAACAGGTAGCAGTGGCTGCTGAGCTGAAGTGTGTGTGTGTGTGTGTGTGTGTGTGTTTCAGACTGAACATGTCATTGTCCTGAGTGAGCTCAGAACCATGAAACGTTCAGTTTGAAACACACACACACACACACACACACACACACACTTGATTACAGTGTGTAGTTGATATTGCAGCAGTTCTATCCAGTTGCTGCTATAAATAAATACCTGGGTGTGATGCCATCTTGTAAACTCTACTTATTTTGTATTATTGCACGGACAGATTTTATAAAATTCTTCCCCGGGCCGATATCAGTTAAATTCTTCAACATATCAGTACCCATGGTAACATGACAGTATAATACTCTTCACATGATATGACTGAGAGGTCATTTGTGCACATCATTAGCAAATATCGGCATATAATGGTGGCTTTAATTATTCTGCCTTAGCCATGAAAAGTTTATACTCCTCTCTATACCGTGCTCGGTATTCTCAAGGGCGGAGGAGGGAGGGTCTGATTAGAGGGCATGTATTTCATGACGAGGAATCGGCCATGTAAGATTTGAAACAGTTTTGAATCTTATGATTTGTATAAATGTGGTAAGAAAGGTCAACATTAACACCATCACTGATGTGTTTCATATAATTTTGTTCAGAAAAAAGACACGCTTCAGTTTGCTCTTTAGGTTTGGTTTTGAAAGGAGAAATCATGTCCAGGAGAGATAAGCACAACGGATGTAAGGCTAATGCCCGGCCATTTGGATCGGAAGAGAAAATGTACAAACTGTCACCAAGCAGTATGTAAAAAACGAGGTAAAAGACTGAGCTGTGTGTTCAGGAGAACACAGACGTGGGCACCTTTTTGTCTTGGAGCTATCGCGGCTTGGGGAACTGAATTAAGCAGGATCCACATATGGCCAGACATATGGTTAACAGTGTGGAAATGTGTCCTCTGACTTTGAAGCAACCTCAAAGGTGACACTTTAGATCATTATCGGTCACATTAAGTTCAAAATGGGGTAAATGAACTTCGACTGCCCTTTTATTCCCCCGATCTGGACCTCACACTGATCCACTCGAGTGAAGCTACCTCTGTGTGCTCAGCACCGTCTGCGTTACATCGCGTTGGCCTCCATGAGCTCATCACACCTTGTGGGGCTGAGGCTTACAGACACAGCGACCACATGACGCAGATATCACAAACACGTCAATCATCTCCAAGACTATCGCACCTCTTGTTTGGCACGTTAACCGCCTGAACGTCTGTTCTTGTGTTCGCCCCGCTGCAGTATTCGGTCCGTGTGAACTGCTCGGTACAGTAAATGGGAGCTCAACCCGTTTCCCCGGTGCGTCTTGTCTAATCGCTAGATAGGTTTATTTTAGGTGCTGCTGGGAAGCTTCACATCCATTATTTATATGGACTGCAGTTTACCGTACAAGTGTGTTTAAATTTAGAGCTTCACGCTGCCTCTCTAGGTTTAAACTATGTTCATCAATAATTTAAACTTATTTCATTGAAATGTGCTACAGACAGAGCCCGCTGAGATAGCAGTCATTGCTTAGCTTAGTTATCAGGACTATGTTCTCTCTTCATAATTTAGCTAATGTGTTATTATTTACTGGAGGTGGTTTAACAAACGCCATAACTAAGAGGATGTAAGCATCAACATTTACTTTTCAATAAGAGTAAACCAGTAATTGTGGGTAACTTAGCTTTAGCTAAGGCTATCGCACCAGCCAACTGTAACTACAGTTTTGAATACTCTGTGCCCACAAGGACACGTTAATGAGACCAAATGTCGTTTCAACATTTCAGCTTTCGAGGACGGCGCATATTGCCGAATATGTTACACAAACTGTTTAAAAGCATTGCGTGAAAGCAACAGTCCCTAATGTGTTCATGCTCTTTTACACAAGCTCAACCAAGCTTAAATGCAGCTGCATAAAATATGTGGATGCGTCTTATTTAACACACACAACTCCATAACTCCATGCGTGCGGTGACTCAAAAGCGTGGCTGTTGCTGGAGGGAGTTTAGCTGATAGTATACACACAGCTTTCTATATTATGTATGCAGAACCCTATTTCCTCCCGTAGCTGAGGGATGATGGAGATGTGTGAGCCGGAGCTTCTATTCTGGGGCCTTTGAGTCAGCCTCGCTCTTCGCTCTGCCTTTCTCTTTCCCTCCTCACCTCAACTGGCAATCGTGCCATTCGCAATGTGCCCATTCCCCAGTGTCCCCTGAAGCACCTCCAGATGTATTCAGCTCCCATTTGTCATTCCTGGGAATGTGGTGGCGTCAGCAGTTATGTCCCAACCTCCACTGATGGCACCGCACCACCACTACGAGGAGTTCCAGCCCCGCCTGAGGTCACCCTAGTCCCTTATTACAGTTTTATACCTTCAGCGTGATGGATAATGATGATGTTGTTGCCCTATTTAGCCCGCTGTGGCAACCGCACTCACGCGTCAACTGCTCATTCAGTTGCATTGCGTTTACGTGTGGGCTCACTGCTCCTAGATCTGGTAGCGTCACTCAAAGCCGGAGCGGAAATCACGGCGCAATTTTCCCTTTTGAACTAATCTTTTTGTTTTTTTTGTAATTAGTTTATGCAAACAATATAAAACTAGAATGGGCACTCGGTAGAGCGCATACCTTCGCATATCACAAGATTGGGCATTGAATTATGAACATTTTGGCATTAGTTGCATGCCAATTGGACAAAAATGTATCGTGCTATGGTAAAAAAAAGATTTTGACCTTTCCATGACCTTGACCTTGACCTTTGACCCGATTGATCCCAAAATCTAATCAAATGGTCCCCGGATAATAACCAATCATCCCACCAAATTCCATGTGATTCAAGAAGATTTGACCTGTTCATGACCTTTGACCTTGACCTTTGACCCGATCGATCCCACAATCTAATCAACTGGTCCCCGATAATAAACAATCATCCCACAAATTTCTTGCGATCGGTTCAATACTTTTTTTTTTTTGCGAAGATTTTGACCTGTTCATGACCCTTTGACCCCCCTTTGACCCGATCGATCAAAAAAATAATCAAACAACCGGATAATAAACAATCAATCCCATCACAAAATTTGATGATTTCGTTCACTTTTTTTTTTTTTTTTTAATGCATACAAATACATAAATAAATAAATAAATAAATAAATACACGGTGATCAAAACATAACCTTCCGGCATTTTCAATGCGAAGGTAAAAATGACAAAATAAAAAAAAAATTTGACTGTACAAGTAAGCGACACGCACAATACACAGGGCCTAAAACAATGTGGAAATATCTTGAAAGCTCTTGTTGATAGAGCATTTTTAGCAACATGTGTGTAATTTGAATACTATCCAAAAGCATGGGTCAAATGCCTTTCACTAAAATAACTTACTTTTCAGTAGCCTTGGTGAGTACATTCTGTACTGTCTTGTAGTGCTGAATGTTTGAAGATGAAGAGTACCAACCTGATCTCATGGGAAGGCGTATTAACAGCATGTCTGACATATCTACGTGGCGTTATCGCGCGTTTCAGTGCCGCTTTCCACGTCACGTCATTTCACACCATGTGGTTATCTTAAAACTGTTATGATTATGTTCAGGCAGAAAAACGACAGCGTTGGCCGCAGTCAGGTTTATTCATGCTCAGCAAACACATTATAAAACATGATAAAAACATTATGATTTGGTTTTGAAATAACAATGGGAACTAAGTCAAATATGTATGTAAACAAACTAAAATGAGGAAAAAACTTTGTCACAAGAAAATTTATTTTTTGAAATGGGACACCACTCTTGAATAATGATCTCATATTGATTTGTATATTTGACACATGCCTCCCATTCTGCCCACAATATGTGATCTGTCTCACATGTTATCGGCCCTTGTTGACAGTCAGCAACAACTACATGAAGTTCAAATGACAAAGAAGAAAAAGGCGTTCTTCTAGCACATTAAATGATTTACATTGAGCCAACACATTAAGTTGGAAATATAAACGTGTCATCAAAGCGTAGTGACAAAGATGTCTCACTGATTCTGCTCACAACACAGGGTGTAATTTGTATGAGTTGTTTTTCACGTGATGAAGAATCCCATCATCTGGAGAGCGAAGATGACGAGGCCTCCAGTAACTTGTTGAGCAGCTCTCAGGGCGGGCCTCCTTGGAAACCGCTTCGACAGCCTTGTTCTCATCACCCGCAGATACAGCATCCACCTATGGAAACACACAGGCCCCGTGGCAGCATACGCCAAGGAAGATCTAATAAATTAAACTCAATTAATTACCATGTTTAGCATAATTCTGGAGTTTAACAAAAGGTCTTTGTGCTAGATGTATGTATCACAACAATTATTCATTTTGATGAGCAGGGTTTATAAATGAGGCCATTAACATGCTGTCAGATCGGAAAGGAAAAAAATCCTCCTGCTCCTTCCTTGAATCCAATTTTTTCTTTTTGCATGTAAACTTCAGACTTGAGTGCAGCGGTGGCGGCTAGTGTCAGGCTGTCAGATGGGGAGGGCTGAGGGTCAGCTGGGTGCTAGAGAGACCGGGACAGCAGTGGACCGTTGCCCCCATCAAAACGCTGAGCGGCTGAGTTGTGGCGTCCTTCTATCCTCTCAGGTTAACCCGATTTATCTCAACAAAAGACAAATACACACTGAGGATGTTAAAGCCCTCCTTCTACACATTACATGGGCACACACAAATATAGATAAATCACACACACACACACACACACTGGCTGCTAGCGAGTCCCCAGGCGAGAGCTGGGGCTGCAGAGAGGGGGAACACATTAGCCTAATAAGGGCCATCTGGTGGCCATTCATTAACTTGACCATCCTTGAAGTCCCTGACCCAAAATGTCATTTTTCACTTTGCAGACGAATCCGTTAGGTGACAAGATGAACTTGGGCCAAATTACCAAAGATGGAAAACGCGAGTGAAACAGGACAACAGAGAGTAGGAGAAGCGAGACAGAGGTGAGGTGTGAGGAGGACTAGTGGTGGTGGTGGTGGAGCTGTGATAAAAGAGAGTGAAGCAAAAGAGCACGGATGAGAGGGCGTGAGAGCCCCGAGTGAGGCCGGGAAGAGAAGTTAATAAGCTGATATTGTGTACACTGGGGGGCTGATCTGACGCATTAGTGGCAGTCAAACAAAAAAACAATTTTTCACCCCATTAGTTAATTCCTAACATCATCATAAACACATATTCTGTAACACCCTGTTCTGTTTCTCTTGTGTTCCGTGTCTCCTATGTCTCCTCTGTGTCTTCTCTGTCTTAATTGTTTAATTCCCTGCACCTGCCCTCAGCCACTCTTGTCTCGTTACTGTCTGATGTCGTACACCTGTTTCCCCCGTATATATTGTGTCAGTCTTTCCCTTGTCTGCTGTCGGTTTGTCGTCTATAGTTCCGTGTCCTTTTCCCGTCGTCCTGTCCGTGTTCCTGTCCGTGTTCCTGGTTCAGCCTGTTTTCACTGCCTGCCCCGAACCTGGATTCTCTGCCTGCCCCGTTTGGACCTTGTTTTTTTGTAAACTGTTTTGCCTCATTAAAGAGTGCTTTATTTATTTATTTATATTGCGTCCAGCTTGTCACTCTGCGCCAGAGCCGTACCCCGTCACAAGAACCTGACATATTCAACAACGCGGTGCAAACATTTGACAAATGTATTACTTTTCCCATAAAAAAAACAACACTACTTGTACTTCATGGTAAAACCTAAAAGTGGAAAAGATATTCTCTATTATTTTTCGACACATAAGTTTAATCGTTATTATTATGATTTAAAAAAACCACTCTTAATGTTCAGGCACACATAGCCACCAAGACCCAGAAAAGGCTCTGTGGAAGGACACCATGACAGATACCTCGACTGACACTCATTCACCATGATGAGTGATTCTTAAATGACTGTACGCTCGCACACGTGAGCTGTGAGCCCCTGATGCAGAGGGGGTTTGTTGGGGTTTAATCAAGCTGTCTGATTAGATGCGCCCACAGAGAAGCACCTTTCTGTCCTACACCAAAACACTCCTCAAGGTCATATGCAAATGCACCGACGACTTCTTACCGGCTTTAATTCTTTCAAGTGGTAATATGAGATTCATGTATTTTTTACAATCCATGGTTCTAAGCGGTCATTGTTGTGTGTGTTTTTTGTACTCTGCAGTTCCCAGAGGACGAATGTGTTTAAAAACAATCTTGAACATCTTTTGCTGTCCCAGGTCAAGGTTATTGAGAATAGATGGAACCATCCAGAAAGCATAAAAGTTTCATCATCAGGATAACAATGCACATATTGTCTTGGAGCTGCCGGCAGCGCTGTACTGGTACGCTGTTGTATTCACGAGCAAGTGAGCTGGACTTTCACTCGATGCTTTGTGTCTCTAACTTGTTCTTGGTACACATCCTCAGGATCTGTTCTGGGCCACGTGGCGAATCTTCACTTTCCTTTCCTCGGGTCAAACGTACTTCCTCATGCCACTTCCTCTTGGCTGCTCTTGAGACCCTCAGGTCCCTAAACCCTGTTTGTTTTGCATTGATACAAACACAAGTATAGTTCGTTTTCATGTAAGCATATGCTATTTTTACCCATTACAGTCCAGGCTGTTGTCTCCAAGTTGCCAAATTGCATTCAACATCATGGGCAGCGATTCCAAAACGTGCATAGGGGTTATTCGGTCTCCATCCCTCTTTTTTTATTTAAAATGGGAGCAGCACAGTGTCCCAAAGTATGTTCATCTGCACAGTGTTCTCCCTGCCCGGGGACATGCCCAAATATAGTCGATCTGGGTTTGTTTGGGATAGAGTTATTGGTGGATAAATTATAATATAGTCGTCCGCTTTCAGTGTTGATTTTTGAAAATATATTTTTTGCTTAAAAAAATGAATTGACTCACAGACTCCTCATTATGAGATGATTCCACTGTATGATAATGTTTATGGTCATCTGAGTTTAATGTGCTCACATTCTACAGCGGAGGCAGATGGGAATGTCACTGGTTTGTTAAAGTGTTGGACACATTGTACCTGGTGTGGATGCTGGATGACATGGAGACAGGTAACTGTTTCACTTTGAGTCCGTAAGATACGTTGCTCTGTGGTACTGTCCATGAACACAAACTGTGAGGAAATGGACGTGTGGTGTCGCAGTATTTGAAAAGTGTTAATTTGCCTTTCCTAAGTCCCTTTGAGCTTTGTGCTCCAATAACAGTTGAGCAAGCTTGAAACCCCGCAGGACCTTGGTCCACTTTCCCACTTCCTGTTATACTTTAAAATGAAATCACATTACATTGATGTCCCACTCTTTGCAGACGCTTTACATTGTCTATAATACAGTTTCGAGGAACTTCCATGTTGTGTGTTTGGCGGTCCCTGTGGACAGACGCGGTAGTGCTTCTGAGCATTTCACTGCAGCAGGGTCCGATAGTCTGCCTCGCATCGTCCTGGTGCCTCCTGTCACTACAGCTGGCCCAGCAATCCTTCCTGTAGCTGCTAAAGGACACATTCAGCTACAGTTTTCCACCATCATGACCGAACCAGCCATTGTTTAACCACACAAACATTTTTCGTTTTGACAAAAAAAAACAGGAAGTGATATTTTTCATATACAATATATTTATATCTTCATCACTGAAGTCACAGCAAAACAAACATATTTTCAGAAGGCTTTAGAGCAAGTATGGCATGCATAATTATTTCACTCACACACCTGTTTGTGTCCTTGGGGATTCACGAAAGCAAGAAAAGGCATTTTCTGCTGCTCAGAGACGCCCCTTAATGAAGGTCTGCCTCGGCAACAATCTAGATTCTAGGTTACCGACTGCATGCGCTCATCAGCACCGACCAGACAGAAGGGCCACTCTCCGGTGGTTGGCGAGAGTTTCAGGAAACAAATACTGTTATACTCATTCTCCCTTTTCACGAGAGGCTTCAACGATAACACGTCACTCCGGTGTCAACTCCTCCAGTCTCTAAGACAGGCTTCTCTTCAAAAATGTTCGGCATTGTTCTTCTTCATGTATTGAACAATTCTACTTGTGCATCTTTTTCAGCATTGTCCTCTACATGACCAGACTAGCTGACGCGGGCTGGAATTTGGTTTGCTCAAGGGAACTTTAATTCCAGTACATGAGAAACAAAGAGGGAGGTTTTCGTTGAGCTGCCAACCCACCACACTGTGGTACCCAAACTCTGGAGGTTGCCCAGTGGTTGAGTTGCCAGCCCGAGACACAATACGGCTGATTACCCCTTCTTAGCAGTGGACTGTATTCACAGCACCCAGAGATGCTCTTTCGTTCTACCAATAAAAGGGAAGGTACTGGAATGTTGGCTAATGATGGCACAGATGACCCTCTTGTCCATCTTGTCCCTCATTTGTAGTTAGCGGGCAGCGTGAGTCATCATTCTCTCCCTCAGGCCGTCACCCTTTCCCTCCCGTCTCCCACTACATGGTGTACCTGCAGGAACATCAAACATACCAGGAAGTAGTGTACCTGCTTTGAAGGTGAACAATGGCACAGTGATAGTAAATCTCTAACCTCCATCGCATTCTCTTTCAAGTGAAAAAAAAACTTCAAATAAATCACATCACTATCTGTCAAGAGTGTTCTTGTTTTTTTATGAAACAAAGGAAACAGGATGGATTATTTAGCTGGCATTACGGATTGAAAACTGGACATATAAGTATTTGTTGTTTTGACGAGTAATCCTGATATGACAACACAATGTGTGTGATCAGGCTGTGAAATCTGATCTGCCAAATTTCAAATAGACAGTTGATTCAAAATGATGTTGTGTGATTTAAGACACCTCGAGATTTAAATTGGTTCATATTATAGACTAGAACAATCTGTAATATTTGTATAAGCTAAGGAAGGTAATCAGCCACTCATCTTTTTCGTGAAAGAAAACTTTTAATGCGAAATATCTTAATTTTACTAAAATTAAGATATCTCGATAAAATGAATAATGGCTAAAATTATTTTAGCCATCATTCATTTTATCGCTTGTGCTTCTTTACTGTGTGCCATGTTAAAATGTAACATATTCTCAAATATAGTGTGACATTAGAGACTTTTAGAACAGTGTTTAAATGGATTTATGTTCTATGAGAATTGAACTGAGATGATGCCACCTGTGTGAGCAACAGCAGCGGGAGGAAGACACGCCCACAGCGTCCTGAGGTCTACACAGGTACAAGTGAAAATTCCTGTGTGGAGCACAGATGAGCAGAGCCTTCAAAGAAAGAATAAAGCCCAGAAGTATTTTCAGACAGACCTTCGCATGCTTGTGTCACAGTGAAGCACGAACTCAGCGGAGGTTGTTGTGTTCAGGGGTGGAATATGATGGCACGTTGTCCCGCCGGCTCAATAATACAAACGACTGAATATAGAAGTGCAGCGATTTGGACTAACAGATTGTTTGTTTTCTGTGTCACTGCGGTGTGTGTAGTATCAACCTGAGTACACACTGGCTGTTTCCCACGTGAGTGTGTGTGTGTGCTGTGGACAAACGCAGACTGCAACCGCCGTGCTAACAATCCTGATGGACTGAACCAACGTGGGTTCAAATACAAAGTCACAAAGCTCACATGCCCAAACAAATGCTGTTTAGAAAAACAACAACTATAAAACAGGTGTCATCCTCTCATCTCAGAGTGGTTGTTGAGCCGCTACATTTAATGAATCAAAGATGTTACTGGCGGTCATCTTTGTCACATTATTGTCCCCTAAAGGTGAATTTGCTTTGGCGGCAATCGCTCCGTGCACCAGGTATTGGCTCGCATGTCGTCTTTTAAAGGCCGTTCTACCAATGCTCCCTGTTGCTTGTGTTGCACTAATAAGACCCGGAGACAGCTGTGTCGTCAGAAATAGAATTGATTCAGTGCCATGCCCATGGCCATGCACCTGATGTGTAAAAAATGGTTCCAGACATGTGAGACTTGCAGCTTTTACTTGTGTAAACCACTCTGGGGAAAGGAAAAAGCCCCTGACTCGTTGTTTGAATGACAAATTAAAAATGCGTCGCCAGTAGAGAACGTGTCAGTCATACCTGGTTCAAATGTAGTTTTTTTTATCATACTGCAGTTTTTATTGATTTCTTAATTCAGCCTGAGTCATGGCTTGTTGTCCTGTCTGCTTTGGATACGCTGCTACAGCATTACTAAGGCATTCCAGCCAGCCGTGTAGTCTTTACATGTGATTATTTGTCACTCCTATTTTAAATCCATTAACAGAATAACCGGTTACATTTGGCTGTGGTTCCCAGATGCAGGTGCATCGCTCCACGGCCCAGGAAAAGATTCTCTGTTGCCAAACTGTCACCTCAAACCTTCTGTACCCATGTGATGGGGAGGGCTGGTGTCACTCCCGAGTCTCGCTGGCATGAGAGCCGTGTTTGGCATCCATCAACCGCGTTGAGCCACGGTGGAGTTTCACTCGCTGTACATCTCTAACGTTCCCTTCTCACAGCTGGAAAATCATCATGAGTGTCAAGTATGTTAAAGTACTGAGGGGAGGAAAGCTTGAGTTCCAATTGCTTAACTTCGTTCCGCGGCACAATGTTTCCCCTTAAGCGAGATGTCACCCCTCGGTCTCACTTCTCAATCACTTTGTCTCCCTTGTGGTGTCTCACTCTGCTGATGTGATGGGGCCCAACGCCGCGTAAAACGCACCGTGATGATAAAACGGGACTCACGAGATGCTGAAGAAGTCTACACAACCGATGGCCCTGCATACAGAAAAGATGCATGTGTTAATAAAAATTCAAATGTTCCAGTCAGGGTCACAATATAATATGCACACAACACCCACTGCAACAAACACCGTCTTCATGGAGCCAAATAACTCTTTTCTGAGCTTGTCGTTGGATTGGTTTATATTGTAAATCCCCTGTTCCTTTTTTATTGTATTTATTTGTTCATACATGTCAAACTTAACTTCCTAAAAACATCAACATATGTTTCTTCTTTATGACAATAAAAGACGGTCTACTTTTTCTTTTAATAATTACCTGCGTTTCCAAACATTACAGGAGCTGACGGGGACATTTCCCCCATGGAAATAAAAGGATACAACACCAATGTGTTCCAGCCAGGTAAGGATCCCAGACGTGACATACTTAATCTCCAGCAGGGAGACGTATTACCCCGGTAACATCACCGTGGAAACTCCAACGTCCTGGTCTCCAAAGGAATCTGTACCTTTTGAAAAATGGAGCCTTGAAAGTATTCATTAGTTAGCCAAGCATTGAGATGACCCTTCTAATGCTGAGGTGATTATTAAAGAGGAAAGAAGTGGGCCAGAAAAAAAGAAGACTTTTTCCAAAGTCCAACTATTTCAGTCGAGCTCTGCGACGGCTTCTTGCTGAGCAGCAGCTTTAGTATCCATTTATGGACATACTGTACGTCTAGTTCCAGTGTGGAGAAACCACTCAGCGCCACTGTAGGAAAAAGAAACGCTGATCAATAAGTGCTGTGCGCGGTTCAATAAATGCATTGATCATCACACAAACACACACATCACAACCGTAGCGGGAATTGGAGTGCTGGGGCAAGGTCAATACCTTTCAGTCCGACCCAACGCAAGTCTGCCTGGGCTTGTTTTCGCTTGCCCTCTAAAACGGGATCAGTCATATACGGCGAAACATGCTGGCACCAAATGTTCAACATGTGAGACGTGTGCGCTGTCGCTTTGTGTCTCGAATTAGGATGATTTATATTCCATGATTATGGCAGATTGTCAGCACACGCAAAGTGAAAGAATGTTAGCAGGCAAAGGGGGAGAAAGGCGGCATGAACGATGCACATGTATCCTTTGACGCCCACACATTTCACACGAAGCATTAAATACTGTCGACTCAAATCATGACGCATCTCACGATAGATGAGGATACGAATGCTGTGACTTTTTATTCGGGGTCCGGGACAACAAATGGAGCCATTATCTGTATTCATGAGTGAAGTCCAGGGGAATCGGATTGGGACTGTATTGTATCCTCGAATGGCTTGAACAGGAGTACATATACTGTCATAAACGGGATGAACGATGTCCACTTACCCTCTTTTGCTTTGGCCCGATCCCTGAATGTGTCCACTGTCTGGCTCCTCCCCCGATTCGTATGTCTTTAAAGTGGCTAGAATCAATATTCTTAGATGAACAATGTATCACATGACGACTTGTCCATGAAAGGCGTCGTTCTGCTCCTGGTTTTAAGGTGACGCATGCAGTGTTTTTTTATTTTCTATCATTTTTAAAAATAATTTCAAAAAGTCTTTCTGTGTTTTTATTGTCATCTGTAATGCTTTAGGCATACTATCCAACAGCTGAAGTATGAATATACAAACTAAAACAATGCATGACGAATATCCCTAAAGTCTGCTTGAGAAACAAGGATGCATCGGATGGCAATTTGACGCCCGAACAAACGGGAAAAGCCTCAACGGACGGCGCATGATTGAGGCATTAGGTCTGCTATTCAGAACTGAAAATAGTTTAGCTCCTTCATTGAATGCAAATGGAAACAACACAGTCCACCTTCAAAGTGTAAAGCTTTTATTCATTTCTGTGGAGGTCTGCGCTCTTAAAACACTTTCCAGTTGTGTCACCTTTTAATCTGCACACATCTGCCCAAAAACATTGTCCCCTTGAGCTACGGTGGCTTGTGAGTGACACATACGGTTATTACATTTCAGGAGAATCCAGGCTAATTACAGCGGAGAACCAACGAAACATTCATTGCCTCTGTAACTGAAATGCCTTTGTTGAGTTTTGATTCCCCACAGATAGGCTCCACACAGTTTTTGCCACAGGGCAGGAATAAAAAATATATATCACTTTCACAAAGCCCATTACAGGGGGAGATAATCCAGTGGCAGTGCAGGGTTTGCTCTGAGGTATTTTGGTGATGCTTCATGGTCGGGTCAGCCAACAGCTGCTGGAGGTGAGATATCTGGGATAAAGTCCCCTCCCCAAACGGCATCAACTCTATTTTAATTCTCCACGCAGCATGGTGCAGTGACACCTGGGCTGAACACATGGTTAAAATTAGGGCCACTGCAGGGGACCTTGACAAACAAGTGACTTTGACTGAATATATTGGGGCGTCCCTGGAGTCAGACAGCTGTGGAGGAAATTGAGTTTTGTTTTAGTTTGTTATCTATCAGTCGCCATTGCTAGTTTTAAAATGTTCTTGCATAAATATGTCCGTAAAATCCGCTTGAGAAATGTATCTATGATTTTCATTGCATGTTTTAAATTTGAACTGATGCTGAGATTTTCTGCTTCTACACAGAAAAACAGAAAATATGTTAATACCTGGAAAAAATATCGGGAACAAATATTCTTCGAAACGACTTGCAAAGCAATCCTAGCACTCACAGCTGGAACCCCAAACCCAGTCTCATAAATTGTCTCTCTTATTTTCATTTCAGTAAAGATGGTGCAGTGCACTGAAGATTTAGGAAGTTTTGAATTTAATTTGTTTTTTATGATTTGGTTGCTCTCGATCAGTCGCAGAGATATGGAAACTCAAAATCAATTAAGTTGGTTTAATTCAGCTCAAACCCAGGTGGGCTCAGGGCATCTTCCCCCGTGGAGATTTGTTACCCACTTAGGGAAGATACATGCACTACTGTTCAACTATATAATATATTTTGGCACTAACTCATCCTGTATATCCAACATCCTATTTTGTATTCATGTATCCTACTGTCTTCATCATTCTTAAACAATAACACATCAGTTATCAAGAATTATTGATTTACCAATTTTTGTTCCACTATTCCGAAGTGGAGTTTACAGACTGATTAATCTGGCAAATCTGCAACACTTTTTAATTCAGCCCATATTAATCTGGGCTGCTCTAATTGCAAATCAAGGACCCCCGACAATGCCAAGTAAATGTGGACTTCAATACTCTGAAATGAATGTCAGGCCAACAGCTGAACATTTACTCAAGGATGTCATTGTTCTAACGAATAGCATAGAGAAGAAAGCAAACTTGCATGTGGCATATGGATGTGCATATATTCTCTGGTAATTAATTATGTCCTATTGAAAACTAGCCTTTAACATAATATACACTTCGAAGTTCCTTTTATGTCCTCACAGTCAAACTTCAAGAAAAAAACAAAACAGGTCTGTTTAGCTGAAGGTGCGGCTTGAATATTTCAAGTTATGGATGAAATGTCGAGTGTCTGACAAGAGCCACTATATAAACTTTGAACACAGGCTCTCCAGAAGACATCGATTGTTGTAAATATTTAATTCAGTGCCTCCGACAATGCATGCCACTGAAATAAATCTTTACCGGATTGAATTCAAGATAAATGGCACGGAAATATCCCCAGCGCTGATGCACAGACTTTCGTGCAGTTGTTTTGTCAGGGCGGCCGCGTCGAGGGGTTGTGTTCCACAGATCACATGCGAGGTTATCCGACGTGTCAGCGCTTCTCAAGCACCCCCTCAAGTGTTTGTCTCATATTATATGTGCAGATGTGAATGCGATAACAATACACTATGGAAAGGCTCTCTAAGTACCGGGAGTGTTTTTTTGGTATAAAAGTCGTAAACTAATGTTGTTCTTTAACTTTCAGTTTCTGCAGTTGGTACAAAAACTGCAGTATTTAGTTCCCACCAGAGAAGAGCTGCCACCGCTGATCCACACTGACCCTCCTCTGCACAGACAAGAGGCTCAATGCTACGACACGCTGGAGAAAATACAACAGAACACCATCAAAGATGTCCTGAGATTCGTTACTCATTTTACTGAAATGTTAATGTAGCCTCAGTATGCTGTGCAGCTGTAAGATGACGGCAAAAGTAAATAAGACATAAACTGTAAAGTATTATAAGCTGGTTACATTTTAAAAAGTAAAGTTTCCCTGCAGCTGCCTTAACCCTCCTGGTACCTTAGGGTCAATTTGACCCCATTCAATGTTTAACCCTCCTGTTACCTTTATATTTACTGACATATTTTACCCTTGGGGTCAATTTGACCCCAGCAATTAAAACCTCCAGAGAATTATTAGAATTAATATTGTTTTCCAAGTTTAAGTGTGAGTTACTTTATGTTTGTTTGTTGACTACCTAAATAGCCCTTTAAATATATAAAAAAGTTGATATTTCTTATATGTTTGACACAGTGAAAAATAGCCTGGGGTCAAATTGACCCGAAAGAACACCGACATTAAACATTGAATGGGGTCAAATTGACCCTAAAGGTAACAGGAGGGTTAAAGCAGTTAGACTGAACTAAATTCTGTAAATTCTATAATAATATTAACAACACGGTCTCTAGTTTCACCAAATAACATCATTATTTTCGTGAAGTTATAAGGAAAGGAAAGAATTGGAATGAGTTGGCAGATGCTTAGAATGAAAGGACTCCGGTTTATCAACACAATCAAGGCAAGAACACAAAGTCTAAAATTCACATCTCAGTTCAGAAACATCTAAATTAACATCAATAAATAATCAACACAGTTACATTTTTGAACTTTTATTCACTTAAATTCTCAAGTGTTAAAGCAAGAACAAAAACATTTATAATGTCCTTTGGTGGGATTTTATTACACTCTATTAATACTGTATATGTAAACTGATATTCTTTGATGCCAGCACGTTTGCCAATACAAAGGAAAATCAACTGCACAACTAAAAGTAATATTGACAAATAAAATAAGTGAAAGAAAGAAATGGAAATCATAAGAAAACCATAAACAATTGCTTCTGCATTTGGATGTTTTTTAAATAGATACATTAAAGGTTGCCTTTTTTTCAATCACAGTTCGGCAAAGATACAAAAGGATTACATCAGTTTTAATTGTAATTTATTTTGCTCTGTCGAGAAAAGAACTTGATGGTTTTTCTCTGCACTTCTCGTCTGCTCGGGTGAAAAAACTATCCTCGGACCATAATCGCAGGGAGCGTGGCGGCTCTGAGATAGAAAAAGAATCAGACGGCTTTATTGGAGTATCTTTTTGCAGGAGGGGGTGGGAGGGCGAGGGGTTTCTTTACACAATGTGCATCACTAACATCGGACAAAAGAATCTTTCAACCAACGAGGGTTTACAGAGTAACGTTCACAAAAAGCACAGGTCTGTGGCAGCATGGCGAGGGGGTTTGGTGTAGGGAGGATGAACAGGAGGGCGGATGAGAGAGCTCGGGGGAGGGGGGAGGAGGAGGGGGGGGGGACAGAAAGCTAGAGAGGGATCAATGTGGGCAAGGTTTACTTTCTATGTGTCACAAAGTGGCAGTCCGGACAGATTTCCTTCTATCTACAATGCACTGACAGCAAAGAATGCTTCACGTGTCTCTTCCTCTTTTCTTTCTCTTTTTTCGGGGGCCAACCGGTGAGCCGCTCAGCGCGGACAACTTCTTTGAGGTTTCTTCAGCGTCAGTCCAGCCAACATTAACTCGCAGAAGCGTCCCGCGGGGCTCGGCGGCCACTGCCGGCTCGTTCGAGTGCTGATTGGTCGCAGCTGTTGTTGCCGTGGCAATAAGAGGGGAAGTGAACGAGTCCGCCATCTTCGGTTAAGCTGCAAGGAGCTCCTGGTACCTGGTATGGCTTAGAGGGGGAGGGGGCCTCATTGTTCTTTGCACATTTTACTCTTATTAGGCAAACGCTCTTTTCTTCTTTTTTTTCTCTTTTCTTTTATAATATCTGCCATTTTTAGAAGTATATGTATGTTGTATTCATTTCTATATATTCTTTGAAATTAAATAAAAAAAATATGTTGCACTCATTCGACTGGCACATTCCCTTCATCGGCAGCGCGAGTGTCCATTGAGTCCGGCGGCGGAGAAGCTCAGAACAGTCCAGAAAGCTCGTGGTTGTTCTGGTTTAATGGTTGTTGATTATCTTAAAGGGAGGGGGGGGAGGTTAAAGTGGAGGAGGCGTGGAGTTTATCACTCTCACCAGGTCATGGGTCTCTCAGCAGCAGGCCTCTCTCAGCACTGCCGAGCCCAGCAGCAGCAGCAGCAGCAGCCTTGGGGGCGTCAGGGGGGCCTGGCCCGAGTTGGGGCCCCCGCAGCCACCCAACTCCGTCTCGCAGCGGGGGCTCTCACACAGCAGACCTGTGTAGTCTGAGGGACAGCTGCAGCGGACGTTGTTGACGCACACCCCGCCATTTTGGCAGCGCAGGAGCTCGTTGTCACAAACCCGGGCTAATGCAAAGACAGGAGAGAGGATGACAATCAAACACTCAACGCCACGTGTGGGGGACCCTTTACTTGAAGCGTCCTGTGCTGCATCCAAAACACGTCATTATCAAATCAATTTCATATCATTAAATGATCTAATCCTCATTGAAATTAAAGTGATCCCTGAAGGGGGACTTAGGAATTCAAAAGGTTTTCTTCAAGTAAAGTGGTACCGGATTTTATTCGCTTTAGCTCAATTTCGAGAGGGAGAGTGAAGCATTTTGGGAAACGGGCTTATTCGATTTCTTTCTGCAAGTTTGAAGAGAAGATCAATACAAACTCTTTTTATGCGCTGTCAATATGGCGCTTGAGACAGCAGTCAGTTAGCTGAGTTAATAACTATTTTATTAACTACAAAATCTCAAGTGTAAAAAAAACATTTCTGTTTAATGAGTAGGTTTTTGTGCCAGAAACTTCCTGAAATCTCTACTGGTTGCTTGGTAATATCTCCTAGTAAATGGTCACATATGGGCAAATACTCACCTCTAAAAAGGCAAATTTAACATTTATGATGCGAGACGAAAGCAAATAAGCTGATTTCCCAAAATGTAGAACTATTGCTTTGACATTATATTATATTATATAAAATAAAATCCCTGATATGCAATGTAAATTATTCTGCAAGGCAAACTGCAGTTCAAGCATGCATCTTAATTACATCAGTAAACATTTTACTATAGCAGGTTAGTAATGTTAGTCTAAATATTTCATTAAGAACACATGTTAGAGACACTATGTGTAGAATTTGAAACTGTCTACCTGTGGTAATACCAAACAATACATTGGTTTTCATAAGGATTTTCTCTTTTTTAATACAAAAACATGCCATCACAATAACCTCAAAGATGGCATAATAACATCTTAGACAAAGTGGGTTTAAATAACTCTTATCACATCTAGTATTCTAGTGTGCTTTTCATTTGAAAATCTCCTTATATTGCACATGCAATCAAACAGTATGGCAGAATAATAATATTCATAATAATAATAATTTGTTGTTATGTAAACGTAATCATTCCGCCTGCTGTGTGAGTACATTTCCTTTCCGTCTACATTTCTTTCATAACAAAGCTGCCGAAAGCCTCGTCCCATCAGCGCTGTGGCTGCAGAGAAATCCTCAAAGCCTGACAGGCTTCCCCCCAAACAGCACTGTCTTTAGACAAACCCAACGTCAGGTGAAAATTGGTGTATATTTTTTCGAGCTGGGACACCGAGGCCACTCCATTCCCAGCGGAGGCAAGCTGTCAGGCAAGCTGCAGGCAAACAAAGTGGCGGCGCACAAACTAATAAACCAACAGAGACAAATAAACAGTGATAAACACAGGGGCCACTTCTGCCCATTCCAGTGCTTCATGGGAGAGGAAAACAATGTGGTGAGCAATCTACGAACTCTACGGGACATAAATATCACAATAACAAATATCCGGCCTCTCTCCTGATACTGGGGATTGGACGCATGCTGTCTCCCAGGAATCGCCAAATGGGGCTTTGATGGGAGGCTTGTTAAGAAACATTGACTCTGTGAATCCTATTTGTACCCCGTCTGTTTTGCCGGAGAAAGGGGACCTGCTGCTTGGCTCGGTACGTTCTGCTCCAGGCCACAGCTCCCCAATCACCATACGCATCTCGATCCAAATAAGACATCTGAACTCCAGCGTTGTCTTTTTTCTTTCTTTCTTTTTTTCGACTGACATATCAATTTCATGACCGACTCAACCACTCAGCAGGAAACACAGTAATGTGTCAATAAAACCACGACCACTGTTTGTTTCCTGCGGAGAGCCATTGTTCTGTTGGTTTTCTCCTCGCGGTGAAGCAGCTAAACTCGGTAATAAAATATCTCCTTCAAGATGACAAGGAAGAACAACGTATTAATTAAAGAGTCATGTTTTCCCCCTCGATGCCTTGATATGATCAGTTCACCGTCGAGACTCCTTTAATTAGACAATGACCTTTCATCCTGTCCATCTTATCTCTCCTCGTTATGTGTTATGTCTTTCTAAAGATATTCATCGAGGTTTGAATTATTTCTGTGCTCTAAATAGATCATAAAAAAACACTTGAGATGATGTGCAAGACAGCATTGTATATGCAAACCTTCTCAAGGTTTCAAGGAGCAACAGGGCAGAGCATGAGGGACCTGCAGGATATGCTCAAGCGATGCAAATGTGATAAGACAAGCACAAATGTTGGCAGCTTTAATAAAGTGCAGCCTGTGACAAAAAGAGCTTTGTGACATTTGCAACATATATAATATTTTCACCCTCCTCAAGGAAGGCATTTCATACTTGGAAGACAACAACACCCTGACTTGTTTATTACGCCTACAGAAGCTTGAAGAGGAGCTTTAAGTTATGATACTTGTCGGGTGATATAAAAGAAGTAATTTTAATCTCCTAATCTAGTTGGTTGAATTGTTTTATTGTCGCTGCAAACTACTTTCAGCAGGAATATTAACTACCAGTATTCAGACGAGTTGGTTTAGGAATAAATGTTGTCCGACGATAGCTGTGTGCGATATCTTCAGCAGCAGAGAAACTGTCACCAGGCTGCACGAGGTGTGTCACGCACTTCTGAGAGACCAGGTTGGATATTATATTAATATTAATCTTGAAAGCAAATCTTAATTTCAAGATGAACCACTACTTTTAAATATTAACTCTGCAGGATGCTCAACACGCCCTCGAACGTTCCCTGGACCTTAAAGTAAACTTCAGGTCGTGGCCGACCCCTGCGGGCAAAAAGTGCTTCACTTGCTGCCAATAAAGCAACGGTGAAGTCCAAAATAAAACAGAGATATAGATTTTTTTTTAAACATGCAGCCGCAAGTTTGTTGAAGATGTAAACTAGAATAGGGTCCATGAGATGAAGGGTTCTCTAACCCCGTGTGGAGGAGAGAGCAGCACCTGAGGGCACACGAAGCACCGGCATGGGGCATTGTGTTTTTGATACACTAAAGATGAGTGAGGAATTATGTTGGAAGCCTGAAAAACTCATTTGGAGGAGGATGAATTCTTCTGAGAGCTCTGCACCTTTTATCTCCCTTCAATCTCTCACATTAACCATTTTCTCGGCATGTAAACAGAGCCCGCACGCGCAGTAAATGACAAGATTTGTAGCGTTTGCTTTTGATATGAGTGATAATATTTAGAGAGGGGACCGATGCACTAGGTGTGCCTTTCTGGGACGGTGATGTGTTTGACGAGAGATTTCAGTTTTAATTGCATTCTTCAGTCTCCATGCAGATCGAGTCTCGTCCATGCACATAAATACTGCATCAGCGGTGGAAGCAAGGGGAAGTCAAGACGGAGAAGTTTTCCAACTATTTCTGCCGTGTCATAATAACTCGAGTGTTAGCCTCTCCTTGGGCAGGAATCATTGCCATGGTTTTCTGCTTTAAACATTTTGTTGAAAACCTTTTTGTGAAGCCAATGTGAGGTCAAATTCAATATTAAATAGTGTGTTTTCCACTTTGGACCCCATTCTTGTTTTAGTTAATATTCATAATTCCTGTGGAAAAATTGCTTTTTAAGTTATCGCCAGAGCATTATGGGATTATCTTCTCAAACATCTACCACAGTGCATAGAGAAATCTATAACCGAGGCAAAAATATTCATTCTTCCACCTCAGTGTACCAGAATGCAATGCAGTCGGAGGCTTTCATCTTTGCAGATTGTCAGAAAAGCAGAGTGTAAAACCGGGTGCACTCTTGAACAGGGCCAGATAAAATGGTGTGTTCACACCAAAGACAAAGACATTTAACTCTACATTTCTCATGCCAGTTGAACCGCGAGTTCATTTGAGTGTTGTTTTTTTCCACTTGCGCAAGACATACTGAAAAGACGAGGAGGGCTTGTCCCTCTGTGTAAATAACAACATTTCATTCATCATGGTCGATATAATCACTTATGTCGTAAAACCAAGCGAACTTGCATCTATCAGTGGTCGGCCACGAGTGAAAAGCTCACTTTGCACTCGGTGTGAAGAAAATATAACACCACACCACTGTTCTTCTTTTTCTCTTTCTGATATTGCTATTATAATCACACATTTATCGCACAGGGAACACCTTCAGTCCGTAAAAGGCATTCTGGGAAATGTATTTAGAATGATAGGTTTAAGGGCAGCCGGCCCGCTACAGAATACATTATAATTTAATCACAAAAGAACACTCATCTTTCATGTAAATAAAACGTCCCCGAGTTGGATTTCTACATTTTGCCTGTGATCAAGTGTTGCTGTATTTCTTAAACCTCTTTACTCTCACTGCGGGAAGAATGGAAGTTTGAGGCTTTGAAGTTGTGAGAACATACAAATACTTCACACAATCATGTTTGTTTGATGTTCTAATCACTGCTTCATAGCTAATCTGACAAATAAAACCACCGATTTATTCTGTGCTCGGTGACTTCCCATCTGTTTGACACATTTTCTTTCCACTTTCACTTTCCTTGTTTCTTGTAAACAATTATGTTCTGCTGTACTGTCAGTATCACACTGAGAAATGAGTTTGTATGCATTTATTACATGTTGGCATGTGAACCGTACCAGTGCATGCCTTCCCCTCTACAGTTTGAGTAGGAAGGAATGTATTCACGCTGAATGTATGAAGCAAAAGCGTTGCTTATAAATGAACATCCATCTGTGTGTCCGCAACTTCTAAAACATGCTCATGACTTTAAAGCACTGGCATTGACATGCTGCTAACTAACGAAGGCTAAATAGTATTAGTCAAAACAAGGGTACTGGTATTAGTTTGTACATGTTTGTGTCGAGCTGCATTCACTGCATTCAATAGTGCGTTGTGGTTTATTGTGGCTGCGGTCATGCAGCACAAAGCTCTGGTCTCTTGGCATCTTTGATGATGGTTTTCTCTTTTTACATCAATAGCAGTTCCTAAAAAGCCTTTGCGGTTTTTTTGAGGGACTAACATCACAACCTGTCATGTACAAAGAACCATAGCTCCATCAATTAGTTATATGGATTATATATAATGTGATGTTGGATTTTGAATATGGCTAAATTATAGAAGGCCTTATTTATTTATTATTCATACAAAAAATACAACTATTGCCTTTTTTTTGTGTGCCATTCGCCAAGTGGTTTCTCATTTTTATTTTCTTCCTGTTTTCCTTAGCAAATACCTCTTTTTATTTGTTTGAATAATTCATCACAAAACAGATAAAGGCGTCATTTAACTCCGCTCAAAGTTTATGCTGTGCATTTATTGTGCCGCCATGGGGTGTTTTCGTAGGACTGGTCCCATTCACATTCCTCGGATTGGTTTATAACGTATTTCCAGGCTCTGTGGTTGGATAAATACCTCATAGGAAGCAGACCAACTGCTGACATTTGTCATAATAATAGCACACTGGCAAAATCCACAGGAAGAAATAGAGGCCGCCACGAGAAATTAATCCCTCAAATTTACGGCAGCTGACACATGAGGCACCTTATTTAGGATGCCTTTTGTTAGCTAGGACAGAGATTAATGTTTAGATACAGGAGGAAGGCAAATAGATGTCACCACCATGTGTGAAAAAAGGTCTATAAATCTGACGTAATTTACTCACAGCTACCAGCGGTGACGCAGAGATGCGTAATGGTTGGTAAAATGCTAATTGGCAGCAATTATTAGCTCGTCTGACAATAAGTGAGTTACAAGACAAGTAATTGCTCCAAACAGGACAAATCAGTTGTGACCAAACTGCAAGTCAATTTGTGAAAAAACATGTGCTTCATGAACGGCTTTTGTGATGGTGATTTCTGCCTCTTTCTTTCTGAGAAAGAGTTACAATCATTCCTCATTAGGCGAGTACTTTATTATGGCTACTTCCTGTAGTTTTGTCATGAAAGTTTGACGTGAAAGAAAAAGACAAATTGAAATATTGGTGACATTTGAAAACAAATGACTACATTGGGTATGCATTGCAAAATGACCGGGGGGGGGGGAAATAAACAGTAGACAATAATAAATGTGCTGGAGACCAAAATGACCTGTATTCTCCTTTGAGAAATGTTAGTGTTGGATGACATTGTCCTGTTGTGAGCTGGCGAGGGGGTGATGGCGACTCAAACAGATCACAGGCAGCCTGTCAAGCAGTCAACATTGACTCAGCTGTTGTTTTTTGTTGGTGTGCGACACGGCTGGATAACTGAGTTACTGAGCGGCATGCACCTGCCATGCCATTGCCTTTTTCTCTATTGGAGCCAAACAGGGCACCTGCTGGTATTACATCGCTAACTGGGCCTGCTGCAAGTGTGAAATGGAGGTCCAGTTCAGTTGCTAGATTGAGTTAGATCATGTTATGGGTTAAGGCAGCTGGGCAGTCCTGCACAGGTGCAGCACATTCTTCCAGGCAAAGCTCAGGAATCACACAGAGAAAGAAGAAATCAGAGAAAGGTAGCAGAGAGAAAGAGAGAGAGAGAGACAGATTGGAGGGAGAGAACAGTCGTGAGCTGAGTGGGGAGGTTTGAGGTTCTACTTACATTTGCAGCCATCGTCCCACAAATAGCCGGGTAGACACTGTTGACACTTAGGCCCTGTCGTGCCCTCCTTACATATACAAAATCCTGTGCCATTACAGCGATCACTGACTGAGCCAAAGGGATTACAATTACACTCTGGAAAAACAAGACACACACACACACACACAGGCTGGAAACAGGGTGGTGCTTTTTGACTTCCCTAGGATTTTCACAGCGCCGACCTCATTCCCTGAGCTCAACTTTTACAAAAAGAAGCTTGCTAATCTTTAACTGGTAAAAAGAATTATACAATATATAGATTTAAAGACATACAGAAAAAATGCTACCATTTCAACGGTAATGGAGACAGAATGAAAAAAGAATGACTGATGCTAGATGCATGAACACTTTGTAGTCATTACAGCATATTTGTGAATAAAATAGAAATTATTCTACTGTTATATAGCTATACAACATGCAAAGAGCAAATATGCAAAATTGTATCAGTCGCTTTGATTTAAGATGAACAAAGAGAGCTAATCTGAACATGATTTACAAGATCGTAGACATTCATGAAGGGAAAAAGATGAAAAGAGGAGAGATGAAATGTGATGAGCAGGTATCAAGATGAATAATGACAAGAAAGAGAGATTGGATAAAAAAAGAATGAGAGTACACTTCATTGAAATGGGCATTGTTGTAATATGTTCTTTAATTCTCTCTAATTTTCAAATGGATGTAAATATTGTCACGGTATTTGGCATTATCCTCAAATGCCTATTTGTCATTAACAGAAGAAAACGGCTATTAGCCTCAATTCAATTTGGAATATTCTTTGAAAACTTTCTCTGTAAAAAAACAACCTGTCAAGTCTCTGGTGTTCTACGCTCAACTGACCTTCAAACTTTCCACAGCGACTGGACTACTCAGCAGTCAAAGTAACACCTATCTTGACAGTCCCTGACCATCACATTGCACCTTCTATGCTGGCTGCACGTGGCTGCACCCGAGTGACATCCGGGGGTCAGGCAAGAGGAGAGAGGTGACGCCAAGTGACAAACGGGGGGGTCAGTGTGACGGGGGGGGGGGGGGGGCAGGGTGACGCCGAGTTTGGCACAAGGGAACGCCTCGGTGACTCTTAATGCCTTGTGTCGAGTTTCAGCTGCTTCTCTTGAGGCCATTTCATGTATATGACATATGCACTTGTGTCGTTGTGTGGCACCTCCGACTGCCGGTGCGACATTTCTCTGAGAACTCTTGTTGCTTGTCAGACTCTCTCCTCAGGATTCGCGAATGCACCTGGCACTGAGCACTGGTAATTTAGTCTACATGCTTGCTAAAGAATCCAATAGGGAACCAAACGATTGCTTTGGGAACTAGGTGAAATGCAATTTCACATCTTCACAAGTTAGAAAAACAGATGATGCAGTGTATGAAGGCCTGCATAAAGGTCATGGACAAAATAAGAGAAACACCAGAGGAAAATGACCTTTTAACTTTGACATCACAAGGGTGCTCATCTGTCATCAAAGCTGTATTATGAGTTTACAAGCCAAATAGTAAAATCACATGCACCTTGCTCAATTATACAGAAACTACGGATGACATTTTGAGAAATATTAGCATAATGAATATATTTATATGTATAGGTACAGCTAGCCTGGCACCATCAGACAATTCAGTTTTTATACAGATGAATCTGTTCATTAGACTCAGGCTAGCTGTTTCCCCTTATTTCCAGTCCGTGCAAAGCTACGCTAAAATGCTGCTGGTTTCATTTGTCATGTTCAGACATGAGTCTGTTTTAGGCGTTTCCATTATTAGCTTGTGAGACAAGAGGATGTAAGGAGGATGAAGTGGTGGGGGATGAAAGATGACACTTTCTCTGGTGACGAGTCAAAGACACGAGGTGAGGCGAGGAAAGTGTTTGTGTGAAAGCAAGGTGGCAGTGAAAGGGGCCAGGAGGGGGACTAACCTATGCAAACATTGTCATCGTCCAGTTCTGCCGAGGCATTGCGGTAGTAGCCCGGCTTGCATAGCTGGCAGTGCTGGCCCCTAGTGTTGTGCTTACAGCTCACGCAAATGACGGTGTTTAGCAGCTCGATGTAGCTGCATCGGTGGGAGTGGCCGAAGCATTCACAGTCTTGCAAAGAGAGTGTGAAGTTGGAGAGAGGAGAGAAAGAGAAAGAGAGACGCGGTAGGAAGTGTTGGCATTGTAGCGTTTGCTTCGAGTGCTACGGCGGTGGGGTGAGCAAGAATTTGAGTGAGGCACCATGGCATGCAAGGTTAGAAATGGAGACTGCGTTGTGAAGGGGGAAGATGTTGGGAACGCGATGAGAGTGAGGATAACTCATGATTAGTCTGACAATGGGCACAGCCGGAATTAGAAGACATCACACGAAAAAGCACGGCATTGGTCAGACTCGAAAAGGTCACGTCACGTCAAGCACAGCACAACATGAGGAAAGGCTCCGCAATGATGAAACAGAGACACGGTCACATTGGGAACACCACACAGTGGGAAGGCAGGTCAAACCATGAATGAAGTGGAACTTCCAACTCAGGGAATTGTGTTGGGACATTTTGAATTTGTTTTCTAATTAATCTCTTGAGTGTCCAGGTTGATATGGTTTGAGCTAAGAGGATGACACTTTCAATGACGCTTCATAACACCACCCTCTGATGGAATGCATGACACATTCCAAATTTGACCAACCAGTAAGTCGTCCAACAAATATTTCTAAATTCACTGGATAGTTATATTTATAAACTTGGCAACAAAAGCTGTACAAAAAATACCCGTCAATTTGGAAAGTTGACACATGCTGAGGTCCACCAGTAGAGTGTGTCACCACCTGCCATGGAGTGTTATGTCATGCCAAATTAGATACATGGAGCCGTAGCTGGACTGGAAAACCTCATGTTGCACTCTGTGATGCTCACTGGCCGCACTGGCCTAGAGGGGTGCAGGACGCGAAGGGTGCAGCTCGGCTCTCTCCGAGTGAGGATCGGCCTGCCCCGCTGAGTGACCACTGACACCATGTGTCACAGCGCAGACAGATGTGACCCTTGAGCCTCACTGGCAGTCGCTTGGACAGAAAGCGCGCAGATCCAGAGTAGGGGGGGGGGGGGGGGGGCTTTCATCCAAGGGATTGTGGTTATTAAGGATCTGTATTGAGGTCAGGTCTCTCTGTCCGGCCGCTAACAACCCGACAAGAATTGGAAATTAAGGAACAGCAAGACTCCTCCTCCTCTCAACCTTTCGCCTGAAGCTGAAAGTCTGGTTGGAGTGCGAGTTCAAATCTTCTAAATTGGATATGGCTCAGTCTCGCAAACAAACTATCAGAAGACAAATAATCTCTCTTTTCCAGAATAAGGCTAAGGTCATAACTCATGCACGCACACGGGGGGGAAAACTCCTGAGTCTCTGAAACACGTTGTAGTCTCAAGCACCCGCTATATTTTCTGACAAATATATGATTCCAAGGGACTTTTATAGTGTTTAGAAACGATTGCATAGAGGAATGAATCCACAATGTGCAATGTACAGTGAACGCCATCGGTCCAGTTCAGAGCTGGAGATAAGGATACACAGTGCTCTGGCATTGGGTTAGTGCTGCAAGGGTTAGGGGCTTAAAGTTAGTCAGAGACATCAGTTTATCTGTAGGGTGTGGGGGTGTGGGGGGCAATGTATGAATTCCAGCTCCTACCTCGCTTGCTGTTTGCAACGTGGACAGAAGGGGCAGTGGGCAATGCAACCTGAGGAGCTACTAGACAAATTAAAAGACGAAACAAACAAAATAAACAAAACATGATATTGCAATTAAACATAAAACATGTAATGTCAGATAATTAAGAATACTGAGCATCATGCCGAATAATAAATTCAAACAAAAGAGAAAAGAAAGAAGAAATAAATATATGAATGATGGCTTTGGGAAATATGGAGTTATATTTCCAAGTGAAGTTGGCTGCATGTAGCAGCATCTCTTACGAATGCCTTGAACACTTTAAATGGTCCTTCTTTTATGCTTCATTTCATTAACAAGTGCTTTGTATAATTCAAACGCGTCTGTGTATGTTTCCCCAGACAAACTACTCTCTGCCTCCGTGGAGGCCAGCCAAGAATTCTCACCATATAAATTTGTGCACAGGAGCGTGGGCAGGGAAGCTGGCGAGTGAACACATCAATCCCACGATTCCTTTACGGTCATAAAACAAACAGTGGGAAAAATAAATAATAGGCCCGGCCTCCGCCATTGTACTGGGTGACATAAGCTCCTGACACATACAATGTGTGCGCTTGGCTGCAGTCATGGAAACGCAGAGCTGAGTGGTTATGTGCAAGTTGTTTGCGAGGTGGCTGCACATCACATTTGCACCATGGATGAAGCTGAGATGAGCCTAACATCAATCTCCATAAAAAGCCAAGTGAAACTTCTCCTGCTTTTCTCCCTGATACGCTGAGATGGGACCGAGAATGCCCGGAAGCTCTGCACCTTAGTAAATATCGAGTGTATGTGTATTAATGTACGTTTCACGCATTGAGAGGATAATGTACGGCACTGCAGCATCCTGCAACATGAGTGCCCTGTGAATGCACAAGCCTCCACTGTGTGAGCCAAAACCCTTTATCATGAGCAAGACAAGCAGGCGGAGGATGTTCTTTTTTTGGGGGTTTGTCAGAAAAAATAACCCAGATTGGAAACGGGGGGAAGATACTACCCACAAAGACTCATAGCCACCCAAGAGTTTTGTTTTTGGCTTCTATGCAAAGATCCTGAGATATATTAATCTGTGCATAAACATAGTTGCTCCATATTCTTAGATGCCTACCTTCTTTTCGGTTAGCGACACCTAGGGATGACACATTCGGCCGAACTGCGTGCAATTGAGAGAAACCAGGAGTTATTCATGTGCACTTTGTGGGATGCACTTTACAGATATTCTAGAGGGTGGTGGGAGGGGGGACTACGTGGTGGTGTACACACACAACTGGAGACACGGACATGTCCAGCATGACCCAAATCAGTAAATTAGGAAGAAAGCAAATACAATGGGGCAGGGCTGACATGGACGAGCAAAGAGAATGCATCCAAAGACCCGCTAAGGACATTGGTGAGACGTTGTATGTAATCTGTGTGACCTCCATGGGCTTGCTGTGTATGTGTATATTTATGGAAATAGCAATGATGAGTGGAAAAAAGGAAAAAAGAAATTATAAAAACCCTCTTGAATTTGGTATGATCTATGCGAGCGAGTCTAAACTATGTATAGCAAATTAAGAAGTCAGGGGTCATTTTGTTTAATTCATCGCATTGGCTATGCAATCAATATCTAATTACAGTGTATTTCTGGTGGAGGAATAACAATGTATAAATAATGGCAGGTGTTGGGACTTGGAATGACGAACTGCTGTGGGTAGCATAACCTCATAATTACATACAAGTCCGTATTTCCGTGTCCGGGAAATACTTTGCGATTGGAAATGGAGAGGACTCAAGCAGAGGGAGGAATATGGATAAGTTTCCTCTTCATGCGCCTTCATCTCCTCATTTTATCTTTCTGTCCTTATGCTATTGACTCCATGAATCATGCAATCTTGGGTAATTAACGCCCAGTGGTGTCTTGGTAAGAATCCTATTAACCTTACGATGTGTAAATCCAATGCAAGACTCCTATCCAGGCTAATCATTTTAGAAATTCCTTTTTGTCACATGGATTAATTGTATTTAGTTTTTTTTTTTTTACTTCTGCATTGGAATTAAATAATACGTTAGCTTTGAGCTTGGAATGTCCACAAACTCAAAAATTATTTTGAATCCTCCCTTACATTACCAGTCATTGATTTCAAAACTGCATTCAAAATAGACATTCGTGGAGTATGCCCTGTCTCATTCTTTCTTTCATTTCCTTATTTCTCCCCAGAATTATCTCAATGGACACCGTGGGGCATTCTGGCATCGGTGCCTACTGCGACATCCTCAGTCGGTTAAAGTTAGGTGAGAGGCTCTATGGAAAAGAGAAGGGCACACCACATCACCACTCAAACCCAGGTCTTACATCTTTTCAAAATTCCAATTCAGATTGACCCTTGTTGTTCTGATCTGAATTTAAATCGTCTGTTCCGGGTTGTTTTTTTAGCAGTGAAGCTGTTTGCTGAAAACTAAAACTGACGTGCGAGGACGTGAGCAATTAATCTATGACAAAAACCCAAGTGTGCATCATCTGACAACACACACGGGAGCGAACCACTCTGTCCCGACCTATAACGTCTGATTGGTAAAGTAGGTTCACTTAAAATGACTCTGCGCTGGATGTAACATCTGTACACATCTGGGTGCCATTCATTATTTTGTCATTGAGAATATTCGGGTAAGACGCGCTAAATGAGTGGTGACGGATTTTAATCAATGCCTTACCCATAATGAAATGCAATCTTGTGGAGCCAGAATTGTCTTGAAAAAATATTAATTTTACTTTAATGGTCCGCATTAGGCAATTCTGCCTGGCTTAATCAACTTGAAATAGAATTTAGAAAAGTCAATAAGGAATTAAATTACCTTTTTAACAACATGAGAGGTGCTGCGCTTTCTTTCTCTTTCCACAACAGCTTTGCTTCTAGTCCGTTTAACAAACCTCAAGGACCTCCAAACCTTTCCCCCCTCTATTCTTACTTTATTAATACCCGAGCCATACGATTGGTTAGTGTTTGAAAACAGCCTCCTCTCCAGCGTGTTCAGTTCTTTTAGTGTCATGCCGGTTCTTTGGGAGGCTGCCGTGACAAGGCAGCCATTCGAGAGAACTCTAAATCCCTGTGGGCCAATCTGGATGGGAAGTGAAGACTTTGTTTTTGTCAGTGTACCCCCCCACTCTCACCCCCAAACACACACTCACACACTCAACCACACACTTATCAGCACACACACTCTCCCCGTGAAGGAATTGAGGACAGCCCTTGGACATGGTCTGGCCTGGAATCTGGATGGGACGGAGAGGACTGACGTGAAAATGTACGCATGTGTATACAGCAAGTATGCGGAGCGTGCACACGCACACTGAGCTCTCGTCAGGCCATGCATGGTTTCGAGGCAGAGTGTGTAAGAGTGAGAGGAGGTGGTGAGAGAGGGAAGCTGTGGACGATTGGAAGACGGGGAGGGGAGTTGGATTGGTCTCCTTGGCCACATGTCCATTTCTGACTCATCTCATAGCAGCAGACTTTACAACCAGAGTTCACTTCCACCCTAAAGCTT
The DNA here is from genome assembly GCF_029220125.1 of Pseudoliparis swirei. NCBI lineage: Eukaryota > Metazoa > Chordata > Actinopteri > Perciformes > Liparidae > Pseudoliparis > Pseudoliparis swirei. The sequence goes on from NC_079403.1 coordinate 16,035,909, forward strand.
CATTAAAAAAACACCTGGGAATATTCTGTTTTTAACCCGTGTCTCGCACCGCACGTTTTGGGAAACTTGCCCGGCAATCGTCTTAACCCTTAAATGCTGAAAACAAGTTTGCATGGTGCGTCCAAGGGTCCCTTGGTGTGTAACACTTGAGCATGAACTAAATGTTGAGTGCAAGTAAGATACTAAATCGAATATTGAGAATCTAATAATAAGCACTAATAACAAAGCTTTAAAAATTGTTTATTTTAAGAATGTTGAATTCAACATTCAATTGTTCATTTTATATATATACTAAAAAGGTAAATTGACGATGGATGAAGATATAGACTTCATATCTCATTCCAGTATTTGCTAAAGTGTTAGCGCAGGGCATCACACTATTTCTTTATCGTTATTTAACAGGTACAGTAAGTTGATCATCAGGGTTCATTTATCGTAAACCTGCATGTCTCTTTTACCCTCGGCCAGTCTATGTCAAACAGGGAGCGGGAAATGTGTAAATCAATCTGTTACCACGGAAACAGAGGATACCTGCTTCAAACAGGGCAATGAGTAAGAAGATGAAGAGAATTGAGCCATGCTTTGGATGCACTTTGACTTGTTCAATACAATCCCATGGTTCCTGCGTCACACAGCCTTCCAGGCAGCGGTAACTTGAGACATGGCACCTCTCTTCTTCCTCCCCCTCCTAAGGGGCTACTGGTTGACGAAGATAATACCAGCCGAGGCGCTTGCGGCTCATATTAAAATGACCTCCTGTGACATTATACTGCCAGAGAGGTCTCGGCACTTTACTAAAGTCTAGATGCCATTTATTCATAATGCATGGGAGAGAAGAAAAGAAAAAAAATTCTGCATGCAGAGCCAGGCAAGTGTTATCTGGTGTAGATTAGTCTGGATCGAGTAAATTAATATGCCCATATCATGGCGATTTAGCCCCCAGCTATTGCTTCTGTCTCTTCAAAAAACAATCAACAGCTGATTGATCCTATTGTTGGAAGATTTGAATCAGAAATGAACACTTGGCACCAAGTTCAGGGATGTGTGGTGAAGAGTGGCACAATAGACAAAGCAAAGCATCAAGCATGCATAATAGTTCCTTTGTATTTAGTACTTACTAACTGGAGCAATGTTATTAGGAATACCTGCAAGAGAGAGAGAGAGAGAGAGAGAGAGAGAGAGAGAGAAATAGAAAACAAACCTTACATTAAGGCATATAGTTGGCTTTAAGGCATCAACTGCAACATTTCTCCTTGAGACTAGCAGTGTATTCTTAGTCCTGCTATCCTCCGGAGCATTTGATTGGTTTCCCGTCCCAACGCTCGTGATACATCTTGATGAAATGACACCGTGTGAGTCCGTGGCATCTGAAACAATGCTGCAGGTCTTCGCCATGATTTGATGGTGTTGTCTGCTGCACGTTTAGCTCCACGGTTCTTCACTTCCCTCCATTATTTCTGCTTTGATGTCCCTGATGTTGCCAGTAAAGGTCATTGCTGTCCACTCCCACGGCAAAAAGGTGCACACCTAAAAACCAATTAGAGCAACCACGACAGGATCACAGACGGAGTCGTATTTGAGTTATTCTGAAGTTAGAGGTGCTGAATTTGATATTCAGAGCATTAATATAGCGGCAACCAGCTATGAAAAGATATCGTGGAGCAACGACTCCTCGAGCAGAGTCGTTGCTCCGTGTGCGTTGTTCTCCAAGCTTCTTTGTTCTTCCTTGCACGTTTGTGATTTTGAGCGTTCCCCGCATGCTTGCTCTCGGCCTGCCGCTCTGCGCTGCTCTCATGCACAGCCGATAGCGGCGTTCCAGACCGAGCGTCCGGTTCACTGTTAGCTCTGTCAGCACCGGCGTTATCGTTTGCACCGTTAGCAGCAAGCTGCGGGCTCAGCCGCTGCCATGTTCAAAGCCTTAGGAGGCAATTGGGATGTTCCCCAACCTTTGCAGAGCACCTTTACGAAGTGGCGTACCGCTTTACGACACTTCTCAGCACGAGACAGAATTCTCATTTAGACGCACCACATCATAACATCAAATGACATTAGAGATGGAAAACTCTGCCTGTGATGCCATAGGAGGACATGTCTAATCCTGCTTCCTGCCTGTCCATCTCTCCATCAAGCAATCCCTTGTGCCAGAAAGCCACTAAGCAGATAATACAGGCTGTCTCATCCCCCATGGTGACCAGATCTTTCCCACACCAGGACAGCGGCTGGCTGTAAAGGAGATTGAAATGTCCATGTGCTCCTTGCGTCGATCATTTCTCCATCTGATTTAACCACTGACATCTTGGTTTGGGAATTAATTAGGACACCATGAAGCGCAGGTGGCTTGAGAAAGCTCTCTGCCATGTTTCACTGTTTGCATCTGTGTGCTCCAAAGGGAACATGGACACACACTTTTTAGAGGAATTTGCTTTCAGGACATCGAGGCCAGCTCCGATATTTCTAATCATCTGTTTGAACGGAGGCCCTCCCTCCCATTCGCTCTACCGCCTGCCCTCAATAAGGAAGCCTGCCCACGAAAACAAACAACCCCCTCTCAACCCCATCGCATGCAGGGCGATAGGAGATATGTGCCCACGTAAACTAGAGAGGAAGATATTAAATGAAAAAGGGGCTTTCTTCCTCTCCTGCTCCCGGCGAGCTTACGACTTGGCCTGAGGAGGAATCTGTGCTGATTATTCGGTGGGCAACTCAGGCAAGTGTTTGCTTGTGTATGTGGACTTTGATCAAACTCCTGCCATTCAATCACTATTCCTCTGATATCTGCCTGCAAGCTGTATTTAGGAGCCACATCTGTGACCTGTCTGAGAGCTGTGAAGTGCTATGCGGACATATGGAGGAGGAGCGTAATGGATGTCAAGCCTCAAGGGGGTGGGCAGATGCTGAGCAGCAGACAGGGACAAGGGCAATAACAATCACAATCACCTTATCCACAAAGTCCAGTTTGATTTGGCAGCATTGGTTCCCGAGTGTCAGAATACACACTCAGTGAGAACTTCACTTTGGAAACTGCCCACTGGAAACTGTCAATTACAAACATGATATCGTGTTTGACGAGGGATTGTGAAGGATGATGCTAGTTTTAGTAGGAATACAGCTGTCTGTATCTGAATCTTTTATATTGGTCATTTGAACAAATTATTTCAGGTTGGACGAAAACATTAACTACCATAACACTTCTGTCAAAAAGAAGATAACTGTACATTCTACCATTGGTGCTAATACTACTAATTAAGAAGTGACCAGATGCAGCATGCTTCTATGGAATCAGGTTGATTTTGAATTCAATGAAATTGACATAGTGCCTCATAGCCTACATTCTTCAATCAAATGCGTGTCTATGTAATGTGTGTCTATGAAATGTGTGTATATGTAATGTATTACATCAGAGACTGTTTACTCAACATGTTCCCCAAACGGAATCATAGCTGAGAAACTATTCCAGTTTCCCAAGGCAGTGTGCATGTGGCGAATAAGATCCACAGTCTGAGTGTACAGTTTACACTAGGATTGTCTTTCTTCAAACAAAAACACGAGGAAAAATAACTTTGTTTACATGATATGATGTACGTTAGCATCCCCGTGTAGCTAGCTTTCTGTCGACAGTGCGAACCCAGCATCGCTTCCAAAGCTAACGGTTAGTCTTCAACCTAAAGCACAAACAACACTGTCACAAACAGTTAAGCTAAGCAGACACACATTATGTTAGATCTTAGACCTTTCGTTTACATAGACTAACTAGCTCTCTCCTGCAACACAAGAACATTTTACATGTCTTATGGACCGCCGGCAGATGGGAACGCTGACTTTTTGTCTGGTACGTTCATCTTTAACCTCAGTCTTTTAGAACGCTATCGTGCATGTAGCCATCAGGTTCATATTTCACATCCTTTCCACAGGGTCATCATTGTTGGAAGCTTGAGAGGTGTGGCAAACCAATGTCAACTACCGCAAACTCTATGCATTCATGCCTCTGAGCCAAATATGCATTGTACAAGGTTCCACCAGTTTCTCACAAAGTCACTAATGTGAGAATACAAGTGCTTGAGCTGTTTAAATGAACTGTGAAAAAAGGGGGGGGGGGAACAGTAGCCTAACACAGTGCTCAAAAAGACCTAGTTATTAAGTACCTGACACATAGGCGCTATATACATCTAATCTGGAAGATTAGCAGAGGACTCACTACATTAAATGGGAAAGGGGTTATGAATAAAAAACCAGAGAGCGAGCGAGGTGACTTCTATTTGAGTGCATTTACCGTTTGAGCAAAGAAAATACCTCATAGCGGCATTCATACAGGGAAAATACACTGCGGTGCATAGTGCCAACTGTAATAAATGATGTTTGCTTTCAGCTGAATGTCAGACATTGGACGTGTTGAAACACCACTGTCAGGAAAAGTGATGTTACAAAGTCAAAATGACTTTTCATCTGAGAAATGACCCTCTGTCAATTGGTCTATTTCAGGGCCAAACACTATTTTCTTCTAGGTCAGGATTTGAACACCAGTACCTGTCAGTGCAATTATTTGCCGCTTTATGAACAACCTGTGGGCTTCGAGCAGATGTCCAGGATCCCATGTCGGGTCATTAGATTAATTTTCAATCACGGTCATTTCCAATCCCCTTCACCTGCCTGGCATTACGGGGCACGGCTAAAATCTAATTGTGTCCTATCACACAGGAAGAACATTAAGAGCTGCTTATGTTGACGATGTGCTCCATTGATTTTCATGAGTTGTGCCGAGATCATGGTTGCGAGCCACTGTGTGGTAAACATGATCTCTGAGGGGTGTGCGACTCACTGAACATGATCCGTGCACATTTGGGTTCAGAACACACACACACAATCATGTGGAGCATCAACTGATGTACAATAAGTGTCACATCACAGAGCTTGATGTCCCAGTGCTCGATGTTCACCCTTCACTGGTTCAGCTCCAGTTATTGCATGCATCCAAGACCATCACTGTAACCTTGCAAATGGATTATCAGAAACCAATGATGAAATGTTCCCCCCATAGGCCCGTGGGCTCTAACTCTTTGGCATACATCCTATTTCCTCACTGAGCAAACTAATCTGTCATTTTATTCACCCTATAGTCACATTTGCCATATAAGATGTTATTGTCGAGAGCACATTCGGTCGTAAGACTGTGTGTGTGTGGGCGTCATTACATTGTTTCTGTCAGTGTCCATTCTGCTTTGACCTTCAATGTGTCACACCTGTTTGCCTTGGCGCTACCTGGTCTGCTCTGCTTATCTGCTGAACTTCCACCGCAGGCAAAGTTGGGAATTACTTTCCTTGGCTGCTATCATTTTAAAGCAATCCATCATCATCTGGAGCTCTTTGGCTATATAGAGCTCAGGGATGGTGACAGCCATTGCTAACTGGTTAGCAGCGGAAAGGCTGCCAAAAACACAAGCGCTCGGCATGCAACTTGATTGAATTCCTCAGGAGCAGAATTACGGCTTGCCTCGCCGGAGTGCCCGGCTCACTCGCTCTCAATCTGTAGATCTGAATTGAAGGTGGCAACTCTTAAAGTGCCCAGGAGCCAAGTTGGAAGTTTTAAGACAGTTTAAGATTTAAGGGAAGGAATGAGGTGTATGTCGGTGACGGTAGCTATGGGGGTAGGAATGAAGGGGAAAAAATCTGGAGATGGAAGAAACAAATATTTGAAAGGAAGATTACCGTCACAGCTGCACAGAGCCGAGATGTGGAAAAGACAGAGTAAACAAGTTCGGTCTCTGGGGTGGTTGGGGGTTTTGTGGGGGAGAGAGACAGAGAGAGAGAGAGAGAGAGAATATGCCAGCATGAAACAAAACCAAGAGATGGAGTAGAAAAAGGCAGAGGAAGAAGAAGAAGAAAAAGAAGAAGACGATTGTGGGCAAGAAGGACAGAAAGAGCAAAATAACTAGGGGCTGCAAAAAACAACAGGCAATGGGGTTTACAGATGACAAAAAAAGGGGTAAAATGGAATTTCAAATAGCTGTGGAGAAAGGAAAACAAGCTTAAATGAGTGGGTGTTGTGTGTATGAGAAAGAGAGACGATGGAAGTGAGGCTATGCGCGTGCAACGTTTGTGTAGATGCATAAACACATGGCGCTAAATGAATACACAGCAGAGCTGTGAGCCTGCTGAATAAAAACCTCAGAATGTACACAGAGCAAGCTGTCTCACTGTATTTACAATTTAGAGGAGCGGCACTCAAATTAGATCTTATTTTAAAATAAGAAAAACATCAAACATTCGTTTTGTTGAGATTGAAAATGGAATAAGTTTATTGGCAAATGAGCACGATGCGATTACACGAGTGCTTCATTAGTAAAGTAACGTGATTACATTTGTGTTAGGAATGTGCTACGCAGGGCTCATTAAACCATTTTAATACCTATAATGAATATTTCAACGACTCATTTTTGGAGACACTTTGCTATGCTTGTGCAGCAAGAGAAACATCACATCTCAGAGACCCATGTACAGTAACGGTTGCTCGTCTTCACTCACTGAAGAAGGAGATTTATTCTACCCTGGCGTTATCGGTTCCTGTGGGATTTGCTCTCGTGCATAAAAGAATGTTTCTATACATATTTAAATGACAGTGAGTTAAGATTAATCAGGAAAGCCTAAGCTTGTTTATATACTGTATACTGTATATGTCTGCGCAAATGAGTGTGCGGCATCGTGTGTGTATGTGTGTGTTTTGTCACATTTCCACAATCAGCGCCTTCCAGTAGAAGCAGAGGACTGGTAATAAGTGTGTAGCATCTGGTAGCTCTGAAATGAATGCACTAATGAAAACAACAGCAGAAAAAATATACATCATTTGTAAAGTATGCCATTTAAAAAGATATTTGCTGCTGTTGTGAATGTCTGCTCCAGATGTGACATGTGCTCCTTTTTAATTTTCATCCGCAAGGTGAGGCAATGAGGATCTTCTCTCCGGGCGGAGGATGAATCATTACAGAGAAATCCACCGCATGTCCGCACCTTTTGACCGCTTTGATCGAAGGAGAACCGTAAACGCCGAGGCCGGCTTCAGCTGACTCTGAACACGTGTCTCCTCATCCTGTCCTGACAAGGGAATCTACTCATTTCCTCAAGCTGCAGGCGGAACGAATGAAAAGGGGCTCCGAACTAATTCGATGTTTATTTTTATTTCACTGAATATGCTGATTTGCTAAATTGATAAACACATATAAAAACTAGAATGGGCACTCGGTAGAGCGCATACCTTCGCGTATCACAAGATTGGGCATTGAATTATGAACATTTTGGCATTAGTTGCATGCCAATTGGATAAAAATGTATCGTGCTATGGTAAAAAGAAGATGTTGACCTTTTCATGACCTTGACCTTGACCTTTGACCTGATCGATCCCAAAATCTAATCAAATTGTCCCCAGATAATAACCAATCATCCCACAAAATGTCATGCGATTCAAGAAGAGTTTGACCCTTTCATGACCTTGACCTTTGACCCGATTGATCCCAAAATCTAATCAAATGGTCCCCGGTTAATCACCAATCATCCCACCAAATTTCATGCGATTCGGTTAAATACCTTTTGAGTTATGCGAATAACACGCATACAAATAAATATATAAATAAATACACAGCGATCAAAACATAACCTTCCGCATTTTCAATGCGAAGGTAATGAATACAGCTTCTGGTTAGTTCAAATAGATGGGCATATGTTTGATTTAAATGACCATTTCAAGTGTCACCAACAGAACATGGAAATTACTGTATAGAATATTTTATGTGTCGTTGACTTATTTCCGCCATCATCCAAGTCGACTGAACATCTACAAGGATTCCCATGCAACAAGGTCCTCTTATAGAACTTATATTTAACCGGTGATGTCACCGTATGCAGACGAGCCACGACCTTCAACAGCTGCTTTTCGTCCTTTCTCGTATATTCTCTGCCGGCCTTTCACCGGTGGCATTTTTTTCATTTGCAAATGAATAAAGAAATAACCTGTACGCTAGGTGAGGTCAGAATGCACCTTTTTAATTGGATACATTATTAAATTGGTAATCTGTAGAGGCATTTGAAAATTCATGATGAATAATGTATACATTTCTGTGCATTCGGGGAAATTACCGTTTTCATTAGAAATCAGTCACGTAAAACTGGTCGAGGAGTTTTAAATTATGGCGCCCCCCCCAAACCTATTTTCTGGATGAGCCTTTTTGATGAGTTCAATGTCACCAAACATTTTTCCTTTTGATGGAATTTTTCACATTTTGGAAAATACAATAATTGGCGTGTGTTGAGAAGAGAAGAGTGATACCATTGTTGCTAAATATTAAGCAACAGCCAAGATACGATTATCTAAGTCTGGCATAGAGACCGAAGCAGTGACTTGCTGGCGTCTGATAAGCATGACCACCTTCGTAAAGACCAGACCCCGGGTCATCTCCCTTTAGATAACACAACCTGTCCTGAGCGTGGTGGTGTGGCCACACTGTGAGATGAGACTGACCAGGCGTCGATGCTTGCTGAGGGATCATGACTCTAACTACTTGAGGCCAATGCCCAACCTCGAGCAACCACCTCCACCCACACATCTCATGTGAACCTGCGGGGAGTAATGATGCTGCAGTCTAGGGGCGTGGACGCACTGCCATTGCTTTCCAGTATCTGTTCTGTTCAGCGTCCATTGGAGCACACATTCTGCTTGTGAGGCTGTGTGTGTGTGTGTGTGTGTGTGTGTGCGTGCACATGTCTGTACTTGTTTGAGTTGAAGCTTCTTGAAACCTTCATTTAAAGCCGACTTGCTCCTGATCCCATCGACATTCCGCGCTTAAGCTAAGCTAATCCCTCCAACATACTACACACACACATACAGGTTGCAAAGAAGAACAATTCAAATACAATTCAAAGTGCATTTAAGGAGTGTTCCTTTCAATGTGACATTCAGGATACATTTTTACTATTTGAAATCAACTTTTCAAAGGCCACCCGTTACTGCCCCCCCCCCTCCCCACACCTCTCCTCCACCGCCGGCTCCCGTCTTCCTCGTGTCCTCAGCCCGACAGTGAAATGAACTGCCATGGTTAATTCTCAAACTGATCCCTCTCCTTCTGTCTCCAGAGGGAGAAAGCGAGAAGTGAGAGATGGGTGGGGGTGCGGGGGGAGCGAGAGACATAGATCGAGAAAGGTAAAAACGAGAGAGACGGAGACACCCCAGAAGGCTGAGTTAGCTGTGACAGAGAGTGATGCCCACTTCCCCTCCTTCTATCTACGCTATCCTTTTCTCTCTTCATCACTTTTTAAACCCTGTTCTTCTTCTTCTTCTTCGTGCCATTGTCAGACCAAATCCCCCCGTCTCAACCTACACTGGATGATGATTCATCGATCTCCTTATCGCATCAGACGTCTTGATAGTAAAAATAAATTAAATCTTAATTACATTTTCATCTTTGACAAATTTGTCTCCGAAGAGCTGCCATATGCTCACAGGGTTTGGGGGTAAACACTGAGAGGGAAGGACACTATTGGAGTTGGAGTTGAATGGACTCGAAAATTGCAAAACAGCACAAGGTGCATTATCTGTCAGCCACTCTTTTCTATTCAGGAGGGATCACATTGCATTCTTATAGACTTTTCACTGCGATATTACATTATGGATTTGTTCCCCTCCAAGACAAAGTATAATAATGCACTTTATACTAAGACTGTTTTTCATCACTTGCAGGGCAACAGGAGTATGCGTGTGTGTGTGTGTGTGTGTGTCTTTGTGTCGTAGTTATGAATGTGTGTGTGAATGCTTTGAGAAGTGGAGGTTTAGATGAGCACCTGTGTTTGTGTGTGTGTGTGGGTTTGTGTGTGTGTGGGGGCCACCTTTTTTTAATAATGTCCTGTCAATCTGGGCTCTGGGAATGGCCATTTCACTAACCCTCCCTAAGTCTCATAACGCGGATCCTCCGGGAGGCAGAATAAGTCATCAGCCAGTGGCTAAGAGTCCTCGAGCACCGCAGAGAAAGAAATCACAGCGGATGCAATAAAGGGACTGGGCAGGATACACACCCGAACGTAGAGCAGCGGTACTCTTCTCCCTCGTCATGCAACTTGTTCTCATACCAACACACACACGTTGCTTGGTGTCACTGGGTACACCTTTGGCGTCCCAGAGGTTTAGGTTGCACAACTACTTGTCAGTCCAAATGAGTATGTTTGTTACGTAGCTTAAAGCTTGATAAATCCAAATATCTATTTTCTCCCCATGACTCAGCATGCAGCTAACGGTGCTAACGGCGCTAACAGTAACAGCGTCTACTTGAGGGGGAAACCAAAGGTGGGAGCTACGCTTCAACCACGATGCTGTCAGTCGGGACATTTGTGTGGAATTGTAATAATCAGCAGAACGTTTAGTGAGATCTGGGACGCATTTGTACAAATTCTTTCAGAGCGTTCCGGAGAGACAAGGCCATACCTGAGGTCACAGTGACCTTGTGCCTTGAGCTTTGACCAACACAATTTGAATTAAGGACGTACGGTCCACAAATATAATGAAGTGGAGGCAATAAAAAGCAAGGCAATAAGAAAAATGAAATTGTGTCAAAAGTGTCACAAAGTGTGACACAATGTCCATCACAGTTCACATGCTGAGGCAGGTCTGTAATATCACAGCTTGTCCAACCAAACACTTTCAGGATGACAGTACAGATTGAGTCAGGAGAATAGCAGGACAATTCTAACACTACACATGATATATACACTGCCGTTCAAAAGTTTGGGGTCATCCAGACAATTTCGTGTCTTCCATGAAAACTCACTTTTATTTATCAAATGAATTGAAAATTGAATAGAAAATATAGTCAAGACATTGACAAGGTTAGAAATAATGATTAATATTTGAAGTATTAATTTTGTTCTTCAAACTTCAAGCTCAAAGGAAGGCCAGTTGTATAGCTTATATCACCAGCATAACTGTTTTCAGCTGTGCTAACATAATTGCACAAGGGTTTTCTAATCAGACATTAGTCTTCTAAGGCGATTAGCAAACACAATGTACCATTAGAACTCTGGAGTGATAGTTGATGGAAATGGGCCTCTATACACCTATGGAGATATTTCATTAGAAACCAGATGTTTCCACCTAGAATAGTCATTTACCACATTAACAATGTATAGTGTGTATTTTTGATTAATGTTATCTTTATTGAAAAAACAGTGCTTTTCTTTGAAAAATAAAGACATTTCTAAGTGACCCCAAACTTTTGAACGGTAGTGTATATAAAAATATTATATTGATTTCTTTGTTCATTGTTATGTCATACCTCCTGCTTTTATTACAGCAGATGCGATGCTTATTTCTTTGTGTCTGGAAAGTCTCCTTCCCTTAAATGCAGATGAAACAAGCTGGTAATTGAAAGCCTAAAGTGAAGTGAAACCATGACCCTGCACACTCTGTTTTGTCCATGCAGAGCAGAGCGTGTGCTGGGTCCTTCCATTCAAAGTGCTGAGTCCATGTCGTGGGTGTTTAGTAAAGCATCGGCAGACGCTCACAACGAGTGAAGTCAGACACAGGTTATCTGCTGCTGCCGCCTCTGGGCAGCCCTTTCTTACACCTGTGTTGGTGTGCAGGTCAGGTAGGAGGACTCAGTGTCTCCCAGATGCTATAAACCTATTGTACACTGCAAACATGCATTATTTATGCATTTAGCATTTTTTTGTGCATATTTAGTTGCCAATATAGCGCAGGGCGTTCCCTTGTATCTGCACAAGTTTTAGTAACTATTTCAGTGTCTAGTTTTATTTATAGTTCTTTAGATATATTTAGCGACTGTGCTGTTGCTGTGTGGTTTCACTATCGTGACCAACTACCAATACATAGGCCTACAGAGCAGAGAGAAGAAGTCTCTCCACTGTCTTTGCTTCTCATTTAAACATTGTTAATTGCTTCATATTCAATTCAATTCAGTTTATTTTATCATGCCCAAGATCACAAATTACAAATTTGCCTCGTAGGGCTTTTGAAACCTCACAACTCAATATCTGACTGTTAACGTGGTGATTGCTAAACGTCTCATACATGACATACAGGATCATGGCATTTGGGTTTTTAACTATTATCACTTTGCCTTTTCGTGTGTGTAGGGGTGTGTGTGTGTGTGTGTGTACGTGTGTGTACTCACAGATATTAGCTGTGCCCTTGGGAATAGGCAGGTAGGAGCCAGCACTCCATGCTCGCCCCTGGTAATTCTTCTTACAGCGACCACAGTCAGGCCCAGTGGAGTTGTGTTCACACTCGCAGCCCAACTTCTCTTTGTCATATACACAGCTGTTGGCATGAAGGTTGCACTTGCACCTGTCAAAGGGGGAGAATGGGGAAAGAGGACAACCGCGTCAACATGAGTGCATTTTCTGGCTCTGACTGAACAACCGAGAGCGTTTATCGAGTTGGACAATGCGGCTGAAGGGCAGCGTGTCCTTGACCAGCGGTGGCATTGAAACACAGTCGGAGCGGCTAAAACAGTTGCTTCTTCAACTTCAAGAGGAGCTAGTTCAAGGGAGGCAGACGGTTGCACGAAAAAAATCTGGCATCATTATTTCCTCACTTGTCTCCCCCCCTCCCCCTCCACTCGAGGAAGGTGGTTCAGTTTTAATTGTCCCACTGGAGGATGCTTAATTGCAATAAGGTCACAGTCGATGGGCGAGGGAATATCAGGAGAGAGAAAGGGACTAAGAGGTGCGAGCGGAGGCTGAGGAAAACAAGACGAGTTAAATTGTGAAACCAGTGCTGGGAGAATGGAGGCGCCCGGGCTTTTAGCGCTGCGTGGCGATGAATGGCCCAGAGCTAGCCAGAGGCCCATGGAGCAACAGCACGGCTACTTTTGCTGTGACAAATTAATATGAGATGAGATCTCAGCAGCGTTATTTCACTATGGAGAGAGGGACTCCCTCAAGGTGCACGAAATCCATCCCTTGCATCCTGCTCATCAGAATATTCATTTAACAATAAACTCAGCAGATTCATTTTCTGCTGTGGCTAGATGTGCATTGAGGGGTAATACATCTGCTCAATTAATTTATGATCCTCACGCAGCATAAAGTACTCGGAGGAATACGGAGAATTGCAAGACCTCTTTTTGTATAACATTGCAATCAACGCATTCTCAGCACCGACTCATCAAATACTGACGCCGTACAAGAACAATTGGAAATCGGACTTCTGACACACACGAGTCATCCTCAAATTACGGAGCTGTAGCTTTGGATATTTGGGATAAAATAATCAGAGTCAGACTGTAAGTGCAAACATTGTTACGGTAACAAAAAGGGCAGCTATGGTTGGAACTGTCATAAATATGGTAGATCTTGCTTTAATAATACAATTCTAGTAGTTCAGATGATTATCTTGTTGTCTTGAGGAGATGATACCCGACAGCTGTGTTAGCTTCATCCTAGCAGAAACATAATTACTTGGAGGAAAAGCAGTCCGTAACCCTCTGGAGTCTGGGCTCATTTTCTCGATTTTACAAAATAAATTAAATTCACCTTTTAAAGGCTTTTGCATATGACACATACCCATGTGTTATACATCAAACATTCCAGAATATTCTCAGCTCTCTATATAATGAGGCCCAATTGTCCTCAGGCAAAAGTGGAAAGAGAAAATATGGCCCTAAAGCTGAAAATTGAAGTTCGATTTTTCATAAATTCTTTTCATCTCTTGTGAAAACACACCTTTACTCATGTGGACGAACTGTTTTGGTGTTTGAAATTGGTTTACCAAAGGTTCAAGTTCACAAAAGCAGTGAAATATCTGAATACAATGCTAGATACATGGAAACAAATGTCTAAAACCAAATTTTCTTTTATCGTTTTTTGAGTAGAAATGATGTGGTCCGACACACCATTCGCCAAAATGATAAGAATGGGACTGAGAAATAAGGTAAAATAAAAAATAAATATTTAAAAAAACGGAAACAGTGAAAAACGCGGTGCTGCGGGCGTCGACTTCCAAGGGTTAAACCCCCCACCACTCTTTAACCTTAATGTATCTGCTATTCTCTTCAAAATTACAAGGGCCGTGTGCTGACTCGGGTTGGCGTCTGATATCTGGTTCAATTCAATTCAGTATATTTTGTATAGCCCCATATCACACATTACAAATTTGCCTCAGAGGGCTTTACAATCTGGACACGTAGACATCCCTGTCCCAGGACCTCACATCGGATCAGGAGAAACTCCCAAGAAATAGAAAAAAAACCTTTCACAGGGAAAAAAGGGAAGAAACCTTCAGGAGAGCAACAGAGGAGGATCCCTCTCCAGGATGGACAGACGCAATAGATGTCATGTGGGTCCAGGTTGATGAAAATGTAGAGGAGACACCGCTCTTTAAAGTCACTATGAACATGAGTGCTCTGTGTGTTTTCTTCTTTGGGAATATCATATTGGTTTTTTTCCACGCTAATCAGCACATTAGCTCTGAAGTAGCTTATTAAACAAAGGCATGCAAGAGTAAGTAGGCAACACCTGCTATTTCCTCATGCCAGATACATTTTTAATCATCATTTTCATATCTCATGCTGCTCATGTCTGATCCAAGTTGTAGCGACAGGATGTGAACAGCCATGCGGCTCACACTCACAACTGGAGTGTTTCTGCAATGCAGACGGCCCTTTGTACTTCTAACTATCTTTTTAAATAATTAAATGTAACCAGAGAAGTCCCTTTGAGATGCCATGTGTCGTCTGCCTGGAAGTCCTGGTCAAGATCGGCAGCAGGTAAAAGTTATTTTAAATACGCGTGTATGAGTACAAACAGGGACAACAAAACATCACAAAGGCCGAAAAACCGAACACAACACCAGACACAAAACAAACGGGCACTAGTGTATACTCTAGAAATGCTCATTTCATTGGAGTCTCTCAAGGAACCCACTTTGAAGAGCTCCACTATGACATTCTTTTGTATTAAAGACGACATCGTGGAATATGCCGACTATGAACTATTCATACACTGTCATATTCATTGAATGTATTGTAACTCTAAATCTGTCCTTCTAGTCACATTACATCTATTGTTCTGTCCATCCTGGAGAGGGATCCTCCTCTGTTGCTCTCCTGAAGGTTTCTTCCCTTTTTTCCCCCTGAAGGGTTATTTGGGAGTTTTTCCTGATCCGATGTGAGGTTTTGGGGCAGGGATGTCTATGTGTACAGATTGCAAAGCACTCCGAGACAAATTTGTAATTTGTGAAATTGGGCTATACAAATAAACTGAATTGAATTGAATTGACATCTTCCACAGCTATCGCAGTAATATCCAGTCGAGACTGAGACGTAGTGGAGGGGAATTGATTGAGAACAAGTGGCTGGAGTTGAGTCCATGTCCATTAATGGCCAACATCCCAGTTCAAAGAGCTTTCTTTCCTTCTGTTATAAAAAGTCTGCATTTTTAGAGTGTGTGTGTCTAAGAGAGAGAGAGAGAGAGAGAGGGAGGGAGAGAGAGAATTGGGCAGACGATGATGTGGTGGGAAAGGACTTCACACGGAGCCCTTTCTGGTTTAACCTTCAGCTTCTTTTAACATCGGCAACATTTTAATCAGCATCCAGAAATGATCGCGCCGCCGGCATAATGATGGAGACTGCCAGTGAGGCCCTGAGGGCCTCATATGCACCAGTGTTGTTTTGCTGCCAATCAGCAGTGGCTCTTGAATGTGGACACCGGGGGGGGGGGGGGGGGCTCCCTCACTGCTGCACCAGCAACAGCGGCTTCAGAGAAGGGGCCGCGTAAACGTGTATTTAACGGCATTTTCATAGCACATTTCCTCCAGGGTTCCCTGTGCGGAGTGTTGTGTCTTCATTTCCTGTTGGGCCCGCGTCACTTTGAAAGCTCTGTGGGTTTTTTCCTCCCGACTTCCCATCAGCCTTTGTGTCATTCTCTTCACAACTCTCTTCTCCATCCACCTAGTCGTCTGTCACTGTTAACGCCAGCATTTCCAATTAATAAATATTCATGGAGCTACGGCATCTTTGTTTTCGTGTGGCGCTCTCAAAGTGATATTGCTCGAGGCATTATTGAGAGAGCCCGCCACCGCCTGGGAGCTAAAGGTCCTGATATGTATTCATAAAATTACCCATTAGGCTGTGAGCTCAAATTGCTAGACTGTCAAAAAAAATGAAAAAGTATCGTAAAAAAAAAGTTTGGCTTCCATTTTGTCTGAGGGAAGACGACACACATTCTCATATCTGACAAGAGTTTTAAGTTCTCCTTGAAATGTGGGAGACAGAATATATTGTCGGGCTTGAATTTATTATTGTTCTTTATCGCGGTGGAAATGTGAGGCCGCTGAGACTTTAGCTTACCTGGAGCAGTGTGTCTCTGACCTCTGCAGTAATGGGATTCTGATTGACACCATGGGTGCAGACGACACATCGCGCCTTCCCTCTGATGATGCCGGCAACACAAACAGAGCGACACAATGCCTCGTTTCTCAGGAAGAAAATATATCCTATTCCTCTCAATCACTCCCAGCATTATCTGCATGATTCAATTCAGCCGAGTTCATTCCCCGACGTGGCTCCGTTTCGCTCGGTGCGGCTTGAAAGCCGAGAGTATCAGCAACTAATTGATAGTAATTATCCATAATCCAAGCCCACAACATCCCCGACGCACAAAGCTGCTGATCCCGACAAATTGAGCAGACTAAACTCAACATGGTCCTTAAGTGGGTTAACTAAGTGAAGCAATTACATTTCAATCTAACGCCCAGGTGTTTGCATACGCGAGCCAATTGGGTCAAACACTTTGTTCATAAACACTTTTTTAAAGCTGTTGGAGGGCGAGAGGTTCAGAGAACACTGGCTGAATGATGAAATTGAAATAGAAAACACAAGAGGGGCTGTTAAAAAGGCCTTGAAGCGTGTGTGTGTGTGTGTGTGTGCAGCCAATTTGTTGTCAGTGGAAGAGATGATTACACAACAAACACAATATTAAATCTAATGTACAATACATTTGTCCCACCTGATCTCCCCAAACACCCTTTTGTCCTTATAAGGAAGGCGAGTCTCGACAATGTGACTGTGTCCCCACAAGATGGCTACCCCCCCCCACCCCCTTCACTCACTTATTCACACACACACCCCTCTAGCGATATAGCTCTTACCCATTGACATGTAGCTTGCAGCGGACGTCTGTATTGGCTTAAAACAGATCAGCCTGTCTGCTAACGTGTTACCTGCTAATTGCCTCCTCAACCTCTCTCTCCCCCTCGGCCTGCAGTGCATTGTGGGAAGTGGAAGGAGGGAGATATCAGCACCAGCTCTCCCGGGATGGATCTAAAACCCCAACCTCCCTCTAATTATGTCCTTCTTTGCCAGCCCTCCTTCTCCTCTCACTAGCAAGTGGGCAGCTAGAGAAAAGCGGAGGCTGTAAGAATATCACGGGGAAAGTTCTGTATTCGTCTTCTCCGTAAAGTTGTTCTTCAACTCATAGGTTTGAGAAAAAGATTTACTGCTACTGCATGAAGAGACATCTTATTCAGTGGACACATATGCAGTTCAACTTGTGCACGATTACAGATATTGAATACTGAATAATGTACATGTATAAGAAGTTTAGAGGCTGAGCTGCTCAGTAAACAGCTCAGTGTATCCTTAGCGTGGACCTATCAACAGTTTGTACATTGGTGGTTTTGGCTGAATATTGTGAGGCATAAAATCTATCTGTCTGAACACAGTTAGAGTTCACTTTAAGGTCCTCAGCACCGAATACACCATTTTTACAGCGCTGAAAACGCTGGCACGCAAACCCTCTTGGATATTAATCACACAGGAACATCTCAATCATTTGTAACTTTCACATTTTTAAAGCCAGATGATAGCTCTAAAATCAAAATACAGCACTTTAAAATATGTTCATGATTGTTTTATGTCCCTAAAAAATATTTCATTACAAATCCCCAAAAATGATGTTGCAAAATTAAAATGGGATGAAAATATAAACCAGTCCAACACGGCCGGGTTAACAGAGCAACATATGTAGTGATCCTTGCACCATGAGTTCGGTCCATCTCCTGTTCCCCGCCTTGAGCTAAATGTGCCATCTGCCTGCATCAATCCACCCGGGGCATCCATCCATCGAATGCTCAGCATTACTAATGTATGCAGTTGGACATGCTATCCAAGCAGGAGTCACTCAGGAGGTCTTTACTGCCTGTGACATGCACCGCCTGCTCAATAGAATCGACATGCTGGGCCTCACTGATACTGCTCTCAGCTAAAGACTGTTGGACCCGGCGACAGAAAATGCACGAGAGAGAGAGCAAGGTGCCATACAGAGGTCAGGTGGAGAAGAGATAATAAGCGATCTTGTCATTTCATAAGCGACATCGCTGACGGAGCCCCTAAAGGAAGTAACTCCCCAAAGATCCTGCAGCATTGATCCGCTTGGGTCGGCCGCTAGTCGACAGACTGCGAGATGTTAGACTGCATTTGACCTCTGTGTGTGTGTGTGTGTGTGTGTTTCATGTTGTGTTCTAATTGGTATGGAATAAAACAAAAATATACACTATCGGAGCTATATCTCAGCGAAGAGTACTGAACTATTGAATTGACTCAACATGAAGACATTTAGAAAATAAAAAAATAGACACTTCAACCAAACAACCCAGTCCATTGATGCCAATTATTTTCCAAAAGAAGTTGCGAAAAGGTGGCCAAGATGTTCTGAGAATTTCAACAAATGAAACAAAATGATTTCTGAAGGAGTCGACCACCTCTAGTTATAACTGTCTTTTGTAATCTAGTTGCTGCCGGCTAATGTCACCAGCCATTAAACTTTGGCAACGTTATTCCTTGTTACATAATCCCAATGTCTGGAGCAGACATCTCGCATGGCTGTGACCACCAGGGGCCGGAATCTGAAACCAGGGAAGGACCCAAAGAGCAGGTGTAATTACACAACATGTTGGCAGCTTCCCAGATAGCAGAGAAGTTCACTTTTCCCTCTTAAACCCTGGACGAGGGTTACAGTAGCGTGGGTGTTCAGCCTCTGATAAACCAGTCGGACCAACGCCTCAACACTAAATTAAATGAGAGTTTGCATATTGATTAATAAGAAAGGCATGTGACTTCAATAATTGCTTGCAGGAGTCTGTGCATGTGTGTGTGTGAAAGAGAGAGAGCACGAAAACAGAGACGGATATCCAGAAAGAGAAGAACTTGGTTGGTGTGTGTTCACATCTGGGCAATAATTGTGGCTTTTAAGCTTTTTTGTCTAACTTGTGTACAGCCAAATTAACAGAAATACCACACCACAAAGCAATTGCTTGTTTGGGTTAATGTAATATGTACCAAGTGTGCAGACTGCAAACCATGGTAGGGAATATTAAAATTAGGCAAATATACTGCTGCAGATTGACCGTTGCAGCAAGGAAAATGCTTTAACATCTATTCTATTGACTCATGAGATAGAGAGAGAGAGAGAGGAACACAAAGAGAAATAATGGAGAAACTGTACGTTGAACATTCCAGCAGCAGCTGGATCACGTTGCAAACTAAGTGACAGAATCGTGTAGCAAAGTAAAAGGCGCATACTAAGCGTCTTCCCGGGAGCTGTCCGTTCAGCACCACAGACCACAGACCACAACACAGGCAGACAGGCCAACACTGCGTCATGGCAAGACAGTTAAACATGTGGCGCTTTCTTCAAATTAGTTTTATTCAAGGATAAACCCCTTGAGATGCATCATCTCGTTTTTAGGGCGGTCCTCAGACAAAGCTGAGGACTAAATATAATATTTAGTGTGCAGTCACAACAAACCTTTTTAGCTGGCACAATCCCAGCAAAGCAGCAGGGCTAAACAACTGCATGTCCAATACTGGAGGGTGGCTTTAAGTATGAATGAAAAATGTAAGAGATTTTAGAAAGAGATTTTATATAAATGGTCATTGAAATTGATTCATCATGGCAGATGTATTTTTTTTAATCTTGAAAAAGAAGGTTTAAAACTGGCATATAGTTGTTTGCTTGGGTAGAGAAGGAGGGAGAGACACACAGTTTTATAAACCAGCTATATTGCCAACAAATAAGTTATATGAGAGACAAAAACACAGTATAGCAGCAAAAGATGCAAAGATATAGTGCAGTCTATGGGAGTTGTCTGTTCAGCACCCCAAGCCAGAAAAGCTTAACAGCAATCACATATTTCTATTTTTACAGCAGCAGTTTTGTCGAACCAAGGACACCAAAATGTGGTCTGAAAAAATATTTTAACACTTAGGAATCACAGAAATCTTTCACATAAAGACTTTTTAATTTAACTACTGACCTTTTAGAACTCACCTGAATGTAACTGAACAGTACAGTCGAATTAGGCTTCCCAGACGAAGCAGTGATAACCGTAAGAACTAATAAGGGGAGCGAAAAAGTAAGATCATTTGGCATTCTGAATATGTGGAAAGAATAAAGGCACTAAAATTGCTTAAATAACACAGAAAGTTAATCCTTTCCACAGGATCTTGCGTTTAAATAAAAAATGATATTTTCTTGTTTTTGTGCTCAGTTTCTTCCAAAATACACTACCATTCAAAAGTTTGGGGTCACTTAGAAATGTCTTTATTTTTCAAAGAAAAGCACTGTTTTTTCAATAAAGATAACATTAATCAAAAATCCACTCTATACATTGTTAATGTGGTAAATGACTATTCTAGGTGGAAACGTCTGGTTTCTAATGAAATATCTCCATAGGTGTATAGAGGCCCATTTCCATCAACTATCACTCCAGTGTTCTAATGGTACATTGTGTTTGCTAATCGCCTTAGAAGACTAATATCTGATTAGAAAACCCTTGTGCAATTATGTTAGCACAGCTGAAAACAGTTATGCTGGTGATATAAGCTATACAACTGGCCTTCCTTTGAGCTTGAAGTTTGAAGAACAAAATTAATACTTCAAATATTAATCATTATTTCTAACCTTGTCAATGTCTTGACTATATTTTCTATTCAATTTTCAATTCATTTGATAAATAAGTGAGTTTTCATGGAAGACACGAAATTGTCTGGATGACCTCAAACTTTTGCAACACAATACACATTTTAAATTATCGCTTATTAATATCAAGTCCAATTTTTTAAACTACTAATGACTGGCATTTATTTTGCAATAGCATGGGATCTGCATTCCCACACTGGATTCAAATATCGTGCACATGCACCGGGGACTTTTGGCTCAGACTCTCTCGAACCATAATCCTTCTCACCACCACGAAGCAATCGACTCCATCAAGTTGCAAAGTTGCACAATTTCGAAGAAACACTTTTCTTTCTTTGTTTGCCTGTTATTCTTTCCCTTTCTTTTGTCAGGTGCAGCTCCTATTATATGCTCCTGTTCTGCTTGAAGGCTAAAGCGCCGTCGGATGGCCGTACATAATGAGCGTCTGCATTCATCGCCCCCCCAAAGATAACTCGCTCAGAATCGCTTTTCATGACTCAATGATCCCATTATCAAGACGTTTTTATTCATTACTCCCTGTCGTCTTCGGATCAGAATCAAATATCTCGCTTGGGGAGCTTTGGGATCTTACCAGATCCGCAATGTCACTGCGTGTGTGTGTGTGTGTGTGCGTGCGTGTGTGTGTGCGCGCACAGGCTGAATTAAACAAACAGGAACAGTATGTTGACGCTTTCAACTCTTCTCCCTCTGTTAGTAATATCTGCTTCAGCTTATGAATGTGGAAATACTGCCATATGGTGTGTTCTTCAGTTCTTCTAATGTCACCCATGCCGATATGGCTGGCTCAGTTTAAGACGTCTGACTGATGAGCAGGCGGCCAACTCTTTTTTTTGTTTTTTGGGGGTATGTTTTATTATATATTACTTATATTAACTCATCATCACATTCATTTTAAGATTATAGCTAGGAACTCTTCCATCAAGCATTACAGCCGATACAACATACTGTGAAGAGGCCCAACTAAAATGACAGGAGATGTCCTTATTGCACATAATAGGTCATCATATTGTCAAACAAAACATCAGAATTGGACAATTATGCAAAACCCGGGATTTTCATTTTTCCTTTTAACTTTCTTGTTACATGCAAAGCCAAGGTGTTTTAATCTCTTGCTTTCTACAATATTAACTTGTAGATATTGTAAACAACTATATGGTTAGGAAAATATTGTGGTGATGGCAAATAAGCCATGATTAGTACATGAGTATGGGAGCCACTTGGTTAAACTTATACATTGTTGTGGGCCAGTTTTGGTAATGAGCGGCATTATTATTCATCCGTAGTTGTGAGTTTCGTGCCACCTGGTAAATGTAGGTCCGATGTTTAAACTCCTTTAAACTCCTTTTTGGTCTTCTCCAACTCTTTTTTTCTTTCACAGAAAACAACTGTTCCTCATGGCATTGACTTTACAAGTGTTGCCAACATCTCCCCCACTCGACCAGTTACCAAATCATCAGTGTGGTGGTGGGGGCTGCAAGTGAAGGAGAGGTCAATGAGGGGATTCGTCATGAAGCCCCGACAGGAGGGCCCATTACGAGGGCATCTGTAGCCGGCAACGACAGGGGGAAGACGCAGTCGGGAAAAAGGCCTCTCCATTAACGAAATGGGTCACCCCATGAATGTTGAATGTGCTCTGTCGACAGTGAGGAAGAGAGCAATGCCTCCGACATGGCTGCTTTCTGAGCCTGAGACCCCTTTCTGGCACAAAGGAAGGAAAGTGGCTCCCTTAGCTTGGAGATAAAACGTCTTTATGAGGAATCGGATCGGAAAATGCCTCATTGTACCCTTTTGAGATCCTCAGGATTTTAATGTGCCGTCATAGTAAACAGTTAGTAATTAATCATTTGGTGTCGACGGAGTAATAATGCATGGATCATGACAAGAATCGGAGATGCTGCCTGAATTATCTTTATGTGTGTGTATGTGGGGATTTTAGATTGAATTCCTGCTGAACTAGATTTTGGATTTATGGAACAAATAAGGGATGGATATTGCCTGGAGGATATGCAGACATGCATGCAAGGCCATTTAGACACACACACACACACATAAAAAGCCTAAGTGGCACAAAGGCTGTATATGACCGTATTCTATATGAGCCGGTGAAGCGTGCGTTGTCTTGTCATGCAGGGCACATCAGCAGTGCCTTCTTCTGGTCCATAACGTTCCAATCTGTTGTGTGTGCAGCTACTAATAACGTGGAAGCCACTGGGAGAGAAATCAATGCACAGAATATAATATCTGTATTATTAGCAATGCAGCCCTCTATAAGAAAACAAGCGTATCAAGTTGAAGAGTAAACGTTGCCTTCTGAAGTGAGAAATGGATGTTGCTTCATTCCTGAGAGCGGGAAAGGGATCTGTTGAGGCGACGCGCCTCCTGTCCTCTGCGCCACTGATAGAAATCTTCATGTCACTTGTAGCTGTGCTCCTCATATCTCTGGACTCGGTCGATTCCTCTCGCCGGTGATAAATAGTAAGGGATTGGTTGGCCGCCGTCTGGGGGGTTCAATGTCAGTGACATTGCTGCTAGTCGCTGGATTTTATTTGTACATAAAGCTCTGTGTACTTGATTTTATCTCACAACTGAGCTGCTCTTTACCGTTTACACTGTAGCAGGGATTTGTTTTTCATGTCGGCCGTCACTGGGAAATACCAACATCAGTTGTTTCGGGTACGAGAAGAAAGTGAATATGAAAAAAGTGTACTTTTTCATTTTTCGGGGATCCTTTGGACACTTTGATTTTAATGACTGGTTTCCCATTTAGTTTATTATGACAAGCTCTTTCACGCTAGAAACACTGCACGCTAGCAAACATAGATGCACGATTACAAATATACAAATGGCATTGCAAATCTTTTGAGGGAAAGGTTTATTCGACCTTTTGGTTAAATATATATATTTATACTTGCTTTTATTTGTTTCCAAAAATGGCATCTGGTTATCTTTATTTTAGCTAAAAAAACAAAACATTCTCAGCTGTATTTGTAGAACCAATAACTGATAAGTTAAATCGTTGTTAGTTTCAAAGAAGACTGTTGCTATTATTCGTGTTTAGAAAGTGTTACTTGTATAATTTTTATTGCAGTAAAAGATTATATTTTTTATTTTACAGCAGCTTTATCTATTTCAAAAGCAAAGACTGTCACTTTCACCTGCTCACACTTTCTCCTCTGCTCACACAGCTACGGTACGCCCACAGTGGTTTCTATAGGCAGCCTCCTTTATCCCAGCATGCACCAACTTTATTCACACAGGAAACAGCTGATCGCCAGCCCTCCGCTGTTTGTGTTAGGGAATATAACAAACAGAGATAACAAGGACCTTATGAAAGTACAATACAATAGTTTTAAGCTGGGTTGTCTTTGGAAAGAGTCAATTCAGCAAACGGAGGCTAAGCAGTCAAAGTACGTCCTGCTTTCATCCCGCCGCCATTTGAATGTGAGAGTGGTCGTCGGCAGGAGGTTTTTTAAAAGCAGTGAGAAAGAACTGTGTTAGGAAAACGGCGGTTTATACATGGGAAGATTCTGGGACTCAAAAGTCCACTTTAGCACTCGCACTCATATTCACCTTCTGTAGACACTGGATGAATAAAATGTGCGACAGACAGATGGCTTTAAACAAAAATAATTATGTTTTTGTTAGCTGCAGAAACAGTAAAACAATTCAAGTGATATTTTGATCCGGACTGCAGCAACACCCGGAACACTGGTTTTCCTTCAGAGAACTATTTTCTGACTAAGACGGCTTTGGATACGTGTTTGTCCCTTTTATTCCAAGTTTTTAATCCTCAATGCATAGAGTCTGAATTATTAGCATGTGATTATTTTTATATTAGATTTATTTCTATATATTTTGAGCTTTTTTTCTATTTAAACCCCATGTGGGTATTATATACCTTACTTCTACAGAAATAACATATCACCTTTCAGCTAAATTTGACAAAAGTGATTCAATAGCTCCCCTGTGAGATGTGGTACTCTCCTGGAGAAGAATATTAAATGCAATTTAACTTTCCTGATTAATTGCATAATCTGTTTTTCCTTTTTTTTGCTTATATTAATAATTGAATGATGCAACTAAAAAAACATCTCAAATGTGTTTGACGCTACATCCCCTTTTAAAGCTCAATTTATATTTTGCACCTTAGGACAAAAGGTGCACTAGATAACGGCATACGACTTGGAAAATGATATTTTAATAAGGAATTTAATCACAAAGTAAACCAATAGGCTGGGAATGCAGAATATTGTGTCACATATTGCTGAACAGCAACAAGTTCAAACCTGGTCAATGGCTAAAAGTCGTAGCTCCCACGGCCTGATTAAAAACGCTGTTGGAAGGAAATGGAGACATTTATTGTAGTATTAAGGATTGTAACAATAGCAACACTAAGTCTCTGTCACCTTTTTCCGATAAAGTTAATTTATATTTTTCTTTTTAATAGAGCTGTGCGAAAATCTCAATCTAGCCGACTCGTAACTGATGATAGTGTATCGATATGTCCGCGACCAGTAATGATACATGTTTATTTTGTATCCGGTTTTAAGCGGGATGGTAGAATGCACATACCTCTTGAAGTAGTTTTCTATCCAGGGGGTGCACAGCAAGTTATATTTTCAGCACTATTTTTACATTTTGAGTGAAAAAAAAGTATTGCAATATGTATTGTACAGAATTGCAATAAATCGTGACATATTGAATAGTGACAAACAAAGTACAGCTGCGGCCAAAGGTAACGTCAATAGTAGTCCATGGATATCTGTACCAACTTGTATGCTAATCCATTCAAAAGTGACCAAAGTGGTGGACCGGCAGGCTGACATCCACATGTGGCCTCTCTCCTTACTGAGAGTCAATTAGTGATCTGTTTCAAAGTTTGATTGACAGGAAAAAAAATCATCAGGCAGATTAATTTTGTCCCACCATCCAGAAATAAACCCCATGTTTGTACATTGCCACGCAGACGTGGCGACGGTGGCCGATCTTGCCAGCAGCCATGTGCAGAAGACTGAGCGCAGGCAGCTGTGGCCTCTGGTTGTGACGCACTACGCTCTACTGCTGCCAACGCCATGCACCTCATATTCTGCCTCCGCCTATCACATTTTGTTCAAATCCGCCCCTCACGTTTTCTTTTTTACCTTCACGGGTCACATGTGTGCTGCTCGGGGATGTCTTTGCAGCTGGGAATATCAAATTAATTGCACAGGGGGGACCAGCTTCCATGTTAATACCACCTGACACAGAACCACACCCTCCACCGCCGCCTCTCGGGGGGGACATGTTTGAGTAAATGGTTGTGAGCGGTAATGCTCGACACAAGTGGATCCCTGGAAACAATGATACATTATTGTTCTCATTGCAAGCATTTCAAAAAGTGGGAAGTCAAGCCAGGAGCTGTACGAGGACAATAAGGGCACTGCAGGTGTTAGGGGCCGGTCCCAACTCTACAAGGACAAATGGAACTAATAAATCATATTAGGGCGTTTTGTTTTTTTTCAGATATTTCCCTCTCCACCAGCTTGCCCATGCTTCTCTGCAGCTGGATGTTGGTCCCAAAAACTGGCACTGTTGTGCCTCTTAAAATGTTGTATCAAGCACTTCCACAATATAGGAACAGGGTGAGTACAATGTGTCTGACCTAACTGAAAGAAAAGAAACAATTCTGAGCTTGGCAGTCTTAATCAGAATCAGGGAAGGCGCCAGCTGAAGGGGAACCAAAGCAGGAGGATCAAAAGGGTGGAGAGGTGGAGAAATGGCCTTGACAGAAGTCAGGAGCGACAGGTGATATGGGTGTTGATGGAAGAAGCCAGAAAGAGACAAAGGAAACAGAGACAGCCTGCACTGTTGGGAGATGGAGGGAAGAAAAAGAAAAGGTGTGTGACCCTTCAGTGACATCAGCCAAGCAGTCAAACACCTTTGCAGGACAACCGTTTCAAGTAATTCCAGTCAAAGCTGAATGCAATCTTCAAATGACGACACAAAGTCTTGACAGGTAACCATGAACCTTCACTGAGAGCAGTGATTGTATTTCAGTTGCAAAGTAGAGGTCACCAGTTCATAAACCATCCTACGCTTCCTCTCCCAGTAGACATGCAGTGGAGGAAGGCAGCTCACGGCTTCAATCTGAACCAGAAATTAAAAAAAGGCACATTTCTGTGCACACTTTGAAGTGAGAAGGGAGATGAACAAGAGCAGGGAGGGGAGAAGGCACACTGGTCAATGGATGAACTCAGGCCATGGAACAATTTCATTTTTACAATATTGTATGAGCCGGAACGGCGACGTGACAGATTGATAAATGTGGACTGAATGAACCGTAAGCATGATGACAACCGCTCTATATCCCTGGCCTTTGAGTGGCAACCATGAGTCATCCCTGGATGCGCCACTTCCATTCCCATTATTATAAAGCAAATATGGCAAATACATAGATTTGACTAATTGACGCTCAAATACCTGAATAAGTCATTTTTGCTGGACTAACACAAAGCTGTAGGACGTTTAATAACCCCCATTAAACTAACATGTGGCGTGGATGCCAACAGATGGTCCAAGTTGTCTGCACCTTTCGGCTCGGCCCACGATCTCCCACACAATGACTAATGCAGAATTTTTTTCTTTTTCGAAGCTGAAATGCAGAGCACAGCGGAAGGTGAATAGATGCTTATGGTGGAAGAGAGAAAGAGACTAAGGAGGGCAGACAAGTGGAATACTTATTTAAGGGGGAAGTGGGCAGGGAGAAACATGAAATTAGCACAAATAGATTATTTGTCGACTACAGGCAGGCTAAGAGCAAGCCAAGCACTGTGGAGGGAGAGGGGGAAAAAGCAGATTGACTTCTTGTTTGTTGTTTGAGGGGAGATCCGATAGAGCCATCACTCACCAAATTGCTGATCTGTAGTTGAAACAGCTGCATCCAAAGCACACATGCACTGAACTACACGGCAATTAGAACGCACACTGGTATGACCCGCGCACTGTGGGAGAGAGCAACCGTCTAATCTCTGACATCTGTTTTATTTGTGTAATGCCTCTGCTGAAAGCTCTGCTTTGTCGTACCTTCAGATAACACGGCGCACAACTACAACCGACAAATGTGACAGAGGAGTCGGGATGCTTCAAGGAAGAGTTTGACAGTTTGCTTTCTGAACAAGAGCAGGATTAGAGGATCAATAGCATCCTAGTGTCTGCACGCTGTGAATGAAGCTCCAGCCAGCAGATGGTTGGCTTAGAAAAAACACTCGACACACTTTATCGCAAATGTACGAATTTTGAAGCTTTTACATGTCTTAAAAAACAGAAAGTGGCTAAATGAGACTACAAAACGTAATCACGCCGACTAGACGCCTTTACAGCCTCGTTGCGTTTTCTCGCATTCATGCGACCGCGGTGTCGGTAGTTTACAGCCCAATGTTAGCGTCTTGCTGCTGCCGAGGGCATTCACGCTTCTGTGAATGGACGTCATACCATTTTTGGAACATATTTCAAAAGCTTTGCTAGAGTCAAATATTGTTTAAAGTCAAACATTGTTTAAAGTCAAACATTGTTTTAAAAGTCCAAACATTTCCCTCGCTGTAACATCCAGATGGTTTCATATACAAAGAAAACACACTTAGAATCAGAAATGTCTATGTGTTGGTAATTATGAGTCAACAAATATCACAATTGATGGAGCAGAACTAAAGATATTTGTCTTCATTGTCGGAGTGCACATCACCTTCATACAAATATGCTATTTCCCACCATTGGCATGTGTTGTCAAGTGGTCTGTAGTTGGGGTAAAGTCTGTTGTTGCAAATGATTTAATAAAACAAAAAAAGAAAAGTAAGAAGAGAAAAAAAGAGTGTTTAACATCCAAATTATATTTCCAGTAGTTTATAAGTTATGCTGCACGTGAGCTCAACCATAGCCGACTCGGGGAAAATTAAAGCCAAACTGGGAGTTGTCCAGGGCAATATCCTGAGACGATGAGGGACATGGTCGGTGTTGGGATCTACAGGGACTGAACAGAAATCCCTTTCTGTGAGGCGGAATCCACGCTGGAAGAAAACGTTTGATGCATCTAATGACCAATTGGCCTTTTCAAGTGAATCTCCTGACCACCCTGCAGCCAAAGTGACTGTGAACCCTTGAGGTTGTTTCTGACCTGGCCTGATAACGCCCCGCGCCACATACTAGATAAATAGAACCACAACTCCCACAGGCTCCAGGACAAAGTGGTGAAACAAACTTTACTTCCCCCAATCTTCTTGTTGTTGCTGTACGCAAACAGGGAAGACATTCTAGTTCCAGATATGGGGATTATATTGATTTTTCATTCACAGACAGCGAGGAACAGGTTGGGAACTGTTGCCAGATTGAGAAGGTTCGGGCCATAGAAAGTCAGTTTTGGCAATTAGAAAACATGACAGTGGCATGATACAAATTAGTGCCACCTTCAGCCGTTAGGTGTACTCTTTAGTTCGTGGTGGGTTGTGTTTTCCGTAGGTATGTAGTTGGCGCTCATCCCTTGCGGGGCTTTACAGGAATAGAAAGGGTCTTCGTACATGATTCAAGGCAGGGGCCGAGAGCCCCTTCAGAGACAAGCCGACTCTGCACAGGAGAAGCAGAGCGAGACAGGGAGCGGGGGGACAGAGGCCGGCAGAGAGAAGCTGAGAGCCGGAGAGAGATGCTTTCAGAGCCTGAATCCTGTCCAGCTTTAATTACACTGTATTGATCACAAGCGGCAGGGAGCAGGAGGAGGGTGGAGGAGATTGAGCGGACTGAAGGGGGTGCGGGGGAGACAGTTGACCAAATTGCTAGTTACTGTAAAGCACGTAGAAAGAGATAGGCCTGGAAATTATGCCAAAGTCATACAGTAGATAATTAGAAAATCCTGCCAGCACTTACTCTCTCCACACGCCCATGTCACCCTGCTGAGACAATAACACGGACAGGGTGTCAAATTAATTTAAGTCACCGTCAGTTCAATCAGGAGAGATGGGTATTTAGAGTTTAACAATCATTTATTACAATAGTATATTGCAATAGTGCAAAGTCTTTTTGGCGATTGGACTCCATCCTGAAGTAGGATAAACCAGGGGTAGAGATGCTGATATCTGCGCAGGCAGAATCCCCCCATGGAGTCCAGACACTGGTGGTGGTGTCGAAGAAACGTTGCCGCCAATTGGAGGAGCCTGGGGTGGAGGAGGGTCGAACTGACGCCAGCTGAAACACAACTGACAGCAGCAGAGAACACAACTTTAAAGTGTTACCAACGACGCTTTGATAGGCTTACCCAACTGGGCTGGCTCTAAATGGTTGGTTCATTCATCGGGCCCGCCCCCAATCAGCTAATGGAGTAATCGCTGCAAGACTTGTGAATGAACCAGCTGTACCCAATGTCTTCCTGTCTGAACTTTCGCTGAGCTACATTACGCATTGTTCACATCCATCTAACACCTCCATGCTCGATTTGATTTGAAATTCTTCTCAATTGATTTATTCTCCCACCCTCCCCAGTGCTTTAAGTCCGGTCCCCTCTCGTAATCAACCAAAATAGGATATGACCATGCATGACATGACACCTCTGGCTTTTCTGTAGCAACTTCAGCTCCAAGTAACAGATGCAAATTCGACTTCTTCCTTTCCCTCTTCTACCATTTCTAGGTTGACCTACTTTGGCGAGGGGCTTATGTTCCATTCTTTGTCTTTCTCGTACTGTGGTGGCAAGGGCAGAACATCTGCGGGCTCTCCTACTGTATCTCCGTCCACACCTCCCTCTCACAGCAGAGTCCAAGCACAGCGAAATATACCCGATTCAACCTCACTGCCCCTGCAAAATCGCTCCCGCCGAGTCTCACACAACTGTATTCCGGGGGTTAAGGAGCTTATGTCTCGTGTCCGATGCATGGAGAAAGAGGCTGAGCAGTGATTTGGCATGGGGGGGGGGAGAGAGTGAGGCCTCTCTTTGTAGAGTGTTTCTCATTACGGCTGAACTGTGTTACCTTTGGTGAACAGTAGGGAGCATTTCTCAGGCGGGCGTCAGTCCGAAAGCGGCGGCCTGGTAAACGACAGCGGCCACGATTGGTGGCGCGCATTCATTACTCAAAGCCCCAGCCCCAGAGGGATGTATGAGTTTGGTCATGATTAGTCAGATAGAATAAATAATCGCCGCCTGTGACAGCCCCCTCTTGTTTTTTTCGAGTGTTGAATGGGCGCCCCAACTCTTTTGTGTTCGTAAATTCCCTCCAGTTATTTTTTCGCCGGATGACCTTCTCAATCATGAGAAAAGTCACAAATTCAATTTCTGAGCGAGGCATTCATTATCATTGTGCTCAAGGGTACCTGCCCATTTAAAGAGCGTTGGAGACATGTGTCCACTCTGCAGAATGACTGTACTCCATTTTAAAAGACATATTGAGGAAACAAACTAATTAGAAATGCATTAAATAGCTCGAAGACATTTGACAATATTCATGTAAATAATGTCACGGCAAACAAACATATTGTTACAGTGCGACTATAGCCAGCGGCGCATGAGAATGACAACAGTTGAGGTTCTTTAATTGTTCCCTGATGCTTATCCTTGCACTCAGCAGAGAAAACTTGGATTCATAATTTTTTTTACAAAACCACAGTAGTTAGTCGGAGCAAACGATGCTGGGGCTGAGCATGTCATCTCCCCGACTTCGAATTGTTGTGACGTTCCAATCCTCTGCTCCTCTCCGCTGCGAGCCTCTCATGTGTGAAAAGCAAAACAAGAGTAATTAAATCTTCATTATTTCACCCCTACAGCCATATTCGCATCTGTTAAATTGAAAAACCACACAGTGTAAAACAGACCCACTTAAGCCGATGCCCCAGTGACTCTTGTAGTGGCGTCATGAAACGGGGGAAGCTTCTGGTCGACCTTTCCTCTCACAGCATAATGGCGTTTCGCTTTCGTGTTATATGACCGTCTGTGGCTCCCGTAAATCAAACGCCTAATTACAACGTGACCTGGCGGCTTTAATGCTACCTCCAATATCGTCCACGGGCTAATAGACAGCTGAGTGAATTTGGTGTCCGAAACGGAGTGTTTCAGCAGGCCGTAAGGAGCTTGGTAAATGTAGACGCGCTGACAACGCGGTCAACTCCGCACATCATTATGGATCCGCTGCCTAATTGGAAAGAATGGCAACGCAAAACGCATTTTTCTTCACTATTGGGTAGCTGTGCTGTTACTGCAATAAACCGACAGACAACCATTGAGGAAGTCCAAGCTGGATTAACTCAGTATGGCACCCCAGAGTTAACATGTTATGCTGAACCCCTATTGGTCATTTTGGTGCAAATTCCCTCTGGAATTCATACAGTTTCCAAAACCAATTGACAGGCACACGTGGGACTTTTGGGTTTTCTAGGTTTCCGGGGCGCTAGGGTGGCTTTTCCCACCTAGACGGCATGATTTAAGAACAATTCAGTTCAATGCTTACCTGCCCTGGACTTTGATGTCAGAAATGGCATAGAAGTATCTGGAGAGGTTGTTCTCGTCCACCATCGTAGCTCCTGTCGCGGGCCGGAGCAGACGGATCCTCAGGTCTGTGATGGTAAAGAAGTCCCGCAGGTTCTTGGTAGTGTCCAGTTGGCCGTAGAGCGAAGCCATGTTGTGGAGCCGGGGCCCAGCAAACAGCGCAAAGCGGTCCTTGATCTCAAAGCGCACGTTTTTATCGTACTTCCACACATAACCTCGGGAATAGTCCTCGGTGCAGATGATGTCCAGCAGGGTGTGCTGAGTCAGGTCCTGCACGGTCTTGGGCTCCATGGTGAAGGCGTCCAGGCAGTCCGTGGCATAGAACTGGTAGGGCTGCCAGGTCCGCCCGTAATCCAGCGACTTTTCGAGCACCATCTGCTCGGGCCGGCCTGACTCAAAGGTGAGGACGATGTCGTCGGTCAGCTCGATGGTCTTGTTCCAAGAAATCGTGACGTTGACCAAGAGGGCCTTCGGGTACTTCTTCCAAGACGTGGACTGCCAGAAGGTCGTGGGGTTGCGGCCCTCCAAGTCAAACATGAGCTCTGGAGGGTGGGCGAGTTCCTCCGTGCTGGCGTCACATTCATTATTACACATGTAGGGGTTCTCCTGCACAGAGAGAGAGAGAGTCCAGAGGAAACGCAACAGAGAGGGAGGAAGACACAGAATCGGAAGGTTAGGTTAGTCTTGGAGAAAAACAACAAATGGTTTTGCTTGTGAAAAGAACTCGAGGTGAGAATGGCGTCGCACCACGTCATTGGGGATGCGTGAAGTCTGAAACTCAATCACACGGGAGGGCATCGTGTGCGCTCTGCTGGAGCGGGGTGTGCAGTCATTTTTTTCTATATTTGAAGCCACGGAGCTTCATTTATGGTTTGCACATCCTTCTTTAAAGAGTACGCAGCACCTCCGTTGACACCCGTCGCTACGGCACGTTGGCGTCCTCTGTTGCATTGTCACACCGCGTCACTACAAATGTCACATCACTCCCAGCACTGAACATAAGATGTGTTTTCTCGGAACATGTTGGATTCACAGGAGTAGCGTGCTGCACGTGTCGAGTGGCCCAGAGCAGCACAGATTCACTTGGTGCGATTTGATAAAATGGAAAGAAACGTCGTCTCTTTATAGTCATACTTTTGTCTGCAAGTATCTGAGCTGCTCTTGTCGCATTTTGTTTCCCCTAAACACAACTTATTAACACTGAGCCCATTCCCTCTTCACAGGTTGTGCACCTGACTTCACCTCAACCTTTCGGACCGTTTCATCATTTCAAAGGCAGAAGAGACGTCTATTTGAATCCCTCGCGTCCAAATTTGACTTGGTTTTTTAAAAAACTTTAAATTCCTCACTTTAGATTCCTCACGTCTCGGGCTTGAAAGAGGTCTTTCCAAAAACATTTGTCCGATTTACCACAAGTCATTACCGGCCGATGTTCTCTCCTTTGTCCCTCGGGGCTCCATGTAGCTGTCAGGGGGAGGAGGCACTCCTCCAAGAGGACCTTTCAAGTGCTACAAGCTCCAATTTATCAGGACAAGATAATCCACTACTTGATTAGGTGGGCGATGTCACCCTGTGCGTGTGCCCGTGTGTGAGTGTGACAACGTGGCGAGGAAACCGGGAGAGGAGCAAGATGTAAGATCGAGAGTGAAACAGCTCCAGTCGGCTAATAAGCGTTGCAAGTTTTTCCTCGCCTTGCAAGCCAAGGTGACAATGAAACAGGGCTCTGTCAGGCCTTGTGACTGTTGGAGGGCCCCATTAATATCCTGCCTGGACCGTCCCCTATGGGCTTCTCCCAGCACTGGACATCGGTGGCTGGGAGGAGACTGAAGGGGACGACGGGACGACTGGCAGTGGAAAATTCCACCCAGGTTTTAGTGTACCGCCTCGTGGTGTGAGGTTAGGTGTGTCATTAAGTGCAGCATCTGGTGCAAAGACAGATGTGTGATAACTCATATGTGACAGTTATGCCTGCTGAGGGGGAGCGCACAGTGTCAAAAAAGCTCACTTGGCATGCAGGAGAGCTGCCTGTGTTGCTGTGGCTCGTCGTAAATGTGCATTCATCGAGGGAGACCTAAAACTGTTACTCAATGGCGGTGGAGTGCTCGGCTCGGAGCGCAGGTGTAGACTGGAGGAGGGGGCATGTTCTTTTAATTGCCCCCGTGAATTGCTGTTAATTATTCTGTGTTTGTACTGCGTCATACTGACTGCACAACAGAAGTCCTCTTACTCATGCGTATTCTTGCTCTAAGGGTGTCCTTGTACTCCTAAATCCTATTAAATGCTGTTAGAGACATTTCTATTTTAATTAAATCTCTGCCATGAAATCGGGTTTTCAGTTGCATAATATTTCCATTTTTATATGGAGCAGCTATCTCCTGATACTCATAAGGGCAGACTTTTCAACTGGAAGTTTGCTTCGTTCTTACAATTAAACAGTGCAATATTCAGATTCTTTACTTCAGTAGAAGTTAGTATGAAGGTTATTTCAATGTAGAAATACTCGATAAGTAAAAGAATCATATTTAAAGAGTAGCTCATCACCTCCTGAGAATCTTGTCTTTGTTGACTCCAGTGATTTAACATTTCACCTTGCAGCAGTGACGTAGATTTGGACTCCAGGACCTCATGACATCACTGCTGGGTGTGGTTACGGGCTCAACTGACCCAAAGAGAGGAGGGCCAAACTCTGCTTTTCAGCCAGCTGTTGAGTTACTCTTTAAGGGTCGCTCTTGGATAAATGTAGTTGAATTATAAAGTAGCAGAACGTGGTAATACTCAAGTAAAGGACAATACTCTAAAAATAGAACTTTACGTCTTTCAAGCACAACTTATAGATTGGAGATGCATTGATGACATCGTCAACCGATAATACGCCGACGGTTCTGCCACAATAAGTCCAGCTGCAGCCTCCGGCTTGAAGAGTAAAAGTAAGCCGAGGGTGTGTTGATGTGAGCAGCTGCGTCAAGCTTTTTGTTCCTTTACGTCTAAATCGGGCAGATCAAGTGATCGGTGTTACTGTAAAACACACACACACACACACACAGACAAAATCTGCCATCCTTGCGGCACATCTCTGTAATCGGACAAAGACGGATCCCTATCGATCCCTGCGTCCGAGCAGCTGGAAATGTGCTGCGTGTAGCAGCCGGGCGACCTGGGCCGGTCGCCCGGCGCTCCCCGAACACGCAGGTTAAACACCCTTCATTACCGTCCGCTCCGCTTCTCGCCTAACGACAAAATACTGCCTTTATGAAGATCAATAACCTTCGCCGGTCCGAAGAGAAACGAGATGAAATGCTGAGTGTGGCCTCGTGAAAATCAATGGCAGAGTTTCTGTGTTTTTACTGGGGGGCGCCACTGAGGGCTCCGTTAGCCGATTAATGGCTCGGCACACATTAAAATAATTGTCAGCGACCGGCACGGCAACGCAGCATTTCTGTAATTACTAAAGATGTTTCTATTAATCCCGGTGTGATGATAAATGGCCGGGTCGGAGTGGGGGGGGGAGCAGCCAGCGCAGATTACCAAACTAGAGCGCTGAGGTTGCCGGAGCGGATAGGTCACGCTACATTGCTGCTAATAGAGATGGCGTCGATCCCCCAAAAACACAGCGGCCTAATCCGATTGTTAGCGTTGTGATGCCGTAAAGTGAGAGGCGCGCGCGTGTGTGTGTATATGTGTGTGTGTGTGTGGGTATGCAGCAGCATCGAGGATAATGAGCGATAATGACTGCTTTCCGCTGCACTCTACGGACCAGCAGTATTTGTCTCGTTTGGACGGCTCAGCCAACCGAGGCGTTTTGGACATGGAGAGCAGATAGAACCATTGGACTTCATATTATTTGTGTGAAGCAATTCAACCCTCAAACATTTGTAAATTAAGTCTGGATGGATATTGACGTTTTTTCCTTATGCTTCCATAACTGCTACAGTTTAAGTAACAATGGTTAATCATCTTGATCATTCTACATTTAAAGATTAAAAAAAGAAAACCTGCTCCTCTGCTGCACTCATCCATTAGCATGATATACGAGAAAAGCACCATAACTGTATCCACTGAGATATTCTTCCTACTTGTATGCACATTCCTATGATTTATAACTCAACTTTAATATATGAATCACTACCGGCTGACACACCGTGCTGCATCGATTCTCCCCCCTCCCCCGCTCTCATATCAATAACGAGAGGTGTTTCTTTTTACACGAGTCATCCGTTACTTCAACTAAAAATGAAGAAACCTTTATGTGAAAAGCTGTAACAAAAGTTCCTGAGATCCTGACCGTGTCTAGTTTTAATTTAAGATGGTGGCTGGCACGCCGTCACCGCTGATGGCGGATGGGACTCGGGGGGGATATAAATTTGCTATCTGCCGACAAGCTATCGCGATAAATGGTCTCCCACCAATCAAACAACCCGCTTGTGTGACAGATGTCCTGGACTTGTAAACCAGATAGCAAATTGAATCCACCATGCGTCTTCTCCTCTTTCTGCCTCTCCCTCCGTTCCTGCACAAATACATTTCCAATCCAATCTTTTTTTTTACTGAAAGAAAGATATGACACGGAGGGATTGGCATCGGGAAGCGCAGGCTGTTGATACCAGGGGCACCGAGCACAAGACCAAGCACTGGTTGGGTGAAATGAGAAAGGTAGTAGGTGTATCAGTGTCACGATGCACCTGTTTGTGTGTCTGTTTGTTGACCAAAAGCAAGCAGATGCCGATTGATGCACTCCTCAATGTTTGCTTTTGAACTGGACATTTAAATCCACCTCAATGTAAATCCTGCCAGGACATTGGACTTCGAACCCGAGTACAACACCACTGAAATAGTACACGACAGCCTTTTGATTTAAGGTCTATTTTTTTTTAAGAAAGCTTCCACTTCCTCTTTTTTTCTTCACATAGCCACAACTCAGGCAATATTTAGTTTGAATACTGTATTTTTCGCCTGTTTCTCGTAACTCGTCGGTGGAAAATGACGTAGAAGGACCTTTTAGTGCATTCTGATTAAAGGAGCACTGGCATCAAGATGCAGAGTGTCAAAACATTTAAAACCAGTAGCGGTCTTACTATAACATCTGTGACTGCAAAACAGTATTCATTTAGACTGAAAATTAACCCAAAAAGTTAACTATATTGTGAAAATCTCCCCGTGCGAGTTTCTGTGTGAAGATGTCTCCTCCCATATTGTACACAATCCATGATATCGACTTTGATATGGTTTATTTGTTGTCAATCATGTAGGGTTCAAGCTCTGCTATAGGAGAATGTGTTGGCTTCTGAACAAAACGTACAAAGAACGGCTCCAATAATGTTCCTTCTGCTTTATGATATTTAAAGTACGGAGCCAATATGTTTTGTTTATTCAGATGCCTTTTGGACCCACACAATGCTGGCAAGCAAACATCCGACCAACGCACCCATGCAATCCGGTCTTTGCTGTTATTGTAGCGTGCAGACAGATGGAGAGTGATTGGAGGAGTTTATCTATAAACACATATCAATACCAGAGCAGGAGCTCCTAATGAGAGCAACAGATTGCTTCCCCACCACATGATGCAGCCTTTGCAGCTTTGGGAAGAAACACTCTCCACGCGACGGTTTATTAGATATCAATTCAAAACAATTCCAAATCCCACTCCCACTCTTAGTCTTTGAAGCTTCAGCACTCTGTTCAGAGAGTGTTTTTATTTGCCAGAGGTTAAAGAGATGCTAAGATTAAAAGATCGTGTCACGCAGTTCGACGATCCATCATCACAACAATTATTTAATGGAGATTCTCAAAGAATGGCATAAGTGCTGGCATAAAAAAATTATACAAAACTGAATAACAAGTCTTCCTTCTTGTTTGTCCATCATTTTTGTATGATATATCAAGATAATATGTGTTTATTGTAATTGCACATACTTCCACCATCCCTCCATCTTCTATTCTGTCCAAGGTCAATGCATTGGACCAGATGCTCGCTTCACTCCATTCATCATCATATCCAAATATCGATCCACCGATATCACTTCATAGGCGAGTCGAAACGGAGGAAAAGTTCAACAGCTGTTTGTACAGAAATTAGCAACGCAGGCAAAAGCAAAAAGTGCTTCTATACATTCTATATTTTTGTTACATATACTCCTATTACAACTGTGTGTGTGTGTGCGCACGCATGTCATTGCATCAAAAGTATAGATTTTCTCCCACCTATTCCCCAGACATGCATAATCTCTTTCCTTACATCTATCCATTTCTCTTCCATTTCTATACCTCTTTTGTGTGTGTGTGTGTGTGTGTGTGTCACAGGGGCTGGGGGTTAAAGCTATCCCTGCTGCATTAATGAGACCTTGTGTTCCACAATAGATTTCTTCCCCCCGACCCAGGGGCTTGATTGAAGCAGTGCTCTCTCAATTTCAAAATCTCTCTCTCTCTCCCTCCCTCTCCCTCTCTCTCCAGTCATGCCAACACCTTCACTGTATTCCCTCTCTCTGCCTCTCTCACACATGGTGATGGGTGGTGCAGACAGAAAGAGGGGCTTAACCGAGACGTGGAATGAATATTGGATGCCAGTGTGACAGATTACAGTGGTAATAGACACCTGGGCCAAATCCTCACAAGGATTACAATCATATTTTCAAATGTCTCAGGGTCGGCTGGAGGTCAACCGCCCTGGACCATGGTCAACAAGGCCACAGGAGACCTGAAATCACACACACATACGCACAAACCCACACACAGCAGGTTCAGTTGGCCAACTGTCTTACAACGGGCATGGTTTAAGATTTAATACAGCTTCTTGAAAATACTAGCTGTTTGTACAGCAAGCTTTCATTTTAAAAAGCACCAGAACATAAATTAATGATTAGAATGAGCTAAAGGAAACGTTTAGAGATTAAACCTTGATTTAGGATTAACAATCTATCAACAGTCTCTTACACACTCATCTTTTACATTAGGATGCACCATTGGTAATGGATATCTGTCTTTTATTTACATCATTTGCTCTGAATTCTTAATTAATTGGTGTCTCAACAATTTGGATCATTAATAGTTAAATGGAATGGTTTGTTATCCGTTTCATTAAAAATCACAGGAAATGGAATAATTGGGCTGTTTGTGAGACAAAAAAATAATAATATATGATTTGTGAAATAATGAACAAGATCAAGAATCAAACCTATAAAGGTAGTCTCGGCATGTGATGTGCTCCACACAGAGATACAAAGAGTAGCGTTGCTCCACAGGTCGACAGCTCAAAGGGTCCAACACATAAAATATGCTGTATTGTGGCACCGGGGGGGGGGGGGGGGGGGATCGGAGGCAACGCGCCGCACCGTTCAAACGCCATAAGCCACACGCCGCGGGGCGTCCCGCCGACTGTGGGGAGGTGATGAGGCGAGACGATGTGTAAATGTCCCCGAGCGCTGAGTGGTGGCGATTGAGGAGATTCATGAGCCTTAAAACAATGGTGGGGGAAAGCCTTTGCCCATTCAGAGGATATAAAAACAATTTCATATTCCATTATCTTTTATATGATGGCGCGAGTCCCAACGGGTGCCACCGCGATGTGGTCTGGAGGACAGACCCTCCGCTGCTTAAGAGCAAAGCGAGCACATCAAGAGCGACAGCCAAGGGCGGTGAGTACGTAGAGCTTTAACACGGGCAGTTAAGTTCACCGGTTGATGCTGCAGTGCATTGGCACAGCACTGAGCACTACGTTGAGGAAATGTACAATTCACTTCCTCCTTATCTCAGTAGGAGATCAAAGGAAAAGAAAACTCACATTGTGCAGCAGCTCACAGTTCAAATTTGAGATATTTATTTAAATTCAACTCCGTTGACTTGGAGTGGCAGAGGCCATTTCAACTTTTTCAGCCATTACTTTTTCAACTGCACTTAGTTTAGCTTGCTTTATTTACTGCAGCCTAGTATCCATTACTTTTATCCAACCATGTTCAGCAAGCCGTGAGCAAACTGTGTAGACTTCTGAACTCTCGAGCTCATGATGTTCACGCTCTGCCCAAACCACAACATGTGAGATGAAGGTTGTTACAGCTGCACTATAATATATGATCATATTATAAAACTAGACCAAACAACTACATGTAATGAATATGTAAAGCTTTCCATCCTCCACACAACTTCAAAAGCCCCCCTCCCTTGTCACAAATATATAAGGAATACCCAGTGCTATAGTGGGAGTGCATTAAAATAAAAAGAGAAAAAAGTATACCACTTCAAATCAAATCCCAATCCTGTATTCAAATCTACAAAAGAACAAAATGAACATCATTAATTCATAAGGAACTTAAACTGAATAGATAAAACATACAGTAGGCTTTTACATTTTTGGTAGAGCTGTCTGGAACTGGTCACTTGGATTGGTCATTATGCTTGTTATATAAAGGTGTGACTCACACGAGGAAAACTGCTAAGCCTCTGGGCATATAGTACATTATATTCCATTTAGTTTAGGATAAAAGAAATATGTTCAAACGGCTCCATTGCTGCCCCCACCAAACCGGGGCTGGATGACAAGATTTTTTCCATGTGTCATTCATCGTTTATTAAGATGACATTTCTACAATGAGCCAATGCACCAGGGCATCATCGATCTGCTGGCTGCTGCAATGCTGCATCCCTCAATCAAACTGTCCGCTCCGATAACGCAAAGAATTCTTCACTGCACGTTAGGACTTGAAAACAAGCCTGTAGCCGTGATCACCCCTCATCTTTTACCTGCCAAATCCCTCGGGAGCTGAAATCATGTGGCAGGGAGGCTATATCACACCCCCTCCCCCCGTTCCCCATTCCTCTCCCTTTAACCATCCCTCCATTCACGGCTATTTTTTAATGGTATAATATGCCACACATCCTGTATAGAAGCCCTCCAGAGGGACATGGATCACTGTCTCCTTGACCGAGCTAGGAGGCTGACCCCAGCGCAGGGAGCTGCCTCGGCTTCTCCCCCGAGGAAACAAATCCCCGACCTGCCTGCGACAATACGGCTACCACACATATTAGTGCTGCATCACTTGCTGTCCTGATGTCAGTGGGGAAGGAGGTACGACACACAGTGAATATTTGAGCTAAAATCGGTACGGCAAAGTGTGGGAGCAACCGCGCCTTGGCCTCTCCAGTTGTTTGCATGTGTCCCGAAGCAGTAGAAATGTTCATGTTTGGTTCTGTAACTATCTTTGTTGCCACTGTGAAAGGCAGCGGGGGCTCAGCCGGACATCTCCATACATCTAGCTGACTTCCCACTGTGTTAGTCATCCTGTTCACACTAAGTTAAATGTACACAAGTGTAAGATGAACGGAGAAGAAGACGGATCAAAGAGCACGTAACGTGTGTTTCCAACACATTCAGGCCGACGGCGAGGTACAGTCGTGGTAGTCTGCTACCGTTGAAGAAGAAGTGAAGAAGCGTCGTCTCCGTCGCGCAATGTTTGACCCGAAAGCTCCGACAGTCATACGAGAGTCCTCACATTGTCAGGTTCTTGTGACGGGGTGAGGCTCAGGCGCAGAGAGACAGGCTGGACGCAATATAAACTAGAATGGGCACTCGGTAGAGCGCATACCTTCGCATATCACAAGATTGGGCATTGAATTATGAACATTTTGGCATTAGTTGCATGCCAATTGGACAAAAATGTATCGTGCTTTGGTAAAAAAAGAGTTTGACCTTTCCATAACCTTGACCTTTGACCCGATTGATCCCAAAATCTAATCAAATGGTCCCCGGATAATAACCAATCATCCCACCAAATTTCATGTGATTCAAGAACATTTTGACCTGTTCATGACCTTTGACCCGATCGATCCCAAAATCTAGTCAACTGGTCCCTGGATAATTAACAATCATCCCACCAAATTTCATGCGATTCGGTTCAATATTTTTTGAGTTCTGCGAAAGATTTTGACCTGTTCATGACCTTTGACCCGATCGATCCCAAAATCTAATCAACAATCATCCCACCAAATTTCATGCGATTCGGTTCAATACTTTTTGAGTTTTGCGAATAACACGCATACAAATAAATAAATAAATAAATACACGGCGATCAAAACATAACCTTCCGGCATTTTCAATGCGAAGGTAATAAACAATCATCCCACCAAATTTCATGCGATTCGGTTCAATACTTTTTGAGTTTTGCGAATAACACGCATACAAATAAATAAATAAATAAATACACGGCGATCAAAACATAACCTTCCGGCATTTTCAATGCGAAGGTAATAACAAAAAAAGCACTCTTTAATGAGGCAAAACAGTTTACAAAAACACAAGGTCCAAAAGGGGCAGGCAGAGAATTCAGGTTCAGGGCAGGCAGGGTCAACAAGCAGAACCAGGAACACAGCCAGGACGACGGGAAAAGGACACGGAACCAGAGACGACAATCCGACAGCAGACAAGGGAAAGACTGACAATATATAGGGGGGGAAACAGGTGTATGACATCAGACAGTAACGAGACAAGAGTGGCTGAGGGCAGGTGCAGGGAATTAAACAATTAAGACAGAAGACACAGAGGAGACATAGGAGACACGGAACACAGGAGAAACAGAACAGGGTGTTACACACATGTCACGGGTCGCGATGCCTTTTTCAAATCAAGCTCCCATCATCGGGCCTCACCCCTC
Organism: Pseudoliparis swirei; assembly: GCF_029220125.1. NCBI lineage: Eukaryota > Metazoa > Chordata > Actinopteri > Perciformes > Liparidae > Pseudoliparis > Pseudoliparis swirei. The sequence continues at coordinate 16,079,034 of NC_079403.1, forward strand.
AATGGCTCTGCGGACGGCCGTGAGAACACGGAGGATCTATTCCCGTTAATGAGCGCTTCTGTGACACGGTCAGCAGCGGCCAGAGCAGGCGGTGAAATAACACGTTATGATTATCTCAGAGGGGTCTGCGGGATAGGGGGGGGGGGGTCCAACAGGTCGTCATATTTCCGTATTCACAAGATTTCTATTTTCTTTAGGGGCTTTCTCTCTTTCTCTTCAGAGCTTTTAAGAGATGATTAAAATCAATAGTGTGGTAAAGCTCAGCGTTCCTAGTGTGGATATTTAACTGTTCAGAGCGTCGTTGGGATTCAGCTCCAGGCCTCTCCGTCAGATCACTGAAGGTCTATTTAGTCATTCTACAGGGAGGCTTTCTTCCTTTTCTCCCTCTTTCTTCTGCTTTCTCTGTCTCCTTCCTTCCCCTCCAGTTCTTCTTACCACGGATTCTGAGGAAATGATTGGCAGATGACTCCTGGGAGAAAGAGCTCAGGCCTTTTCCTCTCTCAGAGCTCTCAGGATCATGACACTCAAACACACTGACAGGCAGTGGGCACACACACTAATTTCAAAGGCAAGTCAGACGGATCCTCTTAAGAAAAATATGGACAAATACACACACACACACCGACTTGGCAATATTTATATGATTCTTAACAGCTTGATACATTTTAATGAAATTTATAAAACTCCTAAACTTGGCCAGATTTCTGGGATATTTGTTTTTCAGATTTAAAATGAAAGAAAGCTTAATATCTCAATGCTGACACTACAGAAAATAAATCTCACTGTTGCCTAGCGAGAGAAAACAGTACAACAGTTAATACAAAGGCATCCATTGCAAATCCTGTGAACAATTCAGAAATGTGTAATTCTACACTTGATTCTCTGAAACCACCTGTCGGGCTAAAATAGGAAGCGGCCCACAAATTGAAAACTAAAAAGGAAGACTCTAATGGCGCACAGCCAGCAACAAGGAACTACAAGTGGTTCCACTTGATTGGGCGACAATAACTTCAAGCATCCGCCGCCACCGTAATCAAAAATCCTCAAAAGGGAGTTAAGGGTACTCCGCCAGCTGATTGTGTCTGAGCTCTTGATGAGCCGCCATTATAAAAGATGAGAGAAGAGTGTGTGTGTGTGGGGGGGGGGGGGGGGGGATTGGTTCAAAATAAATAAAATACAGAAAAGGAAATCAGAAACTTGAACAGGGCCAGCGGGAAATACTAAACTAAGTAATGCCACTCTCCTGAAATTATAGATGAATTAGGCACTCAGTGATGAATGAAACCAGGAGATGTTAACCAACGGGACCACACAGAGCAGAGCGGGAGGCCCGGACCTCGGCTTCAGGCTGCAACCCACCAGTTAGCGGGTTTGCCTCTTTGTTAACACTCACAGGACGATTTCGAGGAGGAGGAGGACGAGGACGAGGACGAGGACGAGGACGACGACGACCTTTGATTGTATTTCATGTGCTTTCATTCAGTAGATTTTATGTTATACTTTTTTCATGTAAATCTAAATATCTGCATATCAAGGATGTAATGCAAAGCTGCCTTGTTTATTTCACAGAGAACTACAGATGTGTATTGTAAGTGGGTAAAGCAGACTTCAGGAGTTGAGCTTTGTACGAAAGCAAATGATGAAGCATAAAGAAACGTTTGTTTCAGGTTGCAGGACGAGCACTAACACATTAATTAAGTTGCTCTGGAGGGGATGAATGATTGACTGGTAATCCCGAAAATAAACATATGGGACTTCAGAAACACAAGTTGAAAATAAGACGTGGAGAAGATCATAACTTTTAATGCAGGAATAACTTGTGCATGTGCAGGATGAAGAAGACTCGCTTAATATATTGATCTACAACCGCCTGATTTTGGCTCCTATTTATTACTTTACATGTTGGCAAATCTGCACCGTGGAAGGTCTTGATGCACATTATGTTCATATCTACATACTGTATTAATTATCATAAAGATGTATAATTGAATACTGTATTGTACTGTATACATTTAACATGGCTGGGAAAGAAAGCCAAAGTTGAGATGTGTTATACTTCATTTTTTTTTTACATTTATTGTTTTTAACTGCTCTGCTGGGTGTACATCCACGGGGAGAGCCGATTGGTGGCTTTCAGGCACGTCTAATATTACAGACACATATTATTCATGTGTGTTTTAGAGTTGGTGACCCTGGGGGAAGCAGCGTGACCAACATCATTTGGCTTTTTTACTATTTCTAAGATTAAAGAAGTCAGGTCCTGAGAATTAACTTTTTCATACTGCACATGACAGTGTACAGTACGATCTGGGCCAATGAGTGAAGCCTATCTCCTTTCCTTGTTTGTAGATGTGTTAGAAGCAGAGTGGGTTTGTAAAATGATATGTAATAACAGTGCTGACTGCAGGTTTCCATTTCCTATTTTTGGTACTTGACTATTTATGAACATGTGCAATCAAAACTGAATTTGTGCAACGGCAGTGAGATTTCACCTTGCTTTACATATACTAAGGACTGTTTGCTTATTAAAAAGAGAGATGCGCTGGAAATTAGTTTGCAAACTTTTGTATTTGTACAATGAAAACTGCAAGGTGGAGCATTTTCTCTGCAAGTTGCCACATGTGTTGTTCTCCAGATGTGAGACTCCAACATGTACCGGGTGGCATCGGCTATAAAGCACAACCGTGTCGGGGCTCGTCACCTTGCACATATGAGCTCGTACGTGACAAGATCAGACTTGTGGTCGTTCATCCCGTGACGTCTTGTGGCCGCATGTTCGATACACACCGACGGTGTAGCTTCGGTAAGTGATGGCCCTCTTCTCCAGTTGCTTTCAACCCGGTTCCATGAAGGACAGTTTTATCATTGGTTTTTATTCAGAACAGTATTCAGTATCTATGGACACCAAGGTTGTTTAAATCTCGAAGGAACCCAACCTGCTTCCTGTTCAGCTATTCAGTATCATCCCCGCTTCCACACGCTCCGAAAAAAAGAGAGACCTTCCTGCCTGTGTCTGACACAATAACAATGCACAGCGATACGAGGGCGCATCGCCTGTGATTCATCCCCGACGAAGTCTCAAACCTTTCCTCGCGAAGCAGGAGAAAGATCTCTCTTTCCCCTGTGGTGCGCCCCCCCTCCCGTCTACCGCCTCTTCCTTTACTTCTCCTTCTCTGAAAGTTGATTTCATCTGACGTGACAGTTGTGGAAGCCATGGGCGCTGGCTGGTGTTACAAGTGCTCCGTCACCACGCTAAACGTGGCAGGAAGCAAACGCCTCGACAGCTCGCGGATGCAGCTCGGGAAATCGGCAACGCTGCCTCGCCGCCGCCGCCCGCCTGGCTTTACCTCTCATTTCAACCATACGCTGGCAAACTCTTCTGTGCCCCCATCGTTCAGCTGGCCTAGTTTGGATACTGGGGAGGGTAGAGCTGGCTCATCGGCGTGATGCAGAAACCAAGTGAGCACAGTTCAGGATTTGGTTAAAAAGGCCTTTTGTTCGTTTGGAGTAAAAACCGTAAAACACCGTCTGCGAAACGAGGCCCGTTATCAGAGGAGGAAGCAAATAGCAGCGGCTCTTTATGACACGGTGGACAGGATCCACCACGTCAATACCGCTCAAACCGGCGTTTCATTGCAATGTAAATAAGGAATCAGTGAAGCGGCGGCGGAAGAAATGAAGTTCGCCTAATGCGTATCACGGCCGAGTATCAGACTTCAATCTTCCCTCGGACTCGACAGCCCCGGCAGAAATGAAGCCCGGCTGTAATTCAGCCTTCCTTATAGATCTTATCTGTGGCATTATCAGACCACCGCCTGGATTTGTAAAAAATCTGTCTGTGTGTGTGTATGTCTGTGTGTGCAAACCACTTGTAATTCCATTGTTGGTTTGGACAATGTTTTAGCTTCAGTTTGATGAACAAACAAAACAGAGAAAGATGATCTTGGATCCACAGTCCTGTCCACACACTGGGCCTAAAATATGGATACAGTCACATTCGAGACATTCTGATGTGGTTAGTAAAGAGATGTTGATCAGAGTGATCCCAGACCTTGTCTCGCACACAAACGACAAACACGTGCATGAATGTGTGTGTTTTGAAGAATTCAGTAGACAAAATTGGGAGCAAGGAATAGTGTAGTATTATTACAGTATGGTATAGCATCGTAATGACACAACATCAATGTCCGACCTCCCTCATGCACTTGTGACGTGGAACTAATAACAAAGCCCAGACACTCTGACTTCTGACTGAATACAAAATAGCTAAATGGATGTGTATTGACAATTCTCTAAAATTGTTTGAGTTGTAATATTACTCCGTTAATCCACAAAACAAAGCCTGAGCCCACTCTGATACATGCAGAGACACAGTGAAAGCAGTCTCGTTTCACTGACTCTACACTGTGGAGCTTCTGGCACACACGCAAACACACACACACACACACACACACACACACACTGAGGCTTAAACCCCTCAGAGAGAGCCTGTTGGCAGCAAGACAGAGAAGCCTTGCCAAACCTCCTCCCAGTTTTAACTTTTTAATGGGGATATGACAGCCAATCTACCTGAATTAATAAACCTCCTAAATATCAATAAGCCCCTGAAAAGAAGCCGTGGCGCTGAGTGGAAGTTTACCCTCATTGGAAAATGTAACTGTCAATGTAACTGGCAGTCAGGCGGTACTACTGGCACCACTTTAAGAGGCACAGTTCAGTTCCTCGATACTCTCGGTCGTTGTGTTCTAGTACTGGAGAAATGGTCACACGTCACAAGCTTTCCAAGTTGGCCACGCAGCATTCCATTCATCGAAGACTTCCTCTGACAATTAAACAATTTGGGCAAACAAGCCGTAAACAGACGAACCGTGAGGCTTGAAACGGTTCAACAGCAGGCGCGCTGAGATTTGTACCCTGCAGTCTCGGGCGAGAAGGGCATTTGGTAAGCTGCCATTGCGGAGCTTCTTCTGAAGCTTTCTAGAATAGGAGAATGACATTCTCAGGGTTGGCATAATGTGGTGTATTGACCTTGGGCGTGAGCTGCGCAGAAGAACTTAAAAGGCTTCAAACGCAGCCAAGCGCTTTCATGTGGGGGAAATATAGACGACTGTGTACAGGTGGTGTATCATCCATCTTCCATTTAGTGTAAAGGCCTTGGAGTCCATGGCAAACAGCTACGCTATGCACTTGGTATGTGACATATGGACACAAACACAAAAGGTCATGGTCGTATCAAGGAGACAGGAATGGGCACAGACACATCAAAGAGTATCTTGGTCCGAGGAACACATGATGGAGTCCGACTTGGAGAAGTTTCGGGTGAACCTTTGGGATTTCATCAGAAATTTGCACAGAAAGGCGATTGGCAATAGAAATAGCCACATCCTTCTTGCTGATGGTCTTGTTCACTTATCTAGGTCATACGGAGGCATCGGTATTAAATTGAGTCACCCGGTGTCGGCTTCATGCCGGAGCCGTGTATTGTAAAAGGCAAGAACAGAGGGAGTGGATCTGGTAGGTGCCGCCTTCGGTTGAAAGGAGTAATAAAGTCTTGGTTCAGTCTGCAGAGCCTCCGTGTTGTTGAACACTATAACGCATGTTTAAAATATGTCCATTTCGCACAACGTGGTTGGTTGAAGCCTTTATTCTTGGTGCCAAAGCCCAGAAAAAAACGACCTTGATCCCGGAAAGAAAATACGTGTCTTTGACGCTGCATAATATACATGAAAAAAACAGCAGCCCCCCCCCTCGTTTGTAAAAGCCTTAAATATGTACGGTTTGTATTGAAGGTTCATACAAACATATACAATACAGAAGAATATCTTCCGGATTACGGTGATTGGAGCATTCTTCCCTACATTTCTCTCTCGGTCGGCCTTGTCGGGCTGAAACGGGTCGAGGACGACGACCTGATTGCATTCCGAAAGCTTAGTTCTCCAGAGAGAGGTTTGTGTGTTGTTCAGAGAGGTAACTAAAGGTTGTGTGCGTTTGTGCTCCGGAGGAATTCAGATGTGGAAGGGGAGAGAAAAAGATGGGTAAACAATGTGTGCAAGAGCGAGGATGGACTGAGTAGCCAGCTCAATGCTAAGTATACCGCTGCGGTTACTGAGAAACATATGTGTGAGCCTGGATGTGCAAGTGGGGTCAAAGCACGGCCACCGTCCTACATTTCTGCCAAAAAGAGCCTGACCTCCTTGTGTATAAACCTGCACTTGAATAAAACTGTACACATCTTGTTAGTGTCATGATGTGTCACGGATGTCGCAGAGAGAGAGGACCCAAATGCCGACATATTCTGCAAAAACCAATATTTAATTTCAAATATTATTGTGTGTTGCTTTCAGAGCATTAGCTGATTGCTCCACAGGCTCCACTTGCGCTGTGTTTTATGGCCGACAATAAGCTTAAATCATTGCCATAATGCCGGTGTAATTCAACCTAATGATTGTTTTTCAATTTTACATGCAGCTGTGGTATTCGACTCCTCTGTGAGTGTGTTGATGCCGAACAGATGCTGATATGACAACTCAACTCGGTTCCAAATACTTTATTTGTATTTCTTCATGCAAAGCCACACCTTACTGACCTGCATCAAGGCGGGGCTTCTAATCAGACCTGGTCAAATTCACTAATTCGGCCCAATTTTAATTTGTGAAACCGTATCGAAAGCGGCAATCCAGAGCATCATTGAAAGCTTCACAGCTTCTATAATGAAATGGATGTATTCAGACCGAGCAGCAAATTGTTTGTACAACAGAAGTCATCCAAACTGAAACACGGAGAACTTCAATAATTGCCGCAGAAAACTGCAAAGAAAACGTGAAATTAAAACCACCCGACAGTTTTTAGTGTCATGAACAAAACCCGCTCTATGCCTGGCTGCATTCCCTCAGGGTGTATTTTTCACTTTCTTAGAAGAGGAAAAACAAAGACCATTGTGAAAATATCCACTCGCTAATTTGAAAAACAAACTAAACGGGGAACACGGCTAACTTGATGACAGCTGTCAGTGTGGCAAGAGGTATTATCAGGTGGGATTTAAATAGTTATACTGGAGGCAGCCAGGCGGTGTCCAGAAGGGATTTGAAAAGACAAGGTTTTGTGAGGAAGGGGGGGAATGTTTAGTGTCTGTCACTCAAACATATATTTTATTTCTTCCGGGCCTTTATGTAAAAGTTTCGATGCTGAATATTCATGAAGTAGAAGTGAACAAATCAAGGAAAAAAGGGGAAAACTAGAGCTGCGCCACAAGCAATTATATAACAAAGGTAAACACCGGTTCAGTGTACAGTACGAAAAGCAACAACAACAGAATACTTTTGAAATCAATTGTTGTGAATTGTAAAGAGGAAGTAATGAACTTGAAATGTTAAAGCCAGAGTACACTTTTACCAGCGCATGCAATCGGATAATGAGCTTTGCCAATGAGCCCATTTGTTTGTGGTTCCACGATATGCCTCGTCACCCACACACACACCGACACACGGAGGTCAGGCCGTTGCATTTGCCTATTAGTCATCTCACCCTGAATATTTACGTTACCAAGACAACACAGGAAAGTAAGTAAGTAAAGTTTATTCATATTGCACTTACCACAGACAAAGTGTCACAAAGTGCAGTACATAAGTCAATTAAAACAAGTTGGCAATAACAGGGGCCAAAACATAAACAGATTAAAGAGCAAAGCACAATACACAGTAAACAGATGGTGCAATAAAATAAATAAACAAATAGGCCATAAAATGTTCAAATCAACCAAATGTCAGTGTAAGCAGGTATGTTTTGAGATGGAGTTTAAATGATACTAATGAATCTGAAAACCTTCGGGGTGCAGGCAGAGCGTTCCACAGCTTTGGTGCTACTGCCTCAAAAGCTCAGTCACCACCAGTTTTAAGGCGAGTCTGAGGGACTGACAGAAGGTTCTGGAGGTTTGATCTGAGATGGCGGGCTGTTAAATATGTGTGAAGTAATTCAGCCACGTATGAAGGAGTCTGATATGAGACCGTCTGATTGTCTTGGTCCGTATTCTGGCAGCAGAATTCTGTTTAACCTGCAACCGGTTAATCTCAGATTTATTGAGCGAGGAGAAAAGTACATTACAGTAATCAATACGAGAAGAGATAAAAGCATCTATGATCATTTCTAATTCAGCTGCTGATAAACCAGATCTCAATTTGCTGATGTTTCTTAAGTGGAAGAAGCATGATCTTGAGAGCTGCTTGACATGGTGATCAAATGTTCAGGATTTATCAAAAATTACCCAGAGATTACGAAGTTTAATGGACAGCAGAAAATGACCAGATATTTGTATTAAATGTAACTGTGTTGAAAGCTGCCATTTCAAGGTGAACATTGACTTGATGGACTGGGAGGGACATGATCTCTGGTGTGGGAGTGGACGAGCAGACGGGGAGCTGAACTGTGGTGATGATGCTACAGCAGTCTTTAAAAAATGAGGCGACGAATGTCTGGTTGAGCATTTCAGCGGCTGAGAAGGAAGACGGTTTATTTCATTTTCAAATGAAAGAAGACTGTTTATTGGACGTGACGTTTTGTAGAAAAGGGTGTGAAGGCTCAGGGGGATCCGGAATGGACGAGGGTGCTGTGTTAAGAGCATCTTTGTATCACTGCAAGATTTCTTTATATGCGAGGCTGATTTTTTAAATTATTTTAAAGCTGCCTGTTTTTTGCTATTTCATCAGATGAAATTTCAGGGGTGAACCAAGTGGCTGAAAGAGACACATCTGGTTTGGAGAGGGGCGAGCTGCTTGAGGCAGGAGGACTTTGTTTAACTGTCGAGGTTGACCAGGCCTGTGGGGGGGGATCGTCTTTCAGTGAGGCAAGCTGACGGCGGTGAGGGACAGATGGACACGATATGGCGGGGTGCGCGTGCGTTTGAGTTTCCGGGGACGTCCGTGTCTTTGATGATGGTGAGATCAGAGCCAGAGAGCCGGGTCATTGTGTTACCCGGGATAACTGAAGGCGACTCATGTTAGTATCAACATTGACATCTTCACTCATCTGGATTATGGCAGCAGGAGAGTAACACACACACACACACACACACAGCGTCAGAAATACACGAGGGCAAAGGGCAAAACTGCCCCTAAGAAATATAAATTTGCCCCCGATATCCCGAGGAGAGGGGCAAAAAATGCCCCCATGAATTCCTCTAAGAATTATCAAAATTTAATAGCATTTCTTTTGTATTCTTTGTTTTGTCTGTCCTATCTGTATTGTACTGTACACAAAAAAAACAGTAAAAATAATGTTGAATTTCAAAAAAACAAAGAAATAAGTTATTGTTTATAGTGGTTTAAAAAATGTAATAACTACTGCCTAATAGTCTTATTATTGCCATTTTTATGACAATTGCTCATATACTGTAAGCCCAAATAAGCATATTTATTATTTTTGAACAAAGGTAAAATGATATTTCACAAGTTTCAAAAAGTGCCCTCAATTTATTTTTAAATGCCCCTGGATTTCAGTCAGTGGGGGCAACAATTGCCCCCTAAAAATATATATAAATGTCCTACCCTGCACACACACTTTAGCATGACACTGTGTGGTCACAGACCCCTTCGTCCAACAATATAAGACATTGGGTTACCACTCTGAACACTTGAAACAAGCTAATAAGGCAGCCTATCGAGGGCGAGTGCTGGCTGGTGAGGCAAAAGCCTGTGAGCACCAGCCGCCATATGCCAGCCTCCGCCTACACTTCCCAGCAGGCTCCGCCCTCTCGTCGCAGACCTGTTTGCTGACTTCTGCCAATATTCCCTGCCAGAAATCTTCTGCAAGACATGCATCCAGTGAGCACAGCAGCCTAACACCTTTGACTTCAGGAGCCAGTCTCCCTTTATTTCAGTGTGCACTGATCCTCAGTAGCACAGTGGATTAAGCAGCGTCACTCACATAATCGTTGTGGTGCGATGACAATATAGTGCTTAAAATTAGAGGGTTTACATAATCGAAACAATTAGACCGTCAGATTACATGCTCATATTCCTAATCACCATGTGAAACGTATCCTCAATCAGCCTTTCAGTTTCCATCCCTTGCAGAATGTCACTTCTTTTTTATTATTCTCTCTCATGTGCTTCGCCATTGATAATCTATTTGAAATAGGCTCTCACATTGAGCATGTATACGGCGCGTAAAGTCAATATGGCGCTCGGCAAGAGTCGTCGCTTTAGAAATGGAGCAGCCCCGACAACTTCCAACAAAGACGATTCAGAGGTGAAATCCAGTGGGCTGGCGCAGCGAGCGGCTTACCCTGTGTTCTTATCTCTTGGCAGAGCAAAGCCGAGTCGCTCGGTGTCACATGGCACCCGGATACGCAGCGGGACACAGTCACACACACACAGAGACACGTTGGCTCTTATGATCTGTTCCCCAAAAGCACTTCCATAGGTTCAAAAGAGTCAGTAGCCAGGTTTTACTCTGTTATATCTGGTTAAAAGATGGAAATGTTGTTGTTTTCTTTTGGTTTTGTCATCCGATCTAAATCTGGCTGAGCTTCCCGTTTGTAAACTCGTAGACAGGGTGGGAGGATTACAATAAAAATGTAATCCCATGTAATTAGTCATAAGTAACCTAATCTAAATATCCCAATACAAATTTAACATCTGTTACTTTTGGATAAGCTCAATACCAAATATAGAAATAAAGACCAGAGAAAACTAAATCAAACTGGAATGTAGAGCAGAAATGAGGAACAGCGTCACAGTTCACTGAAGCAGCAGAATCCATATTTCTAAAGCAGTGCAGTGTCATTATTTACATTTGTCATTTCTTAGCTTCACTTGAGGTTTTGGAACGAGGGTTTGAATATCTGTCGTCATATTTTATGATGTCATCAACATGAAAAGATGGGAAAATAGGATTTTGTCGTTTTTGCGGGTATATAAATAAGTAATTTGTGGTGCTGTTGGATGACTACAGCTGCATGACTCCCTTGTGTTTTCTGACCGCAGTGGAAATGTTCCTGGAAGGATAAAAGCCACAGTGGTGGGTAGAATTCAATTCAATTCAGTTTATTTGTATAGCCCAATTTCACAAATTACAAATTTGTCTCGGAGTGCTTTACAATCTGTACACATAGACATCCCTGCCCCAAAACCTCACATCGGACCAGGAAAAACTCCCAAATAACCCTTCAGGGGGAAAAAAAGGGAAGAAACCTGGAGGAGAGCAACAGAGGAGGATCCCTCTCCTAGGATGGACAGATGCAATAGATGTAATGTGTACAGAAGGACAGATTTAGAGTTAAAATACATTCAATGAATATGACAGAGTGTATGAATAGTTCATAGTAGGCATATTCCACGATGGAGACCTCCACGATCCATCAGGCAGATGGCGGTGGGGAGGAGGAGTGGGCGGAGTCTCAACAGGACAGTGGCGTAGTCATGAGCAGGAATTCCACGACCCAGACGATCCATCAGGCAGATAGGATCTATGCCGTCTCATAGGGTCCGATGACCCCATGAGACGTAAAGTCAAAAGGACTTCCGGGCAGAAAGCAGAGTTAGTAACGTGTGATTGAGAGATGAAAATTCATCCTTAAGGAGAGAAAAAGAGGAGATAGGTACTCAGTGCATCCTAAAACGTCCCCGGCAGCTATAAGCCTATAGCAGCATATCAAGGGGCTGGACCAGGGCAAACCTGATTCAGCCCTAACTATAAGCTCTGTCAAAGAGGAAGGTCTTAAGTCTACTCTTAAACGAGGTGACTGTGTCTGCCTCCCGGACTGAAATTGGAAGCTGGTTCCATAAAGAGGAGCTTGATAACTAAAGGCTCTGGCTCCCATTCTACTTTTTAAGACTCTAGGAACTACAAGTAGTCCCGCATTTAGTGAGCGTAGCTCTCTAGTGGGGCAATATGGTACGACAAGCTCCTTAAGATATGATGGAGCATCACCAATCAAGGCTTTGTAGGTTAAGAGAAGAATTTTAAAAGTGATTCTTGATTTTACTGGGAGCCAGTGCAGAGCAGCTAGTGCAGGAGTGATGTGATCTCTTTTCTTAGTTTTAGTGAGAACACGAGCTGCAGCATTCTGGATCAACTGGAGGGACCTAAGAGATTTATTAGAGCAGCCTGCTAATAAGGAGTTGCAGTAATCCAGTCTCGAAGTAATCAACGTGAACCAATTTTTCTGCATCTTTTGAGACAAGATGTGCCTGATTTTTGAAATATTACGTAGATGAAAGAATGCAGTCCTTGAGATTTGCTTTACGTGGGAGTTAAAGGACAAGTCCCGATCAAAGATAACGCCAAGATTCTTTACAGTGGTGTTGGATGCCAGGGCAATGCCGTCTACAGAATCCACATCACCAGATAATTGATCTCTGAGGTGCTCAGGGCCGATTAAAATTACTTGGTTTTGTCTGAGTTTAACATCAAGAAGTTGCAGGTCATCCATGTTTTATGTCTTTAAGACATGCTTGAATTTTACAGAGTTGGTTGCTCTCCTCTGGTTTTATCGATAAATATAGTTGAGTGTCATCTGCATAACAATGAAAGTTTATGGAGTGTTTCCTGATAATATTGCCCAAAGGAAGCATGTATAAGGTAAATAAAATTGGTCCAAGCACAGAACCTTGTGGAACTCCGTGATTAACGTTGGTGGTTATCGAGGCGTCATCGTTTACAAATACAAACTGAGATCGATCTGATAAATAGGATTTAAACCAAATTAGTGCCGTGCCTGAAGAAGAAGCACTGGTTATAATAGGCATCGCTCCTGCATGAGTGCCAAACATCTAACTGGTAAGATGGGAACAAATAGATGGAAACCTCCAACAATACCACTAGTTTCACCTTCTACAGTGGCAACAAAAAAAGAAGGTTTTCCAATCAGTCCGACAGGCGCTGAGAGGTGGTGGCAGGGCTGAATGGTTTCCAACTGCAATCGCACACCAGATGGAGTATTTAGAGAAGGGGGGGGGGGGAGTACATTAGTGGAGTCAATTAGGATTATTAGCAGGGTGGTTTTATTCAGCTGGGACTAAAACAAATTGCTGAAAATGAGTGCAGACTTACTGACAGCCAAAGTGCACTTGCCCATTTTCTCTTTAAAGCTGGTGTGTGTTGTGAGAAGCAATGTTGCTCCATGCCTGGACCTCAGAAGGGTCGCGGGACACCAGTGATGTCACGTGTGGTTCAAAATACTGTTTTGTGAAACCTCATCAGCAGCTCTAAACATGAAATGAAATTACTTGACATCATTACCACAGCGGAGGTCTCTAATCACAGACCCTTTCACAGCTTGTTAAAGCCGGGGAAAGCACAGATGGAAGTAATGGAAATAACAATGGCTCCATACCATTAGGGGTTCCAGTATGCCTCGTCAGTCGGCGAGCCTTTACAATACTCTTGGAGCTGGCTCACCTAAATGGACTGCAGCCAGCACTCGGGTTATTAATTCCATCGGTGCAGCCTTGAGCGGAGGGACCGAGAGGCGGCGCTAGAAACGCTGCGTCTACATTGGATCCATTTCCCCCCGTTATCGACACCTGACCGCCTGCTTGTGCTCGCTGCCCGCTCCACAGGCTCATTTTGCGCTTCGCCAAAGTGGCATTTTTTTTTAACGGGGTCACGCCTGTTGCGACGCGTCAGGGTGTGATCGGCCCCCTGAAGTGGCATTAAATTAATAACTATATAACAACTATGGAGATGAACTCAGATGCGTCCCCACACAAACAGTCCATTGTGCAAAGCCACACAAGAAGAAAATAGGATAGGTGAGATACCACATCACATGCTAAAAAGATCACATGTGAGATCAATCTCCCAATAATATATACACTACCGTTCAAAAGTTTGGGGTCACTTAGAAATGTCTTTATTTTTCAAAGAAAAGCACTGTTTTTTCAATAAAGATAACATTAAATTAATCAAAAATACACACTATACATTGTTAATGTGGTAAATTAATATTCAAGGTGGAAGTGTCTGGTTTCTAATGAAATATCTCCATAGGTGTATAGAGGCCCATTTCCATCAACTATCACTCTAGTGTTCTAATGGTACATTGTGTTTGATCATCGCCTTAGAAGACTGTCTGATTAGAAAACCCATGCAATTATGCTAGCACAGCTGAAAACAGTTATGCTGGTGATATAAGCTATACAACTGGTCTTCCTTTGAGCTTGAAGTTTGTAGAGCAAAATGAATACTTCAAATGTTAATCATTATTTCTAACCTTGTCAATGTCTTGACTACATTTTATATTCATTTGATAAATAAAAGTGTGATTTTTCATGGAAGACACGAAATTGTCTTGGGTGACCCCAAACTTTTGAACGGTAGTGTATATATATATACATATATGGAAAGTATTCAGACCCCTTTAAAATGTGCACTCTTTGTTTCATTGCAGCCATTTGCTAAATACTTCTGACCATGTCATATTTCAGTTTTTCTTTTTAAATAAATTTGCAAAGAATTCTACATTTGTTTTTTTTCTGTCAAGATGGGGTAATGAGAAATAAAATTAACTTTTGATTTTAGCAAATTGCTGTTCCATAACCACTGTGTATATATATATATACAACCAGGTATTCATACAACCACAACTGGTGTCTCACATTCTCTAAAGCAAACAGGGTGATGGCAAGAAATCCAGCCGGCTAATAATATGGGTAGAAAAAATCCCCTTGATGAGATGCGAGGGAATTGGGCGAGGAGGGGGTAGCGGACTCGTATCAAACGCTGACGCTCCCCGGCACCGTGTCTGCAGCTCGCCGTATCTCCCCCCGGAATAATCTGAATGTCGTTTAAAGAGCGCCTTCAAAGTGACAACATGGTGTGTCCCGGAGTAACAGCTAATGCCTGGCACCTCTAACTAAATCATTTCATTTAGAGCCTCTGATGTGCAGACAGAGGGGATGTAAAATGCATTTGCACGCCAAGCCTCTCAAACCGCTCGCTGTCCCTGTGAACATAATGAACAGATTACCGTTTGCCCCCCCCTCCTCCGCCACCGCCGTCACACGATACTTCTCAAGTGCCTGGCACCTTGTGGGAGATGTTTTCACTGCACGTCTCAGTCCAAGGGGGAACGCCTGAAACTAGTTTAGCAGCCACAGGAAATAAAACAACTGGCTAATTAGGGGAGTAATGGACCCGGGCGGACAGCGTTGCCTGAGTGGATGTAGAGGGTAAAATGCCAGGTGTCTACATCCCAGAAGCCTCAGGCCAAAGTCCTGCAGACACTGCAAGTCTACACCCAATTTAGCAATTAGTCCCTCTGTCCTGATTGGGCTTAATAAAATGCTAACAATCTCAATATCCATGACTGTCAGATTCTTGTGACGGGGTGAGGCTCAGGCATAGAGTGACAGGCTGGACGCAATATAAACAACAACAAAAATCACTCTTTAATGAGGCAAAACAGTTTACAGAAAAACAAGGCCCAAACGGGGCAGGCAGAGAATCCAGGTTCGGGGCAGGCAGGATCAACAGGCAGAACCAGGAACACGGACAGGATGACGGGAAAAGGACACGGAACTAGAGACGACAATCTGACACCAGACAAGGGAAAGACTGACACAATATATAGGGGGGGAAACACAGGTGTACGACATCAGACACTAACGAGACAAGAGTGGCTGAGGGCAGGTGCAGGGAATTAAACAATTAAGACAGAGAAGACACAGAGGAGACACGGAACACAGGAGAAACAGAACAGGGTGTTACAATGACGGCACTTTACTAACTACTTCCCTTCTAGTAAAATTCCGATTCTCTTTTTTCTTTCCCATAGAGCGAGACTGTAACTCCTGCCTTTGGCCTAATCAGGAGGAATAAGTTATTAAGGAGAAGCTCTCGGGTACTTCCTTAATTAGGGGGAGAGGAGAGTCTCGCCAGTGCGATAACTACAGATTCATGTCAGAATTAGGTGTAAATAGCTGCTCTCCCTCTTCCCCTGCTTTAATTAAGCAAGCGTGTTCTCCAGGCCTGCGTCGTGCACGCTGACCGGTCCGGTTCCCTCCGCTGAGCAGATGTTAGCTGACAAAGCAACTCAGCCATGTGGAGAACACACAGGAGCAATGTTAGGGATCTCCCAGAAGTCCAGAAGGCTACGAATCCCAGGGACATGTCCTCATAATTATAACTCTGTTTATCCCTGTATGCGTGTGAGAGGAGGGTTTCTTATAGCAGAAAATGTCACTTTTATTTTGCATGTTTTGTCGTCTGCTGTCTTTTTGAGCCAGTAATTCCGCCTGTTTGCAACTAAAAAATGAGAAGTCATCCGCAGTGATACATGGCAGCGGATGTCAAATTACTTCTCAGTGTCAGATCAAGCTGAGCGCACAGGCAAAATGGAAATGTTCTACGGGAGTGTAATATCACTTTAAAAGACTGTCGAATCTGGACTTTGAAGCGAATTCCATCTGTGGCGTCTCATCTCCCCAAGTTCTATTTATGATGCTCCAGAAGAAGAAGAAAAAAGAAGGTGCACGTCCCAACAAAACGTTACACTTTCTCTTGGCTGTGGCTGTGCTCGTATCTGTCAGGGAGGGAAAAAATACCTGAGACGAGCAGTGGAGAAAAAAAGGGGGGGACTCGGCGTTCGGATGCAGCGTTCAATTTCCATCACTGATAGCGTTGCTATTGATTCAGAGTGAGCCTGTGCTCGGCGTGGGGCAGACACAACAGATCCCGTGGTTTGGGAGCTGTCAATCAAGGGAATCCAGGAGTCTCCTTCAGAGCCTCTCAGGGTGAAGCGTACAGCCTCACATTCCTCTCATACAAGGGAACATTGTGGGGGGGAGGGATCGGCCTAAAACGCTGTCTGAGTGGGGAGGAAAGACAGCCAGACCAAACCGGCAAGGAAAAACACTAAACTTCTGTGAATGTGGCTTTCACTTTATTTGCATTAACTTTAGTTAAATCGGCACGCATTAATGCTTTGGGCCAACAACAACAACATAAACAAACGTGGCGCTTAGCATCGGGTCATACCCCATTGTGACTTTCAAAACAGTGGGTCGTTTCATGTTTCCTCAGCAGGTATCCTCTTCCTCCGCACACGGTTTTGACAAGAAGAGTTCCCGTGTTAGTTCTCCGCGGCTGCATTCACACTGCTATGTTTAAAAAAATATTAAAACTCATAACTTTTGTTACCTTTCTGCCCGGCGTCCACACCGCTGCTCTGTTTTAGAACGGGTTACGACGGGTTATGTGCAAAATGCATTTTCAGGCGTGGTCGTGTGGAGATGAATATCCATCCTTATTTGGATGGAGAACTTTTTTGTGTTCAGAATGCAATCCTAAAACAAAAACAGTGCACTGTGGACGCAGAACCTACACAACCTCTGAAAATGAAGAGCACGATGGCAGCGCTGCCGACTGGTTGAACCCGGTGGTTTTAGGAAAGCAAGACAGGTGAGAATAACACAGAGTTTGAAGGCCTGTGCGGTTATTCTGAAAACAAAAAAACCTTGCTCTTTTCCACATCACCGCAGTTAACGTTAGCGGCACATACAGTAGGTTACATCCTAAAATACATGTGAACATTCATCTAAAATAACACGGTGTGAGCTGCAGTTCAGAATTCATGAAAGCCTGTGGTGTGGATGTAGATACAGATGCATATAGAAACTGACGCAGACACACACACACACACACACAAGGCGCATAAACACCCGTTACTGTTAAGAAAATAAAAAATAAGAGGTTTTATTGAGCTTATAAAGGATGGGAGCCCCTGCTGCTTTGAAATGCTGAGTAGTGGAGGGAGAGCGTCTGCCACCACCCACCATGGATTAAAATGAGAGATGTGATCACTGGCTTTGCTCCATTCACAATGCGGCAATTAACATTAAAAGCCCCCCAACCCAAATGAATTAAATCACGAGTGCCTCTAAATATGAATGCCACCGTATGTCGCGCTTTGGGCTCTGTAAGCTTGTCTGTATTGGCGTGTGTGTGTGCATGCTTGTCATTTGATTTTCCCAAAGAGGGAAGGGGGGAATCAGTGTTCTAGCAAGTGAGCTCTGAGGGGAAATCCACCCCAGAGGGTCTAAGAGCAATTAAAAGTCAACAGATCTCTCCAGCAGGCAAGCCCGGTTCCTCACCCTATTTTCCGAGCCTTGTACATGGTTGGGGGGGGGGGGGCGGGGGGAGTTCCAGACCATAATTTTCCATGAGTGATGAACTGTGAAATGCAACAAAAGACCCCCATTACCGCGAGAGGGATTTGAATCCCAGAGATGAATTGAAGAGGAGAGAGTAAAAAATAAATTCTTAAAAGAAGGGAAAAAAGCCTTCATCAAATAAAATACATGAGGAAGAAAAATGTCTGTCAAGAATTCTGACTTTGAAGGCCCATGTGCGTGGTTCATATTATGCACGAGTCTTCAAATCCAGTGAATAACTTTTAACAATGGGACAATGTGATATTTCGGGGTGACTGGCAGTCAATAGCGAGAGCCTCTGAGATATTCAGAGGATAAATCTGAGCTATGAGAGATCATTCCTCCCTTGACTTATATTCAATACTAATTTTCTGGGAATTCATCATGTCAGCATCCGGAAACCAAAGCCAGAGGAAAGTCAGATACAATTTTTTTGTTTCCCAAAATGAAACATTAGCCTTTCTCCCACTGGCGTCATTCTCATACGTGTCGAGAGTCCAGCTTTTCACGATAAAATACACGGTTGAAACGACTTAACGATTTTTCATTCCTCTCCAAACTTTATGGCAAACGAAGAAATGATTTGTTTCAAACTTAGAGAGAAAAAAAAGGAAAGGGAAGTCAACAGAAACCCTGTGGGGAGCTGGAGTCAAGGAGGCCCCCTGTTATCTTGTTGTGGCAGCGTAAACGGTGAGGCAACACTGAGCGCCTTGATGGAGCCCAGATAGACGAGTCACACACAACATCACAGCGACACCTAATGTTGTCTGCATTCCAACTTTTCTCTTTCAAACTTTCCTCCCTGGAAGTAAACATGTCCTCGCTGTTTGCTCTTTTAAAACAATACTCCCTCGTTTCCATTCCTACGTAAAGGCACAACATATCACACAAGAGGGATGTGGCGGTTGTGTTAAACATGCCAATGTTAATGATTATAATAGCAAATAAACCTCTCACTTTTATGTCACTGTACACTAGAAATGGTGTATTTATTGTTTCTCCTTGACAGCCTTTGACATGTAAAACTATGTCTGTGCGGCTTTCTCTGCCAACGCCTGTTTATTAATGCCGGAAGTCAACCAGCGGTTGGAGGAAATGGGCAAAGAGAATATGAATCCAGACAGTGGCCGACACTCGGGCAACGTTGTGTGGCACCGGATGGGTCAGAGAGGATGTGAGGAGCTATGACCTTCACATCGGGCAGAGAGATGCAGTTAGATAATATTCACCCTATTCTCACTGCACTGTGTTTCAGATGAATGTTACGATATGAAAGCTTGTTATGGGTGCAGATTAGGGGAACGGAGAGTGTGGGGGGGGTGGGTAGATTACAATAACTCATGATTAAAGCTAAAACCTGGAGCGGATTATTTTTTAGAAGACTTTCATGCCATGTCTGTTTCAGTTATGAGGGCTACTGGTGGTAATTGGACGCTCACGGTATCAGATACCTATATTTGTATTCAGAATGTGTTGATTAATTTCTATGTATTGTATTTTGTTTGACAAAGTTAATTTAGCCATGTTTATGTTCAGCCTCACATAATAAAACGCTCCCAGTCGCTTTTATATAGCGAGGCATGCAACACTACCGTATCGGGACTGAAGAAGTCTCATCAGTGTATTCCTATTTAATATTTTCATATGAATGAATGGTATTGCCTTCCCACAGCGGACCCCATGCCTGACCCCCCTCTAGGCACACTTCAGCCTCCCAATGATGGATCTTTAAGAAAGAAGAAAGCCATCACGATGATGACCAAGTGGTGCATCCGCTGACCAGGTACTGGTGTTGGTTAATTAGTGCTGCATGGAAACCCGAGCAGGTTCCACGCAGTCACGTCGCACTAATTATTGAGAGCAGCGTGAGCTTTCCAGGTGGCTTCCGAACACAATTTAGTTTAGTGTCTGTTAGTTATTGGCCTGGGGGGAACATTGATCTGCTGTAGCAGGAAGGTTTGGACCGGTTTCAGCCGGCCTCTCGAGCGTGAACGGACTATAGTTCAACTCAGCTCTCAACCTACAGCAGCACTTTGCTGTCAGAGTCAGGAGTTATCGTGAGGACTCAAACTATCCATCTCTCTTCACGATGCTGTTTCTATTCAGTCATATTGTTTCCAGGACCAAATGGAATATGATGCTGTTAAGATGCAATATTACAATATTGCAAGGGCATGATGTAAATCTGGAAGTGGTCTTATTGGCTAAATCACAAATGCATCACATGCAGAGATTAAGAAAATGATTGAATGAAATGAATTAAAATGTGATTCCTTCAGGAACCTTTCCTCAGCTTGTAGAGAATTTGACGAGTTCTTATCACGGCTGCCAATAAGATACTTCCGGGTTATTCCACTCAAATGTATCCATAATCCTCACTTGAGACCAGAAGTCAAGCGTGGGAACTTTGGGAATTAAAATGTGTGTGAGGGAAACACAGATGTCACATTGATCCCTGAAGATGAGTCTGCCCGATTACACCATCTATCCAACTTTTTTTTATATATTCATGATTTCACTTGAGCTTATTATTCTGATAAGAGGGTATCTGGTTTGCGTCTGGTTTGACCAGCTATAAAACAACATGAGCTAATGAATACAGGTTTACCACATATCATGTTTTAATAAAGATTGTTTTTCAACAATTTCCGTGCATTTGGGAGACTCTGTTCTTGTTGCACAACAACGTTTTTAAAGACGTTAATGTGGCCGCAGCTTCACTTAGGTTGAAATGCTACAAGAGGGTTTTTTATGGCTCCCCGGATGATGAAAGGTTCCCCATAAAGAGTGTTATCCGTTTAGTAGAACAATGAAATACGACGTAGTGTGTGCTACTGCAACGTCAAATTGAAATTGTTTGTTTGATTAGACTAATTAAATCACATAAAGGGAGAAATAATTCCCTTGAGCAGAGATTAGGACCTGTGCACAAATCAGTCGTGTCTCAAACGCTGCCTGTTGGCGAGTTATGCAGAAATAATCACTCTTGTTTTGCACTCCCGATGGCCATCTCCGGATCAAACAAAAGAACAATGACTTGCGCTGCAGGATGGAGTGAATTACACACATCTTTTACTCTCAGCTTGTTTTGGTTTGTCACAAGTTTCAATAAACCTTTGATTTGATTTGTTCCGGCGAAGATGAAGAGAAGACACATGAAACGCATCAAGCCGACTTCTTTCTCTGCTGTTCTGGGTTCTATTGAATGAATAATTATTTTTCCAATGCTGGTTAATCGCTACTAAGTCTGTGGCTCTGACCTTCATTAAAGTCGATCCGAAGGTCTAAAACAAGCCACCGTTGTGCTTGTTTCGCCTTCTCCATAGCCGGACAGGTTTGTGTATATATATAACCCTCGCACTGACGGTTGCAATATGGAAAGAGACGTGTTGCTGCAGTCGGCGCACTCGATTCTCAGCGCCGAGCCTGTGGAGAATGCGAGGTACAAGGGGTGGCTTGTTTTGTTTGTCCGACACCTCCACTCAGGATCGGCTGGCCAAAAGAAAAAGGTCTGATCGTTACGTAAAAAATCATGGCAGGCCACTTGCATTTATTGGCGGAAACGCAGAGAAAAGCCCCTCGAATGGTGCTCGGGGTGGGTTCTTGGAAACGATGCAGACACCTATTGAACATGCTGTGGTGCTTCATTACCATCGACACGTATTTTAAGCATGCAAGCCTTTGTGACTCTCTGAATCGTTCATTGCTCTTCACAGTCGGTTAAATGCAGCTCTCCTTCCTTAGACACGTTTTCAGCATGTGGTATTTAAAAACTGCAAAATGACAAGAAGGAAACACAGACCTGAGATACTTAAAGGGTACCTGTAGTGCAAAACAACAACGTGCTACATCCATTCGGCGCATCAAATAAATCATATTTACCCCGCCGCTATTGTCAACAAGTCACGCATAGCCCGAGGATTTACATTTCTTTGTCAACATTCCGAGTCCGTGGGCGCAGCCATTTTGCTAGTTATTTACTCCAGCTCAAAGCTAACTATGACGTAGAGTCGTTGAAAGGAATTCAGCCAATCCGGAGCCACTTCTACACGCGTTGCTTCTTGGGATAGATCGGTGGCCTCAAGAATTACACAATCTATATCAGGGGTGCTCAATACGTCGATCGCGGCGACCTGCCAGTCGATCGCGCGTAGTATTGGTAGATCGCATGACATAAAAAATTGGCCCGCCCCTGTCACTTTCTCTATAGCGCCACATTACAGCAGCAGCATGTCATTTCTGTCTCTCGTGTTGCGTTAACAGTCCTCTGCCCGCCGTCTCGTGCGCGCGGAGCTCCGACACCGGTTTGCGCGCATCGGGACGGACGGAGCAAAGAAAAGTCACGAGCACCCCGAACATGTCGGCCGAACATTGCATCAATGAAAGACATCTCCAGCGCTGGCTTATGCGCGATGTAGCTATCAAGCTCACTCTTTGTGTGAAGCAGATGAGGTCTAATGACACTATATCAGGGCTCTCAAGTCTCACGCATTGAGCGTGAGACTCACGATTTCGGTCTTATCTCACGCACTCCGCCACACATCTAATTCCTCACGCTGAAAAAACCTCTCGGCTATTTAATGCTTGAATGCAGGGGTGCTCAATACGCCGATCAATTGTTGAGTAGAAATAGTCACTAGCACCCCCGTCGACAACTCTTTTCGCTCGATGCGGCGCGTAACAGTCAGCTGTATCGGGTGCTGATGGAAATCTCACGCTTGCCTGTCTTCAAAACTTGAGAGCCCTGCTATATCATCGGACATAAGTTCGTGCTCTTTACAACAAATGCACTCTATGTCTGTTTTCTGTGGCACACATTTCCCACAACTGCACCAAACGTCCGCCGACTTGCGTGCACGGCCCGCACGGTGAAGCATCTGGACCGGCGGTCCTTCGGCATCAACTTCATCAGAATCATCGCTATCATCTCTGTCACAATTCACTAAATGGGGATAGTCTGCTTTTAAAGGTTCAAACAAGTATCCAGTTGCTGAATCAGACAATCTTTCATCGTCCATATTATCAATCTCTCAGCATTTGTTTGCGAGCGCTCGACGTTGTTTACATTGGTATCTGAACACAACCGCTGTGGCTGGCTGTCGATCTCTCAACGATCTGACGTCACACCACCCGCGACATATTCAAGCACCAGTGCAATGTCGCATGTCGGAGTTGAGGACTTTGAACAGCCTAAACTACGTATTGTTATTGAATACTGGACCGTCAGTGCATGAATAACCTTTAGAAACACATTATCTTTTGATCTGGCTACATATTGTTTTGCACTACAGGTACCCTTTAACCCTCCTGTTACCTTTCGGGTCAATTTGACCCCATTCAATGTTTAATGTCGGTGTTCTTTGGGGTCAATTTGACCCCAGGCTGTTTTTCACTGTGTCAAACATATAAGAAATATCAACTTTTTTATATATTTAAAGGGCTATTTAGGTCGTCAACAAACAAACAAAGTACCTCACACTTAAACTTGGGAAACAATATTAATTCTAATAATTTTCTGGAGGTTTTAATTGCTGGGGTCAAATTGACCCCGAGGGTAAAATATGTTAGTAAATGTAAAGGTAACAGGAGGGTAAAATATTGCTCACGTTTAAAGTTGGCTATAATTACACACAAGAGAAGACAGGTGTGCACCTCATGTAATAGTGTCATCTACCTGTCTGGGTTATATGCACACCTGGTTTCACTTTAACTAAACGAGCAGATGATTCGCAGCGCCAACGAGCAGAAGGAAGGAGAAAAAGGAAAGGAACACGCCTCACGTCTGACCTTCAGCGCAGTATTGCAAACCTTCTGATAACGCTTCCCCGACGAAACCACACCCCTTAAAACAACCCTGTGATTTGACTGTTAACATTGATGCATTAAACGTGCAACTGACAAAACACAGGGCTAGAATTACTCATGTAATAATCCAAAAGTAGCTGTAAAACAGAGGGGGGAAATAATATCTAAATTAATTGCTCTGTTGATTTTCCATCGCTGCATCTCCCTGAAATACTTTGCTCTATTTTCATAAGCTCACACTGCATCATCCATTAACCGTACTGTACTGTTGGGTATTTTCTGTATCAACTCCAGGTAAGGCATCCAAACATTCCCAACATCAGTAAACGATTACAAATATATTCACACAAACTGCTAGTATTACCCAGGGACCTCTAGTACTTTCCAAAAATTGCCGACATCGTCTTAATCCTGTGCAAATCTGCCATGTTCGTAATTTGTAAAGTAAATACTCAACCGCAATAACCTTCCATATTTTCGACAAACACAAGAGATCAAATGATAATATTAGTCCTGTGCAGATCGGCATCTCTGTAATTTTGGGTTGTATCTATTTTTTTTATATTGCAAGGGTTTTTAGTTTTTTTTACCTTGTTCCTGGTCAACAATTATGGAGGCTGCTTGGCAGGTTTTGAGAGCATCTTAAGTGCCTGAGGTTCATCAGCATTCAGAGCAAGAGGTATTGTGAGTATTACATCAACATAAATAAGCAAATATAATAAAAATTTCTAAATCACACGGTTGCCTGGTAATACTAGTCCTGCTCGAATAGGGCCTAAGACAGAATTTGTGCGCTACCTTCTCATATCACGGCACAGATTTAATGACCTTTCATCAGGGAAAAAAAAGAGCCACATGCTGCACCACCTTTTTTAATAATCTCCTTCCTTTCCTAATTTAGATTTGATTAGTTATGAAATGCGCCGGCCTGCCGGGACTCAGGTTTCAGTATTCATCAGCATTTCCTGGTTGCAAATTGATGGCACAAATAGAGACGTGCAGTACTTCCATGGATGCATAGGGACGTCGACACGCACGCAGGCATGGTTGGCATAAATGATGGGGTCGCACTCGAAAAGGGTCTTCTTCTATGTTTAATGCATCCGAGAGGAACCAGCACACGCAAGGTTATGCCGGTTGCTACATTGTGTGTAGGAATTAATTAAGATGAAGTGTTAGTTCAGTTTAAACCTTGAGCAGAAAGAAAATGAAATTGTCCTTCTATATACGGGGGAATGAAATGAGGAAAGCTCAGACTGTTCAACAGAGCACCGACTGGTCTACATGGAACACAAGTATTTGTATTCACTACTTTGTCACTTTCAACGTACGTTTTGATAACACGCAATAATTAGTCTTTTTGGACAAGTCGCTTAATGCGATTCAGCTTCTTCCCAACTGCACAAATCTTTTGTATGAAGTAGAAGCCACCCCACCCCGATATCCGCCACCGAGTCACTCATCAACTGGTTGAAGGCTCATGCGACCTGTCCCGGCTCTTAAAGGCTCGTCTGAGTCAAACTGGAGGGGACAGGGAAATCTCATATGATGGCAGATGTGTGTGCCAGAGTTCAGTGAATGCCAGCTTATTGCTATCGAAAAGGTCACCGGGCTAGAAGCGGAATAAAAAGCCTTCACTGGGGAGAGTGGTGTGTGTGTGTGTGTGTGAAGGCTGCAACCTGAGGTAACCATGCTCATATAAGCCTCTCTCTCTCTCTCTCTCTCTCTCTCTCTCTCTCGGCTTTGGTGTCCGTTCCCTTCAGCTCTCCAGGAAGCAGTCACAGGCCTGTGGAATACAGCCGCGTATGCGAGCGCCGAATCAATTACCAGACAGATGAAATTCTCCGATAACACGGCCTAATGATAATTGCCCGGAATCTGCAATCATCTGACTCACGATACAAACCACTATTGGCACTGCAGCGGCGTATTGGCAGGCCACGGTAGCTGGAATATCAATAATAATTGTTCCGATGTTGATTCAGAGCCACGTTACTGCCCGGGGTAAACCGAAACCGATTGCGGAGAACTGCGCTCTATGGCAAGCGGCGGGGGTCATATTTCACTCAAGTTTGTGTGATTACCGTATAGCAGCAGAAGAGAGGAAATGGTTATGTGGGAGCAAACCACGCCTGTTTAATTGAAGCGCTTCGTATCACATTGAATGCTGGAGACATGAGGGCGGGCAGTGCGCCGCAATCTCCCACTAATTCAATAAGCACTCATCAGCCTGTTAAAAGGCTGGCGATAATACAGTAATGATAAACTCGCCTTCAACCGTGCGTCCACAAATAGAGCGGGCTCCACTGGGGGATGGCCGCTGCTCATCCGGCATTCGTCCACTCCATCCGCGACATCGGTCGCTTTTTCCGGCAAGCACACCTCGGATTTTTCCAGCCAGGGGATCAATCGAAGGTCACGGAGGAGTCATCCGGAGGGAGAACCGAGGGTGACCCCATTTTGACGATATGGCTTCTTGCCCCCCCACACCTCCCTCCTCATCCCACCCAACCTCCTTTACCTTCCACCAACCTTGTCCGATCACGGCAGTCAGCGTTTTGCAAAAGTGCCTGAGAGATGTCGGGCTGAATTATGTGTCCTATGAATAAAAAACATTAGCTCCAAAACACCCTGAATTATTCACATTTCAGAGCCTCCGTCCCGACGCAGGAGATATTAGGATATTCGCCGTGTGCTTTTGCACACAGTCCTCTGGGTCTCCGTCTCCCCATGTTCGCTCCGTGTCGCTTCTCTCTTGATCATTCCCTTACGGTCTTTGTCATCTGTATTTTGTTAATCCCTGTCTGCTCCTCTGCGCCTCCTCTCAGCCGGCGTTCTGCTAATGGAGACCGTCTATTCATACCGCTCAAGTGTATACTTTTCCTGGAACATCTCGCTATTTATCGAAAGGGCTCTTGAAGCTGTTGAGGAGTGCATTTGTTCTGAGAGAATCTTTGATGACTTGGTAACACGCGCCGGCCCACAATGGATTCATCATTTAATGTTAATCTGAGGCGACAAGCTGTGAGTTTCAAAGTGAAAAGCAGCCGGAATAAGGAGGAGGGCGGTTTGCTAATTAAATACTTGACCTAATATGCATATTTTTTCCACATTTTATTTTCAGCTCCACCGAGAATTTGTCATTTTTTCGTGATTGCGATGTGATTAGCAGAATCAACAGCGCCACATGAACTTCAAAGGGTAAGGCAATCAACCGATCAGCTTTTTGTAGAGCCGTTAGCTTTTGAAATAACTATAATAACAAATAGCCCAACAGAATATCACTTTTAAGTATTCCTCGATTAACCCAGCGTGCACAGTGTTGGAACCCCTTCGTCAACAAGTCGATGGCAGCAGGTGTGTTTCCCTTTAAGAAACGGGACCGCGAGTGCTTTGAGCTAAACGCTAACGTAGCAGGATCACGATCACCGGAGAGACACGAGAGAGTTATCTGCTACGTTAGTTGACAACTAGAAAATCTGACGCAGTCAGAGGAAGACAAATATACCAACACAATTGTCAAAATGTTGCACCGGATTCCCACAATGACCATATTGGTGAACACTGGGCCATTGTTTGGGTCGCGGTGAACACTGACACGTGCAAAAGCGTTGCTCAAGCCTAATGTACCGGAACTTAAAAGAGCGATCCACTTCATGTCTCATACTGTACATGTTGTCATATTTTCAGTCCACCGGTGCACTATTTCAAGTTTCAAGTTTCAAGTTTTTATTGTCACATCCCCTTTTATACAAGTATAATCGGTTGTTAATTCTTTAAATGTGCAAAACCAAGCAGCAGCAGCAGCAACTAAAAAAAAATAAGAATGAGAGATAAATATTACACACAAAAACAACAAAAAGAAAAAAAAGTAATAATATATATAATAATATAATATAATATATACATATATATATTATATATATAAAACAATGTATATATATATATATATATATATATATATATATATATAATATATATATATATATATATATATATAATATATACAATATAATAATAAATATGACCATAATATTGATAGGTAGATAATCACAGGTGTGTGTTAGTTAGGGAGGGGTCTCAGTCTGGTCCAGCAGCCTGATGGCTGACGACTGGAAGAAGCTGTGCGGCACTTGATACTGACACGGCACTTTGCATTGCGGCCTGACGGTAGAAGTTGTAAACAGGAAGGCCGGTGGTTGTCTGGTTTTGGCCCTGGCCATTGGCCCTGGCCACCGCTTGGTGTATATGTCAGGATGGTCCAGGACCAGGAATCTCACCTCAAACCCCATCTGTGCACCCTCTCCACCCCCTGTAGTGCCCCCTGCCGCCCAGAGTCAGACGGTGGCAGAACCTGCGTGATGCAACCTGTCAGAACTCTCTATCAATGTTATGAGGATGTAATGTTATGATGGGGAGGGGCAGTTGAATTTTTCCAGTCGCCCTAAAGGAAATAGGGGGGCAGTTATGCTTTCACCACTGTGCGGGTGGTGGGTCCATGCAGGTCGAGGAGAGGTCCTCCGGAGATACTGCAACCCTGCTCCTCTCTCCTGCCTGCCTATGGAGATGGGGTGGTCTGTGTCAGCTCCCTCTAGTCCCTCTTGACTTCACGATCAGCTCCTTGGTCTTCTTGACGCTGAGGCTGTTGGCACCGGCCCCAGGCCGATCCAACCTCCTCCCTCCCATCCCCCAACACCGTTGTGTCGTCAGCAAACAACACCGTTGTGCTTTCCAAACATGATGACGCAGGATGAGGCTGTATGATGAGCAAGCTGCGTGCGTGCAGAGAGTGGAGGAGGGTGAGTGAGGAGGGAGGCCAGGGGCATCCCTGAGGGGCTCGTGTTGGTCGGGTTAGCTGTGGTGTCTAGCCCATCCTCACCACCTGGCGTGAGGCAGAGTCCAGACCAGCACTGCAGTAACCAGCTGGCTCAGCACATGGTAGAGGTAATGCTGTGGGCTCTGCTCAGGAACAAAGCTGTAGTGCAAATGAGCAGTAGTCACAACCACATTCCTCACTGTAGGTCACAACCTCCGGTAGAAGTGGGAAGACAAGTACAAAAGTGGGCCATGGGTCCGCTTATGCATTGGATTTTGATCCAGCGTGACAAGGGTCAACGGGTCCAACATCAATGACCAATAACACATGTGAATGGTTTGTCATTCAGGCAGAGAGCTACGGACGGTGGAGGGGGAGGGTTCCAATGGTTCAGCAGGTCAGGGAGGGGTGTTCTGGGGTGGTGTGGGGGAGGGAATCTCAGGAGCCTGTCCAGGGGAGGACAGGAACAACAGCCTGGGACAGAAGTCCGCAAGATGCTGGTGCTCACCTGCCGCGGCGCTGGATGTGCGCCTGGGCTGCCGCACTCGGGATGTCCACCCGCCCGGGCTTGTCACGACCGCGCTCGAGCGTTCTCTGCTGCTTGCTCAGCAGGCTGGCCGGGAGGTGAGAGAGCCCTTTCACCGCTAACTCACGTTGCTGCTTCCGGAGCAAAGAAGACTTCGCCACACAGAGGGAGGAGCTGGAGGTTCTCTTCAGGGTGGACCTCTTGTAGTCGCTCACGTGTCTTTCCCCCCCCATACACTGAGCACGTCATGGCGGCTTTGACCTTCCTCTCACGGCAGTCATGGTTTCCTTTCCGTCAATGTGATGGTCTTCCCGAGGGTATTTATTTCTCTTTGGTTGGTGATTATTCCGGAGACAAAGGCGCGTTTGCCATGCGGAGGAGGTTTCTGGTTGACGCCGCCGATGCAGTTCTTGGCGCCATTTATCCACGGCATGCTTGGTACTCCCGAACAATAGGACTTCTTTCTTGATGAACCGTGCCTCCCATCCGACCTCTGAACATGGGATCCCGGTCAGCTGACCCTGAACATTCCTGTACGGACGCGAACTTGTCCTGCTGCCTCAGCTCTTTCAAGAGAGTCCTGTTGTTATGAGGCCGATTGGTCCGGGGTGCGCTCTTCTTCCTTGTTGGAGGGTAGTTGGGAGCGGCCGGGTGGAGGGAGGAGTAGTTGGATGTCGGGAAGGGGAGTAGCGGTGGTCGGGAGGGCTTTGTTGTTCCTTCGCTCGCCATGTGCCCAGTAGCCTTGAGCAATGAACTTCGGGTTCATTTGTTGCTTGAAATTCCTGGAAGCTAGAATCCCCGGTGGTTTACTCCCGGCTCGCTGTACAAATTCCTCCCTGCTTCTCGACTATGTCTTCGTGATAGCTATTGAGGTTATTCTTACACAGCACACACTAGAGCAGTACTGAGACAGAAACTAGCTTTGATGGTCGACACATGAGCATTAGGTACCTAAGGTCAGGATACGCGATCGGGAACAGATCCAGAGAGAGGAGTTGTAACAGAACTAGTCTGTTTGAAATTGAGTAGATCCTGTCCACACCATGCTTACCAGAGAAAGATTCTTTCCTGATGATGATGGACGGAAAATCTTTGCGATGGCTGGTTGCTGCGGTCCCCCCCTCATAGCGAGCCTCCTCTCCGAGTACCATTGTCCAAATCAGTTAGTGTGGGGTGATTGTGGGTGCGAGCCTGTAGCTATTGAGTGGAATTGAACCTGCTCCGGGTAAAGTGACTGGTGGTGTCCAAATTAAGGCCGATTGCAGTGATCCCACTATTGGCCAGTGCGCCAGCTCGGTCCTCGCCATCCCTAAGAATCATCGACGGGCGCGGTTCCCAACTGGAGAAAGTGATGGCACTATTCAAAGTCCGGAAAGTTCTCTGGCGACAAAAAAAACTGGGAATAGTAGCAAGAAACTCTGTCTCCAAAAACAGAATCTCTAACATCAAACGCACATTAAAAAAAGTTTTTGTGCAAAAAACCATTCACCCGGAGATAGTTGGAATCTGCACCGACTCATCCGACTCAGCTAAAAAGAGGCCGACGCAACCGAGGAGCCAAAATCAAAATGAACCAGGGAAGCAATGCAGTGGTTTCTATAGAGCAGAATGTGACGTCAATGGGCACCAGCCTCTGTTTTCTTCAGCCCGGGCAACGTAGCGAGTCACGCGGGCTTTAAGTGTGTCTGTCGTGGCTACCGGGTCCGAACAAGACGACCAGATGCGCGCGAGACGCAGACTCGGAAAACAAAAAGCCGACCCGGTGTTTTGTATACGTGCGTGCAATTCATAAAATGAACGATATGGGGGATGTTCTCCACTTTTGCATGTACTCACCAGGGCACAGTAAGTCTCCGGAGGGTCTCCACAGGTGATGTTTGGGGGATCCAGAGAAACCTTCAGGTAATGGGTCATGTCAGCTCCCTCCGGCTGGCAGGCCATGTAGTCCCAGGTCAGGCCTTCGTCCGAGTAAATCTGGGACTTGCAGACGTCGTAGTGGCCCCACGCCGCCGGGTAGTGCTGCATGGCCGCCTGGCAAACCCCGGTCCACAGCGCCTGCAGCGTCAGCGCAAAATGGAAGCGCATGACTGGTCCTCTCTCGGCGCCCTCTCGGGGGCCTGTGTCTCGTTCTGAGGGGGGAACTAACGAGGGATCCCTCTTGTACTTCCACTTATTCCAACTCACTCAACTGGAGTGAGGAGGCATGCCAAACTCCCCTCGGGTGGAGTGAGAGTCGTGTCGTGGTGTTATCGTCACGACTTCTGGCCCCTTTTTGAGGTTTCTCAGGGTGGTGGGTAACTACGAGGGATGGCCTGGTTACCAGCCCATTGAGAAGATAAGGGGGGGAGGAGGAGGAGGAGGAGGAGGAAGGGGGGAAGGGGGAGGCAGAATGGAGATAGCCCTCTGACACGCTGAGAGGAGGATGAGTGACAGATCTCCTCAGCTCGCCCAGCTGTCAATCATGGTCCTCTTCCTTCTGGTGCTGCGGAGAAACAGAAGAAGGTTGGGGGGAGGGGGAGAGAGGAAGTGGGTGATGAATATACCTCTCTTATGGGAGCAGAATTTGACAGTGAGAGAACATTAGCCGATGCTGCGGCGAGAATAGAGAGTTGGATGGGTGCAAGGTAGGGGTGCCATGGTGGTGTTTGTTGTCCATCAAAACACAGAAAATCGGTAAGAGAGGCCATCGGGGGTTACATTGGATCCTGCTGCCTTCACCCTCATCTCACTCAGCGGTGTCAAGCGTACAGTGTTACATACTGTTCAGCTCTCACACACACACACACACACCCTACTGCGTGAGCTGGAATGATGGAGAGCAGACGTCAAGATCTGATCCGATGGCGCCGTCCTAATCGGGAGCAGAACTGCGAGGCGCTCCACTGAATATCAATCTAGGAGTTGAACTCTCCGTGTGGCGCATTGCTATCGAAATACTATTCTTTATAAGCAAAGGGATGGTGGGGAAAGAGAGCCTGTATAGTGGCGGATGGATATATGAGAGCAGTTCGTGGACTGCCATGACGACATCTCTACATTGTCCCGTTCAGCCCAGTGCCGCTGAGCCGCGAGCGAACAGCCGCTCTTGAGTTTTCAGCGACGGGCAACGCCTTCCACCTGAACCACGGTTAATACAACAATTGGGATTACAGCTGCTTTTACGCTCGAGTGAACGAGGGGAAATAGCGAAGCGCCAGACGGTTTACTCAAACGGGATAAAGTTGCCACTCTTGATAAAAACGTCCGTCCGTTAACATAAATATCTTGCGGCTCGCGCTGCTTTCGCCTTTCTTCTCTTCTGGGGTAGAGCTGTCTGTGGCGGGAGCCGCTGCACTCCGTCACGTACTGTGATTTACCTCCCAGGCTACGTGGCGCCCATTTATATCTGTCAACCGCTGTGAGCGGTGGCCTCACTTTTCCTTTTGTCTAGAGTTCCCGGAGCTGAGCTTCAGTCTGCTCTCCCACTACTGCTCCTTCCAGTGGACGTCTCTTGGTCTTTGTCCTTGAAATGACCTTTAACAGGTTTGCCTTCAGGCCGTCTACGACCTGCGTGTATACGTTGGTGTGGATGAAAACGGTGTTATTAACACACATATTGCTAATTAAATCCCATTTTAATGTATCATTAGATTTTACGATAGACCGGGTCACAGCAGCATTAAATGAATGAATGAAATAACAATGTATCAGGAGAAAAAATGGAGGGGGGGGAATAATATTAGCATACCACAAACTGATCTGTGTTTCGAAAGATGTATAAGAAATCAGCACTATAGGTCGAGAACAAGTCGAGGTGACCTGTGTAATGTGAGAAAGACAATACGGGGAAAACAATGCACTGTATGTCCAGGGCAGGAGTTGTGTTGACGTACAGCGGAACACCAGAAGCTTGGAGACGGGACGCCTTCCAGATGTTTCTCTCGATCATGGGGACAGAGTGTCACAGATCCAAGAGATTCCACGTGTACAAAAGTATAGGAACGTGGTAAAAGTACATCTGCCTCTTCAAAGTACACATGTCATAGATTGGAACGAAGTGTAGGAGATCTGGAGCTGCACCTGTGTTGGGCCATTCAGAGACATTTCAATCTGACCGAATGTACATCATCATTTTAAGGAACGGCCGAGGTCAGGGACGAAGGCTCAGCGGCATACAAATATATAAAGTGCACAAAGGGGAAAAACATCATCTATTTCTACTGGAAACAAGATAATAGAGGCAGAACAAAATTGGTAGAGGTGAGGAATTCAAGAACACGGCACGACAAGATGAATCTTACAAATGGCAACAAAAAAAGTAATTCTCGGGAAAAATCGAGCTCTGTTACATCTCTATGGCCGGAAGCCGGGATTCCATTTAGCGGCAGCCGATCGAGACAGGCAACGTAGAATCAGTGCAAAAGAAATACAAGGGCAGCTCTTGCTAGTCAGAGGACGGAGGAAGGAGGACGAACGTTAAGGGGGGAAAAGAAATGAAGCACCTTAAATGTAAAATGTAAGAATGTCAATGGGGGAGATGTCAGCAGGTGAGGAAGCAGCCAATTATCCAGAGGAACTCTTGGCACCGAGCTCCTTGTTCCCATTAAGAGACATAATATTACCGTGTTACGGGGGAGGCGAAAGAGATGGCCGGAGAGTGTCTCGGTAAGTGTGTGTGTGTTTGTGTGTGTGTGCATGTGCTGAGGTTCAAGTCATGGGTAATGAGACAACAAGCGGTGGAGAGGCTTGGATAACAAGCAATAGAGATCACAAAAGCGGGGGTCATTATCACCCCCCCGCCCAGGACTCAGCGGCCCCCTTTGCCTTCATTAATCCCTGCTCACAAGCCTCCGTCGCCCCCGAAGGGAAGAGGGGAGGGAGGGGCGGGGAGAGCAGATGGGAGAAGTGTGGATGTGCATTTTAAGGGAGGAAAGGGGGATTTATTTTAGAGCAGGTCGCTTCCTCCAACCATCGATCAAGGTCCGAGGACATCAGAGGAGGCGTGCCCACAGGAAGGGAGACATTCTTGCGAGTATCCAGGATTGTGTACCGCGCCGTCGGCACAGAGCGACCAACGCGTGTACGGTAAGAGGGGGGAGGTCGCCGGGGGCGCGACGACCAGACGGAACGATTTTTGTTGCAACAATAAATAATGTGTGTGTAATGACGCCTGGTCACCACACATTTGTCATCCCCCTTTTTATCAGCGGCGTTACTCTAAACGTGTAAGATGTGAGGAAAGTCACATCGGGGGTCAAATCTAATGAATTAATTTTGAATTGAAAAATGTGTGACAAAAAAAAGGAAATCAAAAATGCTTTGAATAGTAGTTTGTGCTGATGTGGTTGTTCTACCGCAATGTTCAAATACTTGCATACATTTTGTTTGTATTACATATTCTCCCTCATTGATAATGCATTATCTATCAATATGCAAAAAAAAAGAAATGTCATTAAAGAGGTTCAGCATGACCAATTCAACAACTCGTCTGCCTGACTGGTCTCCACTTCACACTCCTTCACTGTGAGTGGCATACTTGACCGTGATTGGCTGTGATGTCACTGGATCGCTGCTCGTGCACACACACACACACACACACACACACGTGTTGAACCGAGATTCAAGGAGAAACTTTCCCCCCTCCAGCAGACGGATGTCAAAAGTAGTGCCGTCTGCACCGACAGGCTCACACATCCAAGAGGACGAACAATAAGCTAAACACATTTTGGAGTGCAGAGGAGGACTTATGAATAAAATATGAAGGAAAATATATGAAAAGTGTCAATATTAAAAATGGAAGTATATTTATTTATTTAAATGTTAAAGCAGCTATTGTATAGTGTCCTAAAGAAGTGAGTAAAAGCTGTTTTAATGTTTTAAAGATATTTTACTAAACTGAAGATGAAAGTTAAGTAGACAAAATGTTAGTCTCATATGTATGCAGCTAAATGTATGATTGAAAAACCAGATATTTGCACGTTTGTCAGACCAATTTTAACATCCATGTTTATCAATTTTAGCTTCGGGTCAGATATGGCCCTCGTTGCACACAATGGCATTACACCACACACACACACACACACACGAAAGAACACCGGTTTGCGCTCACAGCCCACCCGACACCACAGGGAACCAAAGGTAAGCAAATTAGTTGTAATATATATATATATATATAATTGTATTTTTTCTTCCACAAAGCTGCTGAGTTCACCCCCACACACCCTAACCTGTGAACCCAACCCCAGTCACAGCCCTCTGTGTCCGCTGCTATTTCATCCCCGGGGCCAGTCGAGCATGACGAAGTGTTTCTCCAAATCATAGTGTGTGTGTGTGTGTGTTTGTGTGTGTGAGAGAGGGGGTGTGGGGGGGGGGATGTTACACTTACGTCGCCCAGAGTCGCTCTTTACTACTGGTGCGTCACTTGTAAATCATGCATGTCATCAATGAGCACTTGAAGGAGCATGTCCCTCTAATCATGCCCTGTTCCCCCCCCCCCAAAGCTCCTTCTCGCTTTAACCCTCTAACTTCTGCGCTTTCCGTGGGAATCTATTTATTAAATTGCTAAAATCACACCTTCACATTCAAACTGGCACTTGCTTGTCTATTAAAACTAAATATAACACATGACGTTATTATAAATGTCCAAACATTTTAATAAAACTGCATATCCACTTTAGCCCTTAGAGATGGGGCCTGCAGCACAGAGTGAGGTATAATAATTACATGGTTACCTTTTTCTTTTTTCACGCATTTTATGCACTTTCAATGGCAATTTCGGACCCTGCTTCTGTCCTGCCTCAATACTTACTTTCATCTTTTCTGCCTCTACCTGTTTCATATTCCACAGAGAGAGAGAGAGAAAGAGAGGCAGAAAGACAGGGGGGCAAATAGATGAAAAATAGATAAAGGAAGAAGCTGGCCGTGCTACAGAAAAACACAAATTAAAATTAAATATAGTTCCTGCTGCTGTCTCCACTCACCAGACTCCTCCGCCTGCCTTTCCATAAACCCTAATCTCGCCTGTTAACAACCTGCCAATAGGGCCCCGCCGCGCTCATGAATAAACATCCGGAGCGTGGCCCCGCAAACATGACAGCCAGCCTCGGCGTGGAACAGCGGGCACGCCTGTGACGCATCCACGGGGCAGCCCATCACTTAGCGCCCGTCTTCACTCCCTGAACACATCGCCGCCTTCAATCGGCGGGCTTATGATCTTTTAATACTGACGGCAGGTAGCAATGGCCGCAGTGCTTGACAGCTGGTTAAGTGGTCGTGCTTTTGTGCGTGTGTGTGTGTGGGGGGGGGGGGTGGGGGGAGGACAGAAGGAATCACAAATAAATAACTCAACGCGCCCGTGTGGAGGCTTGTTTTCCCGCTCCTGATGTGATAGACTCCAGGCCCTGCTTGCCATACAGATGTGAGCCGTAACGAGGGATTTCACGAGTGTAGGCATTTGGGATTCTCAATTTGAGAGCTTTTTTTTCTTCTTCTGAAAGAGGCCCCATTAGTGCTGGCTATTAACCAGCCGTGCTTGAACCCTGCTGCGGGTCCTTTGACGGGATGTGCAGGCTGCAGCCTCTCTTCAAACCCCCGCCGGCTGCTGGAGCCAGACGGGTCAGGCCTCTGGAGGCCAGCACGTCCCTGTCTGCCCGAGGACGTGCTCCGCTTGCCTCCACCAGCTGCAGCTGCCAAAATCTTCGATCACTCCCTCGTGTCCCTTCTCACTGCGTCCATCCCACCTCCCCTCCCCCTCCCCCTCCCCCCTGGAGCTGCAGAAGCTGCCACATGCACTCTGCGTGTGCTAGAGCAGCACTTCTGACTGTGCCCGATGCTGACCCAGGCCGAGCTCACCACCACCCCCCACACCGCCTCTCCCACGGGCGTCAGTCACTCCAGCTCCATGTACGCAGCCAGTGCATGAGGAAGAGGAGGGGGCCGGGCGGGGGTCAGACAGTGAGACCGGGATCACGCCTCGCTCCGTCTCTAACTCGCTCCACCTCTCTCTCTCCTCGACACCAAGCCTCTCTCTCTCTCTCTCTCTCTTTCTTTGCGACACGGGAACACCTCATGCATTATTAAAGACACTCTTCCTAAAAGGCTGCTGGCGCATTGCTCTGCAGCCACGGTGACATGTCTGGATACTCAAAATGTCCACTTTAGCACCAAACAAACGCGCTCTCCCAGGTAGCTCCCGCATGCACGCTGGAAATGCACGCAGGGAGAGAGAGAGAGAGAGACACACACACACACACACACGGACATGGCAGCTGCTAACAAACAAACACATGAAGGATGAGTCATTACAGCCTGTCTTTACTTCACAGGATGATACCGAGGCCATGAAGATGACACTTGACTGTGACTTGAAATCTATTTATAACTCCTCCACCTTTCAGTGTGTTCACATCCACTCAGCGGTGCCTCGGCCCCTATGAGACACCGAGTTGAGGGTAACCCTCAGTAAAAGTATAACTGGTGGGATCCGATACAAGGCCACGGAAGAGTCACATCTGCGCGCTCTTACACAGATTGGAATCCTGTAGTTTGCGTCGCGCGAGAAGCTGAACGCGCGTGTCTCATAAACCAGTCCGCAGCAGGCTGCTCGGGTCGCTGTAGCCATGGAGGCCAACTGGCGGCAGCCGGACACCAACGGAATTACGCATGAAAGAAATCTAGGACGCGGTGAAGTTATAAGTTCCACAAGGGGGCGCCTCTAAAAAACAATGACCTGAAGACGTGCAGACAAGTTCTGGATGCGTTTAAGGTTTCTTCTTTTTTGTAAATGTGAATAGTTGAATAGTTGAATAGTCGTCCCTGGTGCGACGGCTTGGAAGTTGTTGTGTTTTGCTGTTTAGGAGGAGGAGAGCCTCAGCTCCCATGGCCGCTCCTGAGCCGTTAATCACAGCTGTCCATCAGCTGCTTTGACGCAGCAGCAGAGAGAGCATTATCCAACACACACACACACACACACAAGTAAACTTTACAAGCGAAAAAGAAACAAAACAACGACAACTTACATTTCGTGTATAGGTGTACTCCCCGTCCCCTGGCTCTTGAACGCCGCTCAACAAGTTCAGAGCAGCAGAAGGAGCGTGAATGGAAAAAGGAGCTCTTTAACACGCGCTCCTTAGCAGGAACGTGATGAGTGCGCACGTCAGTCTCGGAGGAATCGCTGCGCGCACCATCTCTCGCTTCTCGCCTGCATGCGTGCGTCTCGAGGCGGGAGGAAGAAAACGATCAAGAGGAGGCTTTCCCTGCCACTTCAAAACAAATGACTGGTGGCCGTCCAGAGGGCTCGGTCAGCACCGCGCCGGGCGTAAACGGGGGGATTTCTGAGCAGGTGCTCCGGTGCCAAAGTGTCCATCATCATCATCATGATCATCATCATCCTCTCTCTCTCTCGCTCTCTCCAAGTGTCATTCCATCACGGAGTCAATCCGAGGCGCAGCGATGTCCGCAGAAAAAGAAAGACACCCCACACTTCTGCAAAAGAAACTTTGCTTCCCTCTTGTTTTCTCTTCTTCAGTTTGGTTCTCTTGCGTCCGGTTTATATTTCCTTCATTTCCAAACAGTCCTGCTTGCGGATCTCTGCGTGAATCTTGTCCCCACTCTCTCCTTCTCCCGCGCCAAGACTAGTCTTCAGCAACTCAACAGGGGGGACGTGGATCACACCAATTAGAGACAGAGAATATACGCGCGTGCACCTTCCTTCCCCTGCTCGCGTTCCCCGGCGCGGCGCAGCACCGACCGCCCAGACCGAGATGACGGGGATGATAATGCGCTCCAAGGCTCTGCTGTAGATGAGACGCTCACTCAGCGTGTGCCCCCCTCTCCTCCACCCCACCCGCACACACCTATCGTTTATATCTCCACCCTTCTTGCACGTGTGCGCTTCGCCTTCCTTCAACCCCTCACACACACAAACACACGCCCGCACACACAAGCACGCAAACCGTCCCTCATTCGGGACCCAGTTGGGAAGTCAGGAGGAGGATCGCCTGGAGGTGAACATGTTCTCTCGATTATCCAAGGAATGCGAGCATTAATATAGTCTCAAAATAATTATTGCATCCGGGTGACATAAGAAGGGAGACAATCTCTGGGCATTCAAACAGTGTGGACAAACATATGTTATATTAAGTGTAAATATCTTCTCAAATAAATGTCATATGGACACACACACACACACACGCCAATAAAAAAGAAAGAGTGATTTAACTCTATTGTGTAAATAAAACAGTGGGTGTATATCGTTTTTTACATCCTCGCCTCGTTCAGTAAAGTAGTACTCCGAACTGGGAAAAGTCCGTTAAAATTACAGATAGGGGGGGGGAAGTAAGAAAGTCGCCGCTAATAATTGGCCAATAAACAAGTCGTTATAAAAGGAGTCACTTTTCATGTACCTTAATATCATATGAAAACTCAGATCTAACGCTCTTCATCTCAGCCTCCTCCGCCAAATACAATCCCCCAACGAGTGGATGTTATCAGCAGAGCGCCGTCTTCTCCTCGCTACTTAATTGATGACCACGAGAAGGGAGCGGGAGCAAAAGTCCGGTCGCGATCCCTCCGCGTGCAGGTTGTCCCCGAAGCGGGTCGACGCGCCTCTCTCTCTGCGGTCCACGCGCAGCCTCGATAGGCCCGGAGAGGCCCTATCATCACCTGCCTGCACACTTCTTGACCCCGACCTGTGCTGTGGGCATTGACGCGTTCACCGGTACCGCCGGGAGGACAGAGAGAAAGTTCCCTTGTCACCAGACGGATGTTTTATGAAATATAAAAGATGGTTAGCCTATCCAGCGTGATAAAACAAAAAATAATCTAAAAATCAATTGGACGAGCGCTGCCTCCGTGTTATCCACAAATGACCAAGAATCATGTGTGTGATTATCTACACGGTGCGTGTCTAATTCATTTCGGTGTGGAAACGCAGTGCCCATACCGCCTTGGCTCTGCGCGCGTCACGAGTCCTGTGTAGCCTCTGCTGTACAGACAGGTGAGTTATGCACACAGACAATGTAAAAGCACAGACGTTCAGTCGGAGGAGTAAAAGAGCTATTTCCCTTCCAGAGCAACACCTGATCTCATGTGTCACTGCTCAGTACAATCCGGCACATAGAAAAGTGCCGAATGAAATCAGACCAAAAACATGTTTGCTTCAAAAGTTTACGCGCTCCGGCATTCGTGTGGAGAAGGACGAGAGGGAAACAGAAAGCAGCAGCCGGAGCCTCTCACCTTGGTGTTCAGTGCTTCATGCCGCCGAGGACCAGCCCCCCGTGTCGCCTGTTGCCGCCAAATAAATCCTTTCCGCTTTGAAAAACGGAACATGTTAGCGCGCCGCAGCAAGGGGGGGACTCGCCGTTGGGAAGCCGCACCAGCTTGTCTCCGCCGCTCCCGGGGAATGGAGGAGAGAGAGAGAGCTGCTGGCACCCGCGCAACGTCACTTAGAGCTGGGCACACACGTGGAGACGACAAGGGGAGGAGGGGATGCTGAGAGGGGGTGGGGGGTCTTGCAATACAAGTGATAACCGTTTAAAGTTGTTTAAAATATAGCAGGGAGATTCCAAGTGGCTCCCCGAGAAAGAGCCCGCGAGGCAGCAGAGAGAGACTCACTCCGACACAACGAGGCGACTGACTTCCATCTCGAGTTTATTTCTTCACTCGGTTATGCCTCTGCTGTATGAGTCGTCCTGTCACATTGTACATCTGACACACACCATGAGGGACGAGTCCCCGAGGTCACATGGCAACTCTGATCGTCCCAGTGGAAGGATCTGTGGGGAGATCTATGGGCATGATTTTAAAAGTCTGTATTCAACGAAATAGTGGGAAAGATCCGGCTTCCAGGAATCATGTCCTCGTGATGGAGCAGCAGCTTCAGCGAGACAGAGAGCAGAGGGGTTCAGGGGGTTCAGGGTTAATGTGTGTACACCCACACATGCTGCCACTCTCCCCATCACTCTCTTGCTCTTTAGTCCTTAAACTCAGAGGTCGAACAACTAATTGGATGGAGACGTTTAAAACTTCTGTGTACACACACACACACACACACACACCTACACACACAAAGTCCTATGATGGGGATTCACGAGTTCAATCAACAGCCAATGGAGATATTGCAGATATCTTTGGTATAGAGGAGTAGAAATTACCTCGAAAAGCTAAAGGCACAATATGAGATCTGAAAAAAAGCGAAATTGAGTTGATTGAGAAAAGGCCAGACCAAACCATGAGGAGCCTGCATGTGGTTGTTTGACTAACAATGGACGGGTTAAGGACCCAGCCTTGGTGACCTCTCTTTACTTTCGCCCCTAATTCACTCCAGAGAAGAGGAATGCATGGTGGGACGCTACACAAAGAGCACATTTATGTCCTTCTTATTGACTCAACACAGTGACACACAATGGGTTCACTTTTTAATTTTTGTATTTAAGCTCACTGGCAGACAGTTAACGCAGCTTCCTGTCTCTCCACTCAACACAAAAGGCCCAGGGGGGGGTTACAGGATGCATGTGTCAGACAAGATGTGCGATGTGCACAAAGAGTGCATGGAGGATGAGTCTCACACGCACACACACACACACACATGCAAATACACGTGTGTCTTTAAATCAATCAGTGGGTTCAATAGCTGGCTCTTCACTTAAGGCCGATGATCACTCCACCCTTGTGTGTTTGTAAAGTGTCTCTTTTCTTTTTTCTTGTTATCTTTGTCATACGTCATGATGATTATGAGAAAATTGATGGGTAAAGATGTTTTTGCACATCCCTGTCTGGCGGACACCATGGAGATATAGATTTCTCTTTGTTTTCACGAATGTGTTTGTGTGGGTATGGGGGGGGCGCACGCATGTGTGTGTGTGGGGGGGGGGGGGGGGGGAGGTGTGGGTGTGCAACCTCCTGATGCATGTGGAAATATCTTGTTATACCTATAGTCTATATATATTGTTAGTTGTAGCTTAATATCCCGATCATATACATGTTGTGTGTCAAATCCTAATCTACTTGGTCATTTAAACTGTAATGTTTAGGGTTAAAAATAAAAAGTGCTGAATTGGTAATAATATGTTTAACTCCCAGAAACGTTCCAATAAACAGTCATAACGTCATCTCACATGTCAGAGGGGGTTCAGTCTTCACGTGGACCAGAGAAAGAAAGGAATGTGTTTCCGATGCAATCACGTCTCTGATATCTCAGCGTGACTTGGTGACGTCTGCATTCCTGCCAGTGGCGTCGGAGCTGCTGTGTGCCTCCGTTGCTCCGGTCCACTGTCCGGAGAGCATCCCGACTCCTCTCGGAAG
The DNA here is from genome assembly GCF_029220125.1 of Pseudoliparis swirei. NCBI lineage: Eukaryota > Metazoa > Chordata > Actinopteri > Perciformes > Liparidae > Pseudoliparis > Pseudoliparis swirei. The sequence goes on from NC_079403.1 coordinate 16,121,611, forward strand.
GCGAGTGAGAAGTGCGGGGCTCACGTTGCATTGTGGGATGCCTCGGCTTGGAAGGACTGAATCGGGTCAGTCTCAGCACTTTTGGGCACGTGCTATGTCCCTGGACCCTGTGTCAAAGGTTTACCCCCCCCCCCCCCATCTGCTGCTTGCAGACCTGTGCTGCTGATCCAATCCTGCACAGTGTCCTAAACCCGCATAACCCGACGCGCCCACATTGAAATAACATATTAGGTTATAAAAACAATACCTGCGAAGAATTACATGGAGGCATAATCCAAAAAGTGCATGATTGAAAAGGGCTTCGTGAGTATGAGGTTGCGTGTGTGTGTGCGTGTGTGGAGGGGGGTGGGGGACACACACACACACACGGTTCGGTGGATTTGCACTCTGCTCACAGGCTGAAAGCCTTCTGCCCCGGGCTGATTGTGAATCCGGGCCATCCCGTTCAGATTTACGTGGCAGTGCAAGTGATTTGGGATTTACTTTCTTAACAGGCGCCGTGCAGATCCGTCCAGATCCGTCCTCGGTGCGCGGTGTGTGTCCGTCCGTGTAGTCGCGCCTCGCTGCTTTTCGTCTGGATGCGTCTGTGAGAGGCAGAGGGTTTTCTTTTTTTTTTTTTTTTCTGTGGCCAAGATTTTGCAGCTCAAGGCTAGAATAAATACAGTTTCTCATTCAAATAACAGCACTGTTTCATAACTGTCGAGGAGAAATACGTGGCACATGCACGTGGGACAGAGTTATTTCGGGGGTTGAGCAGGCGCACGTGGGGTCAGCTCCTGTTGCTATAACGATAGTCAGTGCGTTTACATGATGGTATAATTCGAATCTTGCTTTAGTCGGACTATGCTATCTTTTGGGGGATCTGCTGTTATCCCAATATACATGGCAGTGAGTAATTCGAATCATTGGCCGAAAGCATGTCATATCCGATACGATAGGCGGCGCTGTTTTCATTACAACTCGTGGTGATACAGCCATTTCCGCTTGACCTCTTCACCACCACCAACAACAACATTTGGAGAAAGATGGCGAACAGAGAGCAAGGCGAAGCTACATCCCTCTGCTATTCTTCCATGGTGTTAATAGGAGTACAGCGAATGCAAATGGCGCTATTGGCTGAGTTGATAATGGAGAGAAGACGCCGTCGCCGAAGGTACGCGGAGAATTTAATTTATCGTCTCTTTCGACTTCCGGGTCACGACATGGGAGGGAGGGAGGGAGGGAGGGAGGGAGGAGGGCGGCGGGATCTCGAGCATGCGCAAAGACGCAAAGTCCAGTTCCTAATCGAATTCAGAGTTACATGCCGCGAGAGTCGAATTATCAACTGGATCGGACCGAGCTATCCAGGGGTGTTAATCGGACCGAAGTCGGACCGCACATAGTCCGACTAAGGTGTTTACATGAAACGGATAATTTGATTTCAGTCCGACTAAGCCAATAATTCGATTGCATGTAACCGCACTGAATGATGACAAATGGTCTCGCCCTGTTCCCCACAGGGAGAAAAAAAGTCCTGCTCCCTGGGGGTTGGTCACCAAATTTGCTTTTTGTCAATACCAAGCTCCCCTCCAAATTGTCCTCTCAGGATATGCTGACAGAAGTATTGGTTACTGTAAGTGAGTGTGGGAATTGAACCCTATTGGCTCATTCGCGGTGTCATTAGCATTCACAAGGATGAATGAGCGGCCATGATTAGATACTGCACCCCGCCAGAGTCCAGTCAGGTTTTAGCCCCCCCCTATCCCTCTCCCCGCACACACACACACACACACTCACACTCACACACACACACGCACACACTCACATGTGAGGAGGAAGGCTCAGGATTCATATTGGGCAACTCACAGAGAGTTTTTGGACACATGTTAAAAGGGGGGCGGGGGGAATGACCTCCTTTTGTATGTGGATGTCCAATCAGTGTGCATGGTGAATGTTTAGTCAACTGAAGCAAAACATTCCCCAGAGTGTGCCGTATTGGACTGGGAGTACTGGGATTTTCTCATCAGCCCTGATTGGACATTTACAAACAAAGAGTGGCACATTTTCCCTTCAATCTGGTGACTGAAAACATCGACGGGAGGAAATGACTGCAGGAATTCAAATGGGCCTCCAGCACCACTGACTCAAATCAAACCATAGAAATAAGAAGATGCAACACAAATGTTGTGCTTATTTTACTATCAAGGTATCGATGGTGGAAGGTGAAAGACCCGTAGAATCCATCGCCACCGGTTTACATGTGTCCAAAAAAACATGCATTGACTTCCCATCCAGTGACCAGCGTGGTCCGTCAGAACCCCTTCAAGCGCCACAGAGAAAGTGTATTTTTCTCTGCTCCCACCAATGCACCGGCAGTGTAAACATAAACTGAGTACCAGTGTGCTTCATGTTATTACTTGTTGTATGTGTATACACCAGTGTATGTGGCTGTGTGCGCATGGATGCTCCCAGTGGCGGACTGTGATACACAAGTCTCTTCTTTGGGCCAGTTCCTCCTCAACTGTGTTCATAAAAGACAAATATGATTTTTTTTCTCTCTCTTTATGCAATGTAACTCAATATTGTACATAGGCTTTTGTAGCATGTGGCGTCTGCGTTAGCCTTTTTATGTTGCCTTCAGGGTCGGCCTTGTCGCTCTTGAAAAAAGAGAGTTCAATCCCAACAAGACTTTTACCCGGTTGAATTAAAATCCTTCAATTCATTTTTATATTAAATTTTTTAGATCTAGATTTGACAGGAAGAAAACAGCCTATTAAGAAATGTGTAAGAAAAGACGCTGCTGTCCTCTAATTGTGCAGGCTGCTCTTATCCAGCAGTGGTAACTATGAAAAGGAGTGCGCTATAATTCATAGACATCCCACAAAATCAAATGTTTTCGCATGAAGACAAAGGTTTATTTTGAAAAAAAGACTGTCTGCACGTAACGAGAGAACAATGACGCGTGTTGCTGGGTTTTGCTTTAGAGAAATGCACGAAATAGGAGTCCCCTTTTCGGAAGATACTCCGGAACAGCTGCAGGACGGATACAAAACTGGAGAAAATGTCTGCGGAGGTCTCAGAATGAAAAGTGGAGATGTGTGTTATAACTTCAAGTGGTTCACAGATGCTTTCTGTCCTGCTTCGATGGAGTTGGACTCATCTAAAAGTGAGAATGGGAGAAAATCCATCAGCCCTGAACAGTAAAGCTCTAAATATAACCGGAACATGAACCTGTGATGTCCTTTATGATTCGTAACGCATGACTTTCACAGTCCGACAGTTGGAACACAGGTTACCGGAGACAACCGCTCGTACACGGAGGCTCCAGTTCAGCGAGCCCTCGGTAAGCACATTGTCTATTGATTGGCTCATGAATTGCTGTGTGATACAAAACAGATAATCCCATTTAGAGTTCCGGTTCTCCTTCCCAACGGTTTCCCGAACCTTCCCAGGCAAGAATGGAACACAATGAGTTTGAGCATTGAGCAGCTCAGAGTGGCCCTGCATGCATGAGTGTGATTCTGAGCTCAACAGTCGGCGGCCTGCACTGCATTTGACCTTTCTATTCTCTGGACACACTGTATGTGGGGCTTTAAAAAAAATTATTTTTATTATTATAGTCACCTGAAGAAGGAGGTATTCAGACCTCCTACTGTACACAACAGAGCAATGACCCGGGACAACACCTCTGTTTTTGATGTTTGACAACGAGGACCTGACCTTTGGTCTTTGCGCGCTTGACCTTTGACAGAAAACAGTCTGTCCGTGCAACGTGGGTTACACAGCCGGATAGAACAGTTGCGACGTCTCTCCTTCCGAACCTGCGGATTCCAAACAATGTTTGGACGCCATTTTATAAACACCACGTTTCATTCAAGTGTGCCGATGAAAACGAAACAAACCGCAAACCGCACCAGTGGTCACTCGTGCGGTGACACAGAGTTCAGCGATGACCTGTCGGAGGCAGACCCGGGAGCCGATATTTACACGTGACCAATGGTCAAACAAGTGTTCCTGCATCAATGTCTCTGACGCACTCCGCGACTCAAACACCGACACACATCTGACACCAGGCCGAGATCTGAACTCGGACTCCCCCCCCCCACAGACGTCTTCACACTCAGTCGTCGACATGTGCGTTTATCGACCCACCAGAAGCACTTGGTAGTTTGGACCGGACAGTGACGACTGTTGGCTCCACGGGGAGCAGCGTGTGACTCAGTGCGTTTACATGATGGTATAATTCGAATCTTGCTTTAGTCGGACTATGCTATCTTTTGGGGGATCTGCTATTATCCCAATATACATGGCAGTGAGTAATTTGAATCATTGGCCGAAAGCATGTCATATCCGATACGATAGGTGGCGCTGTTTTCATTACAACTCGTGGTGATACAGCCATCTCCGCTTGACCTCTTCACCACTACCAACAACAACAACATCAACATTTCGAGAAAGATGGCGAACAGAGAGCAAGGCGAAGCTACATCCCTCTACTATTCTTGCATGATGTTAATAGGAGTACAGCAAATGCAAATGGCGCTATTGGCGTTGTGTGTTTGTTTTCTGCCGGCCAGGCTCCCGGCAGTGACAACTTATCGTCTCTTTCGACTTCCGGGTCACGACATGGGAGGGAGGGAGGGAGGGAGGGGGGAGGAGGGCGGCGGGATCTCAAGCATGCGCAAAGACGCAAAGTCCAGTTCCTAATCCAATTCACCGTTACATGCCGCGAGAGTCGAATTATCAACCGGATCGGATCGAGTTATCCAGGGGTGTTAATCGGATCGTAGTCGGACTGCACATAGTCGAACACAGGTGTTTACATGAAACGGATAAATCTATTTCAGTCCGACTAAGCCAGTTATTCGAATGCATGTAAACACGGTCACTAAGAACGTGCACGGGGAGCGTTATTGACGGGCCCCTCCGTTGTGAGATCTCGCTGGACACGGATCACGGGCCTCGTGGGTTCGGCCGCTGCACTGTCTTTGCTGTCACTCGACGCGTTACGGGGGATGTTTGTGTTCCCAGTCGGTCGTGATTGATTTTAAAAGTGCCAGGTCGTTGAAATTATAGGAAAAGAAAGGCGGTCAAAGAAACCGTGGAAAAAGGCAGTTATCGGGTAGATTCAGGCTTCAGATTGTTCCAAGAGGCTTTGATGTGGGGGTTGAATATCCTTTTTATAATTCATCATGACCTTAGATAATAGTTCATCAGCTGGTTTTAAGAATAAGTGTATGTGACTTGGCATTTTCAAAGCTAGTATCAGGACAGGCATGAGAGCACTTCCCAGAAAAGTGAAGTCGGGAACATTGTATGACAGGCCAACAAAGGCCTCTCATACAATGTTCCCGTCACGCTGAACTTTTTTGTTCAGCGTGACGGGAAAATGGAAGAACGTGCGAATGGAAGTTAGAGGATATGTAAGTAAACACCCGGCCAGATGGTTCCAATCTGATCGGTGGAGAAGTGGCGTGAAGAGAAGTATATCATTCAGAGTTAAGAGCTCTGATTCTTTGGAGTTTGTTGTGAGCTGGTTGCCCGAATCCGAACGGCGTCTTCCTCTTCATTCTGCCCCGACAGGTGTGAAAGATGGAGGACCGACTCACATTGGACTGGAGTCGGTGTGCGTTTATTATCTGCTGTGGAATGAGGATGCAGATACGACTCGTTCCCGTGTTGCGGGCTGGAATTCTATGCGCAGTGAGAAATACTTCATCAGTCCAGTGTCTACTCCAAATACTGGAAGGCTTCATCAACACACTGGCTTTGGGTTGACGGAGGAGCAGCACACAAATAATTATTATAATAATGCACCCGCAGGAATAGGGATTGTCGGAGAGAAAATAAACTGGAGATGTAAAATGATCACTGAGGAGTTGATTCATTATTGGTATCAAATAGTGTTAAAGAGCCGTACAGTAGTTAAGCAGCTTAATGCGATTACTGGCATGCTTATCATATCAACAGTGGATTAAATCACTGCTATTTGAATAAGTATTATTCTATAGATTTTTAAAAACTTAATATCAATGGTTTTTTTAGATTACAATTAACTGTTACGAAATAGGAAGACTAAGACATCTCAAGAAGTGTATACAAATGATACTCAGTTTAAATATGTATTCATATCCACTTAGCCCCCCCCCCTGGTGCAGAGTTAATAAGAGTGATCAGACACGATGCGCTCAGTCGAGACACAGAACAGTTTATTAGAGTGCGGTTCCCATTTGTTCAACAACCAACAGTTATCGTAAACAGTTGTCTTACCAACACTTCAGCTCCTCAAACTTTAATCCAAGTCTTTGCAATATAATCCGCGAAAATCCAAGCGTATTTATTGTATTAAGGACTCAAAATAATATAAAAATGTAATTCCTGATCAGTCCTCGCACAACATGTTTGTGTTCAATGAGTGACACATTAGAGAACGTGGCCATCAAACAATGTACGTCAATTACATTTTTTTTTAATCAGCCACAATCAAAGATGAATCGCTGATTGATGTTCAAAACGTCTTTATATTTTCACAACTCGGTCACGTGGAGACGGAGAGATCCTCAGTGGAAGGAAGTACTTTGTGCATTTCAGTCTTTGCTATTTAGAGGAACGGCGCATTAGAATTACGACTTTGGATGAAGTCGTCGGTTTCTGGCGACAGAGCGTGTCCCACCGTTGTTAACCCCAACATGTATTTATGTAAAAAAAATCAATATACAACTCCTGCCCGATTGCGGCTCGTCCAAATCGGTCTGATCCTCGTTTTGATTGCAGCATTTCCATCAGATTTCACACAGTATGTGTGATCAAATGTTTTAGAATATCAGACGTCGGCGCTTCGGCCTTGAATTTGTTCAACAAACCTGGAGAGGAAACCCGCCTCACTGCGGCTGTGGTCAGGGTCACGGTTTACGTTTCTTGCGATGGTCAAATATGATTTCAAAAGCTCTTCCGCCCAGACAATAACCAAACTGTTTGAATCTGAATAAGATCTTACTTTATTTGTGAGTTTGGTGAGAATAAGATCAATTGGCAGCTGTTTTAAAGAAAGTTCAGAAACATAAAACTTTCCCCTCGCCCCGGCTCCTAAAGTGAAAGGATTTGCTGTTTTCAGCTGTCTGGAAAAGGAAAGTAGGAAGTATTAGTAACCCTATTAATAGAGAAATTAATGGTCTGTTGCTCGGTTCTACGGCAATGCTGCGTTACAATCTGGGTCGCAAGAGCTGCAAACTGAATATAGTTTGCAATACATTTGTCTGGTTGATTGAGGTTAAAAAAAAAGAAGTGTTACGAATTTTATCTGTACTAAATGAAGTGTCAAATTATTTATTATGTATAAAAACAAGAACAAACACGACAGATCTGACGGTGAACATTTGTTTCCACACAGATTGCAGCGCCACGCGACACGTTCAGAGACTTCAGCCCGGAGCGGTGAGGTGAACGCCGACACTTTGCATGAGCATGTGTTTGGAGATGGTGACAGCTGAGGGGCCCAGTGAGACCTAAGGTGACGTCATAACATTCATTGTGAAATCTTTGTGACGGGAGAAAAAAATAAAAAGAGAGACTAAAAAGGACAAGGCCTTTTGAGAGTGTGGCCTGGTGATGAGATCCCTGACCACATGTTGGTCCACACTAGGACTGGCTTTCACTGCTCCAGTCTGGGATGGAAAAGGTCTTGGACTGTTTCTTCTGCTCTCCTATCGTGTAGTCCATGTGGATGCATATGTGCCTCGCGCTCTCCTCCGACGGGAACATGCTGATCTCCCCGGTGACCACCGTGTCCTGCACCACGTCCACCGGGGCGTCGAGGTACAGCACCGCCTGCTTCCAGTGGGTCTCCGGGTTGAACGGGGACGTGGAGAGCACGAGCCCCTGCGGCTTGTCCGGGCACGGGAACGTGACCGTGAAGTGGACGCAGAAGGCGTTCACCGCCGCGGAGCCGAACGACTCGCACCGGAACGCGCCCTTGACCGCGCGCAGCTCCTCCACGGTGACCGTGTGCAGGTCGAGCTCGGCGAAGCGGGCCGGGTGGGAGAGCACGTCCTCCACGGTCACAGAGTTCACGGTGATGTCGGAGTTCATGATGCACCGCCTGGCGAAGTCGGACATGCAGGACATGTCGACGCCGTACTGGTCTTTGGCGGTGTACCAGAAATGTAAGCGGTCCTCCACCACCGGGTCGCTGATGGGCGACACGTAGAGCTCCGCCTTGCTGGGCAGGATGATGCCGCCGGGCTTCAGCCACTTGTCGCGCGCGTAGAGCACCGAGTTGAGCATGGACTCGTGCAGGAGGGCATAACCCATCCACTCGCTCACGATCACCTCCACCATCTCCGGTAGGTCCGCCGTCTCCACCGTGCCCCGAATGACTTCGATTCGGTCCTCCATGTTGTTCTGTCGGACTATGCGCACCGCCTGCTCCGCGATGGAGCAGGCTTCGACGGCGTAGACTTTACGAGCGCCGGCTTGAACGCAGAAAATGCTTAACACGCCGGTTCCTGCCCCGACGTCCAGGACAACTTTCCCCCGTATGGACTCACTGTTCTTCAGTATGGCCGTCCGGTACGTGTTGGTCCGGACATGGTCCGCGATCATTTCCTCGTGGATGGTCACATCGGTGTAGCTGTCAAAATACAGTCTATCCTGCCGGATTTTGTCCAATTTTCTTTTCTTCACGACATGAGACATGTTCTCGGGTCTGGGGATGCAACTTAACGGTGTTTTGTTGTGCCACTTCCGCATCAGAAGGTCTGGAACTTGTAGTTTCCGGCTGCTCGCAATGAGAGAGACGCATGTCTAAGTCAACTACAACTCCCAGGACCAGAGCGCCAGTGACGCACGTTGCTGCGTCTAATGACAAGTTGGTACATTAGGCTTCTCACTGGGTTTAGCGGCGGGATATGACTTCTTTCTTGTTTACTAAATCGGTTTAAGATGTGGGACCTGCCTAATTAGGCTTTTCTGGCTGCAAATAAAGCCACCAGTAATGCCTTTATAAAATACCAATGATTATTACAAATACCCCCGGAAGTGTTGCTTTATCTTTGAGAACAATAGGCCCATACTTTGATATTCATTGACACTAATTTGACATTGAGAAACAGTTTGTTTTCCCGTATTATATGACTTTATCAATGAACCTACTGTATATTACACAAGTGTTCCTTTGTGTTTATGTTCATGAGGCTACGGATAATTATTGGACACAATATTACAGTGCTTATAGAAACCTACCCAGCTGTGGTTGAAGAAGATGTAAGGAATTAAAAACTACATAACGTTAAGGTGTTAGTAATCTGAAAGTGAATTCAATAATTTTCACCTGAAACTTGATTTACTTCAATTTTGTTGCAATTTATTTCTCCCTGATGTACGATATACTTTTACTTTGGGTCTTTATACAGCATATAGTGTCAATAATATTATTGTTTTCCAGGCACGGCTTTGAACTGTGCGCCACTTGATGCCCAACGCTTTATCTGATAATTGATAGTGTATTTGTCATATTGCCTTTGCAAAGCTTTTAGATTTTTCCCTCTGATGAAGGTCCTTTAGACCGAAAGATAAGCAATAAAGTTTTCTCTGCATAGATTTAAGTGTGCGGATATGTATTCTACCATATTTCAGAAGGAAATCTACAGAAGGAAGCCATGAATAATTTTCAGCGTTTCACGCTCTATAATTAACATCTACAGTACACCTACTGTACATTGTGTATCTCATATCAAGCTGCACAACACAGCATGGCCATTACCAGTTCTGAGCGCCCCCATAAGAGATGGCAGGCAGCACACAGCTGTGTCTCAGCTTTCCTCTCTTCATGACAGTCCTATGGGACCCTTTGCACTTTTGTCTCTGAAAAGATACTGGACAAATGAGCAGTCGCTGTATCCCATTTCATAAAGATGAGGGGGGGGGGGCACTAAAGGAAACAGCAGTTTGAGGTGAGAAGTGCAGCGAGATGCTGTATTTTGTTGTTTCCAAGACATGCGTTTAAAGCAAGAAGACGTTGTAATGTGAAATAATAACCTTGTGAAAATCAGAAGAGAATATTGCTAGAAAATGTGTGTGTGTGTTGCTGGTTATGTGGGTATATGTGCATGCCTTCACATTTACACACTAAATTTGGATCCAATGTTGACTTTCAAGCACTCCTGGGAAAATGTGTGCATTTAATAATTCAGCCTTTTCAAAAACGTTATGGAGAATAAAGCAGGGAAATAATTCCGCATGCACTGATATGTTTTCGGCTTGAGTGATGGAAACAGCAGCCATCAATGGGAACTGAGCCATACCTTTGTAGTAAACACCGACTTGATATTCAAAGCCCCGTTCTTTTCCTTTAGGATATTTTTGATTTATTTTAAACCAGAAACACACAAACGGCAAACATTATCTAAAGATGCAGCGTCAACCTAAAGCGAGCCAAATATCAAAGCCGAACGACCACGACCGACTGGTCAAAAGCACAATTGGACCAATTGCGAAGGAGGAACGTAAATATACAATAGCATAGATTACTGGAGCGTGAAATACAGAGAGTGGAATTCAAATTGTGAGTCAGTTGGCAAGAGGCGACGTAGCCAGTAGACATAGCAGACAGAGAAGCAGCTGTTGGCCACGTCGTCCTCTCCTCCTCTCAAGCTTCAGGTAGAACTGCTGCCAGGCCCAAACACAACCAACTGCTCCTGGCACGGCTGAGCGGTATCCTTAAAGTAAGTAAATGACAATGCACCTGGACTCCGCTCTCAAGCGAGTGCTTCCAGCTGACCCAGGTTTAGGTCAGGACGTGCATCACAGCTGGGTTAGAATAACCCGGTGGAGTCACACTCTGGTTCCAGGAAACTAGGTTAAGACGTCTTTCCAATATTAATCATCTTGGTGTGGCTGAAACATCTGAAGCGTCCCTCTCAAAAACAAAACGCTGCAGCCCCTCGGAGCGTCTTGGATGCGGAGGTACACTGGCTACCCGTGACCGGATTAAGCGATAGCTCACGATATGTTGTGATTATGTCACAGCTAGTGAGGGATGTTCCTTTTTTGGCACGCATTCATTTGTAAGACTATAGGTTATGGTCGTGTTATCTCTCTACTTATATCCCTTTTGAATTTGTAACATACAGCCCTTCTTGCGCTCTGAACAACTCGTCTTTTTTTATTTTTTTGCTTTAACCCTCCTGTTACCTTTAGGGTCAATTTGATCCCATTCAATGTTTAACGTCGGTATTCTTTGGAGTCAATTTGACCCCAGGCTGTTTTTCACTGTGTCAAACATATAAGAAATATCAACTTTTGTATATATTTAAAGGGCTATTTAGGTAGTCAACAAACAAACATAAAGTACCTCACACTTAAACTTGGGAAACAATATTAATTCTAATAATTTTCTGGAGGTTTTAATTGCTGGGGTCAAATTGACCCCGAGGGTAAAATATGTTAGTAAAGGTAACAGGAGGGTTAAAACACCCTACTCGGGGCTTATGGAAAGGCATGCTGATATACAAAAGTGCACTCATGATCATTTTGATGATTCATAAACTGACCTCATGGAAATATTACCTCTTTGTTTCTTATCAGACACCACATCGCATGCTAAGTTAAAGAAGGTAATTAATGAATTCATATTGACATAGAGACTACTTAGTGTCAACAATTTATGCAATGGATCCTAATTTGAATTTAAACTTCTGAAAAACAATCACGGCAATGATCATTTGGTCATGACGCTCGCCAGGTCGATATATTATTATTGAATAATCCATGTTACAAAGTAATCAGAGACGTGTGTGCTTTTGATTGGCCAGCGCAGTGCTTTGGCGGAATACTTTGCATTGTGGCAAACATGGTGCCAGATTCAACAAATCGAATTCCGGCTTACAACCAATAGCAATGTTCTAAAAATTCTCAATATTTATGATTGACTGCATCTAACCTCTACATGTGACAAATGTGTTTGGCTGAAGGGAATGATCCTGGTTCACTGGGTTGTTGTTCAGTGCGTGACAAGAGGACAGACCTCACTTCCCTCAGACTACCATCCAGTCCCGAGCACTGCCTCTAAAATATGAATACCTCCTCATATTGTAAATGAGTGGAAGATTTTAAATTAATTTTCTCATAAAAGCCAAGTATTTGCACAGCTCATCCTTTTTAATTAAACTAGGCCAATTCCTGTTTGCACACCTAAATCCTATAGGATTCAGGCTATAGCCCCACATCGGACAGACGGGGCCAAGGAAGGGCATGGAGTGCTTAAGCATGCGTCCTCCTTGTCTGCGTGTGTCAGTGCTCTATTTGTGCAAGGGGGGGGGGGGGGGGGTCAAGCACGGCGAGACTGGCGGGAGCCCAATCACTTCGGCCAATGAGGAGTGTCATGACAAAATCGATGACCAGCTTTCTGTTTTGTTTCCCCCCACCCCATCTCCCCCCTCCCTCAAGCTATTCAAGTTGAGTGATGAATTTACGCTATCTGTGTGTGTGTGTGTGTGTGTGTTTGTCTTAAATAGAGAGAAGACATGTTTTGATAGTGTGAAGAGGGAGAGGGAGAGTGAGACGACAACATGGGAGGATGTATGAGTAGCAAAACAAAGACACTGAAATAAACAAATGAATAGATGTCTAAAGAGGGGGGAGAGAGAGATAAAGGGGAAGCGCAGTGTGGGCTGTTTGTACGAGAAGACCATCAGCAGCTGCTCTTCCTCTTGGCCAGCTGCTGTCAGCATGCACAGCCTCATGGGAACTGCCTGCGTCCTGTCAGGATTGCTGGACTTGTCAGCTGCTGCAACACACACACAATAACCCAACGTTACACACTTAAAGGCCACATGTACACATAGCCGGGTATTTACAGAAACGAATATTTCTGCCCCTCCGTTTTCAAAAATAACGTTGTACACACAAGGTCGTTTTCAAAAAAGTTTCTGTTTATATGAACCAGTATAAATACGCCCCCGGGCGCCGTCATAACTATGCCAAACCTGTAGTCGGCAGTGTAACGAGAAGGATGAAGACATGCAAACCAATCAGAATTCTCAAAACCAACAACAACTACAAAAAACACGACCAACTTCCTTTTCCTTTGGAGAGTAAATATGGCGCGAGGTTCATTTGTATGGACAGACAGCGAAGTGGAGCTGCTGCTTCGAGTCGCCTTAGATTATAAGGCAAATAAAGCACTCGATAATGTGGATTGGGAATCATGCCAAACTAAATATAGGGATATGTTGGCATTGTTCTTAGAACAGTACCCGTCCGAGACCTCCGAGGAGTATCCTCCTGTTAAGGAGGAAATAACTCGGGCGCACCTAAGCAAACTAACTGTAAACAGGACGCTCACATGACGTGAAGCATTTTTAGTCGCATACTGTGACGTTTGACAACCTAAAACTCCGTTTGACCTAGTTCACACGCAAACACAAAAACTGAGTTTTCAGAAATCTCCACTTTGGCCGGAGTTTTTAGAAATGATAGTTTTCCGTGATAAAACCTCCGTTTTTGTGCAAATGAAAGGCCAAAACGCATGAAAATATATGTGTTTTCCCATCGTGTAAACGGGGTCTTAGATATGTATACACGCATGCATAGCAACCGGCATAACCAGCATGCAGGGGCCGCTACAAGACACTTCAACCCACATAGCATGACACGCACATGCTGTGCATAACTTATACTGTGTAGACGTGTGCACGCACACGGCCACCAGTCGTGGTGTCATGATCACCCATCTCAGAGGAAGGCAGAGCAACAAATACAGCGGTGCAATGGCTTCATATTGATTGTTCCTGGGGATCAATACCAGGCTGCTTTGATATCTCACTCCCAGAGAAAGAGCCCGCATCTGTGAATGCCGGTGTGTCACAACACAGTTTCCTATCGCTTGTTAGCTTCCCCATTCACCCGCTTCTCCCAGCAAACATCATTAATTTCGGCCAAAAGACTGTTTCACGCATGGATCCATCTGGATGCCTTCTCCAAGTGTGTGTTATCCGTTTCCATGCTTTGACATCTCCCAGTACGGACACAGTGTGTGCCAGTATTATCAGTGGAAAAGTCATAACAACGGCCAGAGAAAGATTTCCGGGCGTTTTCATTCCCCTTGTTTGTACAGTCCAAGAACTAGACACACACACACACATACATACACACACACACGCACATTCATATACACACAAACACACGCACATCCATACACACACACACACACACGTACACACACACACCACCCGCAAGCCTTCCTCCTTCCTATTACCCAACCAATCACTTTACAGGATCTTGGCTTGTCAATTCAGAGACCCGGTAATCAATTCATTAATTACATCCCTTTCCCTGCAGACTCACTTCCCTCATGCCACCCCAGTATCAGTTACATTACACCGCAATTAGATTAAATTACTAAGAACAACCTGCATGTGACAGCCGTTATGGCAGCGTCAGGGGGGTATTATGCTGACTCCACGAAAAAAACCACTGCGCAATTTTTAAAATGGAAATATTGTCTGCTCGTTAATGGGGGTTATTTGATAAGCACAGAAATGAGGAGATGCTGTAATAGTCCCATCAGGACTCTGCAAATAACAATCTCAAAGTATGAGAAAGTTATGCTGCTTGAAAAGCATATTTTACAATAGCATACAGACATAAAACACGGTATATTATCACCAACTATTATATACAATGATTTCTTTCACAATCAAAGATAAAAATCTAAGATTTTTTTTAATTCATGACATGTCTTTAGGGGACTAATCCACTTAAATACACTCATTTGCTTTCTTTCAGACAGTCAGGTGATCAATCGCACGCTAACAGGGACCTAAAGTCAGCAGGCGATTGGTTGGCTTAGCATGAGGACTTAACTTAACTCAAATGTAAAAACAATCTCCTAAGCATCAGCTATATAATGCTGTACATAATATGTTTCAGCATTTTTACATTTCCCTAATAGTAGATTCTGAGGTAGATAATAATAACTATAATACACTGACAGTGCCTATAGCATTATATTGCACAGGGCTGGTAAACCATCGTAGAACGTGGATAATGTTTTGCAATGGTGTGGCAAGGCACTTCATTTGAATTGCAGGTGAAAATAAGTGAAGTTAATCTATAGATCTGTGGAATGAATCTGTTGAGGTGCTGGTAGGATCTCCTCATCCAGCTCTCTGTAGAAAAGCCAATGCACATATTTCCCAAAATGTTTAATTATTCCTTTAAAAACAATGTTATAGTAAAACAAGTGTGCATGTCTTCATGATGTACATTTGCTTAAAAACAATAATCTAAGGTAATTGTTACAGAGAGTCTATAGACTTTATATACATGGAAGTATTAGACCAACGAAGTATTGGTAATTTGGACCTAATGATGGTGCTAGATGAAACTCCGGGCATTTCCAAAGACACTGGCCTTCATCCTCTGGGAACCATGAATGTCTGTACAAATGTTTCCAATAATCCATCCAATAGCTGTTGAGATATTTCAGTCTGAAGTGACTGACGGTCATCCCTCGAGCTAAAAGGTCTGGAGCTCTATGGAGAGTGCACCAGGAACCAGAACGTACCACACAGCGTACATAAGCTGCTCCATCAATGACTTTAAAGGGTTAAATGTCTGTTAAAAGTCCAAATCTTTTCACGACTGGTTAGTTTTCAATAAATCATAATTCCACAGCAGAGCCCCCCTTCTACTGTAAACTCCCAATGACGGATGACTCAAATCCTGGTGGGACTAATATATGCAGACACAGGTTTGTAGTTTGCTGTCCGGGACTTTCCGCTCACAGCAGTTGTGTTCTGTACGCGGCCCGATTGCTTCATAATCCGGTTTGGTACGCAAGGCTTTGTCTCTTCTACTTCTACAATAACATCAGGACCAGGACTATGGATCACCAGCGAGCCACACTAACTACAGACCACTAAGAAATCAATTTGGCCTCCACTCCTTTTTCTGCGAGATGCAAGTAATTCACTGGCGGCGCAACGCAAGCACGCCACGTGAGGTAAAGGGGCCAGAGATGAGGAGCAGATTCAGTCAACTTCATGCACATGCAGGCTGTGTTTGCCATGAGAGGATCGATCCATTCGGCCCGAGAGGATGATCACATTTTGTGGAAGTGCTTCTTGCAGCCCCCTCCACACTTTCTCCTGACGAGGACGTTAGAGTTGGACGAGCCTCGTCCTGTGGCCAACGAAGGTGTGAAGTGTGAAGCTATATTAAGACATATATTTTACATATATAAGTCAATGATGGGAATAGTTTAACACTTTCTGGCCAGTGAGCTTAGCAGGCAACTGTCAAACAATAAAAAACAAAACGTTATATTCATTGTGGGTGAAAAGTACAACTTGTATTGTCATAATATGTGGAATCTATCATTAGCATGTTAATTGTGTGTTAATTTGACTACAAAGACATCAAGGGAAGCAAGTGTTCTTTTCAATGTTTTTTATTTGCCATTTGTGCCTAGACCAACAGTCCAGACCCATTGGAATTGTTTTGCAAGGTTCTCCGAGTCAACAGAGGTACAAACACACAATAATAATCAGAAGAACAATATATATAAAAAACACACTGTACATAAGGTGGTGGAATAAATAGTATAAAGCACAGTTTTAAAAAAAACAGGTTATCAACATAAAAAAGGAGAGGGCAGAGGTTAATAAATAGATAAATAGGCTAATGCTGAATGCTGTTCCTAGCTTGTGAGAAGAAATAGAGGAAAGGGGACAGTTATGTGGGGATATTGCACATTTTCTCAGATAGTACACATTTTTCAATAGTTCTGTTTTTCCATCAGTCTGACTGTGACAGGGAAGAAGATGTTGAAAAAACATGTTCAAACTGCGATTCATTACATAGCGGTACTGTACGTGTTGAGGGGGAGGGTGATTTCCATTACAACACAATCATGTAATGAGTAATGTTTGTGTTCGGGAACATTTGCATCGCCTTGATGCAACGTTACCTCCTGTGTTCTGCTGTCAGTCTGAATTCCACTCGTGTACTTCAGGCCAAGTGAAAGTCATTCACTGGGAAAGAATTAATTTGGCAATGCTGTCACCTGCCATGATTAGGCCCATTACTTGTTTACTGGCTTCGAGGTCTTTTATAGCCTAAGAATGATATCACAAGCAGCCGAGGAAACGTTAAGTTTGAGGTGAGGGTGTTTGAGAGAGTAGATAAACGGGCATGGAGGAATATGAACAAGAAAAACAGACGCTTAGCTTACAGCAGGCGCGATAACATCAAAAGATATGTAACAGCATAACGCATTGTGCAATATCCTTTGAATTCAAAACAGTTTAGCTATTAATATTTGGGGCTTTTCCATTATGCAAGGTCAGGATAAGTCAGACAGCGGTGTTCTCAACTTCATTTGTGTTTATTTCCCCTCCAATAGATAGACTGAGAGAGAGGCCTGTACTTGTGAGGTGATAAGATCCTCCCGGCTTGTTCTCCGTGCTGACCTTGGGAGCTGCAAAGTAAAGATCGATGCTCTTTCAGGAGGACAGAAGGCAGTGTTCACTTTCTATTCAGGCACCTTCCACTGAAGTCAAGGCGGGGGAAGAGAGAACCTGCGGTGTAAGTTAGTGTGTGTCAGCGGAGGTTTTATCTGAACAGATAGTCAGGCAGGCGGGCTAAAGGACGCGGCTGGAGGATAGCTCCCCACCAGAGGCACGTTGTCTAAAGTGAGGTAAAAGGCAGTCGGCGTCATTCATCTTAAAGAAAACCAGCAGCTCTAAATGTCTTCAGGGCTTAAATTTAAAAAGAGACTTTTGGTGAACACATCTTGTCACGACGGGATTAGGGCGGACCCAAATGCACGACTCAGGAGACAGATAATTCAAATAAAGATTCTTTACTGAAAGCGTCGCCAAGATCGGAACAGACAGAATAATCAAACTATGGAACGCTCGAGGTCTTGGTCGGAAAAACACAACACAATCTGGCAGAGGACAAGTGGAAGTGAGGGAGCTAAATAGTGAGGGACTAATGAGGGGATGGGCTGCAGGTGAGAAGGACGTGAGGACCAGGTGAAGGGAATGAGGGACTAACGAGGTGATCAGAGGCAGGTGAGGGGAGTTGGACTGACGAGATGGGAAGCAGGATCTGGAATGACATGATAGTTAGTGACAGGATGCAAACAACTACTACAAAAAGGAAGGTGTGGAGCTAAACTGTTACACATCTATACACACATTTATTGTAATATACAGGAATAGTAGTAGAATCGTATTTCTGCGAGGTGCATCACTGTGCTGCGGCGGAGGTGCTTCTGACTTGTCCGCCTGTGCTGTCATGGAGACGCTGACTGAGGACAGGTGGGGAATGTTTTCTCGCTACAGTATTGCTTTCTTCCAACCAGATCAGAAAATCCATTCAAGCACATGACCACAACTGCTAATTGTGATGCTGTGTGTGTCTTATTGCACACATTGATCCGTCCACAACCTCCGCCAGTTGAAATGGAATTGTGAAATGAAAGGCCCTGAGTGGACAGAGAGAAGATCCTGTGCACGGTTCAGATATGATGCAAAGAAATTACCAGGCCAGTTGGGGATTTTGTTCAGCTCTCTTTAGCCAAGAGTGATGCATGCTGTTTGAATTCTGCTTGATTAATTCCAGCCCAAAGACGGGAATGTGCCATCTCCACAAAGCACCATCAAATCACTTCTGCGCTGCACATGTGTTGTTTAAAACGTCCTGTTCTCCTTATTGGAGAAATAAACAAAAAAGGCAAATCCATCCACATGCAGCCAACAATACTCTGGAACGAATGTGTTAATCCAGCCTCTCTCATCTCATTTTAATTTTAGATTCAGTACAAAGGGTTTCTAAATATGTGGTCCAATAACGCTGCAACATTACTTTACACCTGAAAGAAGCCGAGGAGAGAGACGGGCGGGAGTCGACCGAAATAGCCGAGTTCTGATACGACAGGCGAAGAGACGGGCACACTCAGGACACTGAAGGGAACATTTCCAAATGAAATCTTAAAATCGTGTCGAAAGAAAAAGATCAATTTGACAAATATTGTGAAGTGGATACTCTTCAAAAAGTGATTTAAATCCTTCATTCTTGCACTAACTGACGCACCTGAACCCCCTCCCTCCCCCGCTCTTGTTTAATTATAAAAAAAGCACTGTGAAATCCTTCGCACCGTAATATGACCCTCATAAAGTATCTTGAAGAACTCTAATTGGAGCGTGCATCACTCAGTTTCATTATTTGTTATCAGCCACACACACACACACACACAAAAGTGGAGCCGAGACCCTCCCTTGGGTGGGTTGTGCCTGAGTGTTGTTAGCCCAGCGTGCCGTCGCCCAAACCGACCCAAAGTAGAATGTACAGTCTTGCCTTGGGTGGTTTCATGTCCTTATCTGAACCTGTCACGGTGACTACGTGGGCCCCGGGCAAATATAGCCAGTGTCCTCCGGCGGAGTAAACAAAGTGCTACTGTCCGCCCCAAAAAACACTTGTTTTCACATATAAAGAAGGCCCACAGCAACTGTCTGCTCGTTTTATAGTCACAGACTAAATGTAGGGTTTGTTATTTTTGAGGCGTGTGAACGTGACGTGCGCCGTTTACCACCAGGGGAACTGCCGGATTTTCTTCCACGAAGCTCTCCTCTTCTCTCCCTGCCGAGGAACAACACTTGGTGTGATGTTACGGCATCTAGAAGTTCACACTTGGAAAAGCATTTGCCTTCGAAAAAGTTGCCCGTGGGCACCCAGCTCTTAATTCTCGGCTCTGTGTTTTCCGTCGCAAAACAATGACACCTTTCATCTGAGGCGGCGCTCTCTGCACGAGTACCTCCATTCTGACCTCTAATTGGCGAGGCAGCGCGTGCCAGAGGGAACATTACGTCGCCATCCTAAATGGCTACTCTGGGCCTCTGCACAGGACATTTAGTTAAAGTTGGTCATTCTCCGTCCCTGGAGAGCCGGTAAAGAGTTTGCCACCGTTGCCGGGAAGAAAGTGCAAAGACATACAGTGTGCTGTGGATGACAGGATTCCGCTGCGAGGTCCCTGGATGCAGTGAAGATGGCATGCCGCACAGCACGGAGCTAAGTAATGCCCCGCTGCATCTGGCTAATAAGCTGTAAGTAATCGTCTGAGCTTCGCCCCCTCTTCTTCTCGGGGTGCTTTCCCGCTTAATAAGAAAACATTCGGTTGGAACATCGTTTTATTTTCTTCTTCTCTTTTTTTTAACGGGCGTTGGGAACGAGTCCCTCTTGGAGCATCCCTTGTTGTTTTTTTGCATTACCTTAACATGCGTTGGTTGTAAATTACAGACAACAGGACTTCGGCACACTCTAAGTGAACCTTTGTTTTTGCAATAAATCAATTTGAACTCATGCTGGCTTTTTCAACTGTAAGCAGAACAAGGGAAGTCTGAATTCTGACAACAAACCTATATGCATATCTGTGATGGGATATTTGAAATGTTTTGCATGTTAATCATCTTCATGTTTTCTGTAAAAAACAAACGTTAGCTGCTGGACGTTTTTATTTCTACAGTTTTTTCACTCATTACAATCATAACCGTTGCTTGGTGGATTCATTCAAACTAAATTCAATCACCAAATTATTTTCTTACATATTCTTAATTCACTTACTGTAAATATGTTATTAACAGCTGCAATAATCAACATGCTTCTATTGATAATAGATCAAATTAAAATGACAGAAGTTGCTTGTATTTACGAATCCGCGGATAATTACCATCCGACGAAGCACTACGGAGCGATTTAATGTTCCTTTGCGTTGAAACTTAACAGTCGGGCATCACTCTGATGAACGACTGACCCGCAGTGCAACGTCCCTGTAAAGTCACACGGTTAGCAACTAGTGGAGCACGTAGCTGCTAAAGAGCCGGTGCAGAAGGGAGGAGCGGCGAGGCGTCCAGAAACACAGCTCCACATGATTGGCTAAGAGCTCCATGCCTGCTGGACGATTGTTCGCTGATACACATTTACAGGACATTTTTACGAAGTGATAGTACATCAGCGCTGTGTTTCTTCAGCGTGATGCACTGACCCCAAACCAAACATTCTTTATTAATAGTGCTTCGATAATAGTTCCCTAATCTTGATAATTGAAGGAAAGGTGGATGTGTCAATCCCCAATCTGACCACTCGCTGCAGGTTGTGACGGCAGCGGTAGCGTTAAGTGTTAACAAAAGTAGCATTCTTTAATGGCACCAAACACTTACTGGTTTACTTTGAATAACATGCACCTTTTCTCTTTTTGCTGTTACACGTTACAACTTAACAACGTTTCCAATTGCGTGGTTTCAGTTTATCTGTTAAAATGCACGTTGGCTCGTTTCTCATCTGTCTCTTCAGATCAGACCGCCGCGCAGCAGGAGGAGGACAATAAGACACGCCCTCTTTTGACTGGAGACAACGGGCATGTGGTATTATTTTTTTTTTTTAAGAGACACAAAATGCTGCTCTGCAATTTAATTCAATACTCTGGGGTTGTATGCAGCTGTCAGTGGCGGCGTTCATAACAACGCCATCATACCCAGCGCCATGACCTTCCGTAAATACGTGATTTAGGAGCTTTTGGGGAAATCATTTAATTGTGTTATAAGAAAAGCTTGTGGATTTGTTGAAAGTGTAAAAGGGGTCTCCACTGTCATGAGGTCGAATTTAATCGTGACCACTGAACTGGGAAATGATGTCATCACATTGTCCTGTTCACGACAGAAGAAAAATATCATGTTCACAAACTGCATTATTATAAACCAAACTAACTAACTTGTCCATCTACGGAGTGGTATACTCTCATCAGTAAAAAAGTGTGTCGTTTCCCAAACTTCAACTGTATTTGCATTCTGCAAAGAGTATTTAATGTTTCCGAAAAAGGTGGGAATGTGAAACCACTTTTTCACAACAGTTATTGTGTGCATGATAAAATTCTCCAGTGTTCCACGATGCTGCACGTCATTTCATACGACGCAAACATGATGACTCTGACGCAATGAGACGTCGCCAACAACCAAATGAGTCGCTGGTCTGACGAATCCCCCGAGCTGAAAAGACCCAGCAGTCTCCTGGGAAAGAGGCACATGTGACAGTTGCGACCTTTTCAACCTTTTCCTCACGACCTTTACTGGTAGATGAGCTCGCGCACTGTTGTCTCAAAGTTAAATGCAACCGCTACTAGGAGACCCTATCAGCCAAATTGTCTCAGCTGTCATCTCCCAGCTTCTTATTTAGCATAAAAAAGTTATGGTCAGATCTGAAGGAAAAAAATTTCCAGCCATGCTCACTTGTGATGTGTTTATTGTGTTTAATGTTTTACGTGTGAATGGGTCGATTTGTCTCTTGATCGACTTCCCAATGCAGCCTTAGACTATCAACAGCTTTTAATCATTTGAATCCCTTTATTTTGTCATGTTAATTAGCAAGTAGGGATGGCCCAATTACACACCTTAATTAGCAAGTAAACACACACACACACACACACACAGCCCCCAAACAAATCCACCACGTCACATAGTTTCTCCGGCTCGTCACCGCCTCCCCTCCAACCCTCCACATCTGTTTCAGGGTCTCTGCTTTTCTTCAAGGTGACTAATTTAATTCCCCCGATCTGACTGACCTTTGCCAGAGTTGTTTCGATGGCAATGATTTCCTGTCCCTTTGCCTCAGCTGGCAGCAAACAGAGCAAGTGTAGCCGTCTGGTTTCTGTTCCCGGCTCTCAGACCAAATGTGAAGTGAGCTGTAAAGAGATCCTAGTGTGTGACGGAGGCTCGCCGGGCGGAAACAGGGTTTGCCAGACAATATGTTGAAGTGCTTTTAGAATGCCTGCGCGGATGGACATCGGGCGTCCCCCGAAAGTCTGGATAGATTCGTACAGCATTATCCACTTTATTACGGGGTCAGTCGGAATGCTTCGCGGCGTGAAAGGGAAACGTGTCAGTCCCGTTTGCAGTGTGTGCAGCGCTGACAATAAAGTAGACGTGAGCTCGTGCTGTCGGACTCCGTCCGATCTCATCGTGCTAAGTGAGTGACTTACAAAATATAACATTTGGGGCGTTAAATTGTTCCGTGATAAGACATTTGATGACATTTAAATCCTGACTTGTTTTGAGTTGATCTCCATATTTACTTGCTCAACAGCTCTCTTCGTGGTAAGGGAACCTTTAAGAGAGGTATTCACTGTGATGCATCCAGCTTTAATAAGTAAATTGGTTTCAAGCCTCCATGGTATGTTGAATAATGTTCAGTTAACATTGTTTAAAAAAACAAACAATGCTATCAAGCAATTCTTGGTAATTTTAAAGATCTTTCAAATGGTCAACAACTTCAATTACAAATGTAACTTTGCACTAGAATGATGAGCACAAGGATATCCACACATGTAATATATACAATTCCCCAAAGCAATTAATTTTCCTTTGCTGTCTGC
Source organism: Pseudoliparis swirei (assembly GCF_029220125.1). Classification (NCBI taxonomy): domain Eukaryota; kingdom Metazoa; phylum Chordata; class Actinopteri; order Perciformes; family Liparidae; genus Pseudoliparis; species Pseudoliparis swirei. The sequence continues at coordinate 16,145,021 of NC_079403.1, forward strand.
CCTCCAACAAAAATCTTATTAACAACCGAAAATGACATTTAACAGTTCTTTGTTCTTCTCTGCTCTGCATTCAGGCCGCGTATAGCAAGCGGCCCGTGGGACACAAAGTGCATGGAAAGCGAGCGGTTGCTTTTCTTCAAACTTAGCATTGGAAAAGCACAAAGAGTTTCATATGGGACAGTTTTCATTCTTAGTACGCAGACACACCAGATGCATTTTCCATCTGTTTTCCAGGTTGGATTTCAGTTTGATGATGAAGTGAATGTTAGCTGAAGTGGTTCCTTTTCTCTGTTCTTGCTTTGGAATGTATTGTCTAACATGGGTGGTAACCTTTTGAAGGATACAATATCCATGAGAGCTCACGCATAATAGCTCATATTGAACCGATGCCACGCTGGGATGGCATGCGTTCGCCTCGCAATTAGTGGATCTTTGAGAAGACTGAGGAATTGTGTTCACCAGAATGGGACTGACAAGAGGTCACAGCGACCTTGACCTTTTCCTGCTCCGGGGGTTCCACTTGTTGCCGCGGCTATGTATTTGTCGACAATGGCTTCAAATGACCAGGAAGCAATATTTCTATATTTCATTATATATGTCAACCTAACTCTGCAGTCTGCAAATCCTCTGCACGGATAATTTATTAGTTCCATGTCAAAACCTAACGTCCCATTTCGTGATGTTTTGTATAATACATAATTGGTCATTTGTTTTGACAGTATAGAGCCAATCTAGATGAGTATTTGGACCCGATTTCTCTGCGTGACATGTGCAAAACAGAGGTAGAGTGCCCTTTCTAGGAAATTCCGTTCACTTAGTAATTACAGTTATCCACAAGCGGCTTGGCTGAGCTGGCAGCTATTTAATTGGTTGAACGCCATTGTTTACCGTCAGGACTCTAACTGGAACTAAAAACAAACAAGAAGACCATTATGTCTTATTTTAAAAGATATGACGTCTTCATTATTGTAACGTACCATTTCCTCGGCTTGAGGCTTTTACTTCCCCTGCCTTATGGTCAGATAGTCACCCACTTATAAGCTTTAACTGCGGTAACAGTGAATGGAAGCTGACCACAGCCGCTGCCTTCTGAGAAGAACTTTCTACAGCCACCTTTTCAGTCAGCAGGGGTGACGAGTATTTGATGTTCGAGAATGGACTTTAACATCCGGAAGAAGACGATTCTGTTTCTCATTCCGGACCAAAGCTCAGGCCAATAAAAAGATAGGGAACACATGGACTTACTGACTTGTGTTTTTTTTTCAATGAAAATGCTACAGTCTGTTGCCAACCTTTGAACCACGACACATAGCCAAAAATAATTAACATCCTGAGAATTATCAGATCATCGGAGCAAAAATAACTACACATATCATACTGTATGAGTCAAAGATGGCTTTCTTAGAAGCACGATTGGGGTAATATTTCAGTTTTATGATTGGTATATCTACAGGCCATAATGTATTAAGGAGCACTTGATAATGCCAATTAAAGGTCAGTCATCTTATGTGAACTAAGTTTCATAAAGGATATGCAAAAAGGGGGAAGAGGAACATGCAAACTCACATTGGGCGACGTGGTTACAGATTGCAACCGACCGAATACCCCTCTGCTCACTCCTCTAAGAACTGTGCACGGCTCGGTCCTCTTCTGCTCACGTCACCGCAGCTTCACCAGCGGGTCGGAGACCTAAACGGTGGCCATCCAGTCGCGTGAAAAGGCAACCGGCTTTTCGCTAGAGCCCTTGTTTGTCCGTTCTGGGCTACCGTAGAAACCCGGGGGTGCAACACGGCGGACTTCTGGAAGAGGACCTCTGCAGATATGAATCATGTGCATCAACGCCGCAAACATTCTCCCAAGCTGCACCCATCCTCCAGCACAGGCCACGTCAGGGTCCACACCTGCATTATGACAGCGTGCTTATCTTTCTGCCTTAAACCCTCCAGTTCCATATTCTCTTGGCAGGATATAACCTGCGAGTGACAGCGAGGTATATTAGGTTTTATTAACCTGCGATAAGGCTCTAATCGGGGACAGGCAGTGGTATTCTTTTACATGGCAAGGAGCTCAGTCAATGCACCGATGGCTGATAGCACGAGGATAGGATGGTAATCTTTAAACGGGGGTCATTCATTTCACAGCTCTGCTGGCAAATGCTGCAACAGTTGTTCATCTGGAGGGGGAGAGGCAGCAGCCAGGAAGTGACTCAATGCTCGACTAGAGTGTCGCATACAGGCAGCTTTTTAGACACGGAGGTGAGGGAACGCGAGCTGGGAACAATATCTGTGCAGTTGCAGCTCCGCAGGCCATTAGGTCACCGTGGGAGGCAGGACAGGAAGTCTCAGGAAACCGCTCGCCTGGAGACCCAACATATCGGTCTGCTTACCAGCATATTTCAAAAGTTGATGCGGCGGCGCTTGCTTTTTTCTTTTCTTTCTTGATGAACAGGAGATTCCCTCTCGGCGCTGCGAGGCATGGCCTTTAACAAGAGCCTCAGTAATAACAATCCAGAATGGTAATGGACTGTAAAAGTGGTTGATAAACCCTTGGATCATTCAAATACTCTCCCTCCAGGAGAGGATATTAAATATGTCCATGCTCATGAGATGCACACAGCCAGGTAATTCCCTGGATTTGCAGTCCGTGCCTCGGCTCGGCATGCAATTAGGAAAGCCTCGGCTCCATTTCTCTTCATGCCTCTCGTGGCGACTTTAATAGTTCTTCTGCATTCTCACTGCCCTGACTCAAGTAATAAAGGGCTTTCTGATACTTTCAGCTGACTTGAATGTCAATCTACTATATAATGTATCTCCCCATCCTGGGATTAGTTTTGCTTTAGGCAATGATCCCTGTGCATGACACGCCAGTGTAAAATGTGGAGGCACTACTTTAGTTTAAGCTTTATCCCACGGCTCGATCACTCGCAATGTCACACAAATGTTACTCAGGATTCTGCAATGACCGTGTGCAACTACTCCATTACACATCTATTACTCTCATTCCACAGAGCTCTGGAACTGAAAATCCTCCGATTTCGCCTCAGCCAGGTTGTTTCTGCAGCCCTGAGAGAGAGAGAGAGAGAGGCGAGTCAGAGGTGGAGCGAGTGAGACGGAGGGAGGCGTGATCCCGGTCTCACTGTCTGACCCCCCTCTGCCTGAGTCTCAGCCTGCAGCCTCATAAAGCTCCATCAGAGAGCTCGTGCCGTATGAGTTGCCGTGGCCTTGTGAACGCCGGGTGATTTAATGTTTCCCGGAGAAAGCTAGTCTGAATTAGTAAGATGGCATTAACTTTATTCAAGCCAAGATTCAAACTACAAGCAGGACCCATTTCCCTCTTCTATAATTTTATTAATAAATATATAAAAATCAAAAATAAAATTCTCTAAAAGATCCATAATTGTATTAATTATTTACACTATAGCCCGCAGGTGTGAATGTGAGCATGAATGGTTGTGTGTCTCTATATGTGCCCTGGATGGACTGGCGACCTGTCCAGGGTGAACCCTGCCTTCGCCCAATGTCAGCTGGGATCGGCTCCAGCGCCCCGCGACCCTAAAGAAGGAAAAGCGGCTGTAACAGCTTCCGGGCCGTTACCCGTGGGTTTCCCCCACCAGCGCCAAGGATACTCAGACCACAAAGAGGTTCCGTTGCAAGACATGTTTATTTGTCGGCACACGACACTCAGCAGACCGCAAACCTGCGCCTCTGCTCACTCCTCTTGCTCCACTCTCAACTGGGAGCTTTTATGAGGGCGGCCTCGGCTGCTGACTGATTGCCAATCACCAGCAGCCGAGGCCAGATTGGAGACAGCTGCCACAGCGGCATTGATAATGGATGCATGGATTTCCGATATATTATAATTATACATTATATATTATTTTACTTGAAGTGTAGGACTTAAATTATGCCAGGACTAATTGTATACATGGTAAAGATACATGCCATCCAAGGTCAATGTATCTGTATGTTAAACGTGCCATACTAACAAGTGATAGATAGATAGATACTTTATTCATCCCCAGGGGGAAATGTGGTTGTAGCAGCAGCAAGCAAAGTTACATAGTATAACATAAAACAATATTAACAAATATTGTTGAAATGACATGGATATTGCCGTCTTCACTTGATAGACATCCAGGTAGGCTACAGGACACTGTTTAGGCATTATGAGGTTACGACCTTTTAGTAGCCGGATTTTCTTGAATTTGAGCTGAAAGCTCGGTCCCCGTGTATCTCCTTGGCAGCGCTATGATCCACAGCATGACCGGCGTGAACTGGGCCATCCAGCTGGGCGGGGTCGGTCAGACCACTCAGACGCCACTCTGGAGCTCCTCTGTGATGCAGGGGATGTGAGATCAGATGAAAAGCTGAAAAGCTGGTCATCCTCGTGACTCAAATAATGCATGTGATTTTATTTTGCTATCAAAAAGTACTTATGTCTGAAGAGGACTGTAATTATTCTGCTTCTTTGCTCTGTAATTCGAAGTATTTCAATGCCACGCCCCTTCTCACCCTCAACAAGATCATGTTTATATAATGTGACACTCTAAACTCCCTCTGCCTCTTCTCTTCCTCCACCTGCGATATCGAGGGTTGCAATGAATTCAAATGAAACTAAAATATCTTCACACTTCAGATTTCATTTCAGGACAGTCCCAAAAAAAAAAGGTACTCGTTTTACTTTAAAATTGCCAGATTTAAATCTGACACGCCAACTGCTTCCCACAGGAAACATTTCCAATGAGTGTCCGAGGCATCCATAAGCTGCTGTTGTGATCTGATCCTGCTGGAAACAACATTTCTGTCTGAAGAAAGTTCAACTTGTGGCCTGTGATCGTCGTGCTCTCTCAAGATTCAGAGGAAGGTGGATTGTATCACTGACAAAGAGCAGAGTTTGCCTTGTGGAGCATCCAAAGTCAAACGTAATTAGTTTCAATGGAGGGTTTGACTGTCACATCCTGGTCTCCACGCTGTCTCAGAGGCTTCTTCACAGTGACGAGGAGAAACGTGCAAAGATAATTATTGGAATTATCTGTCGGTTGCGTTTCGTTTCCTTTTCTCTGGCTTGAATGTATTTATAAACTTAAATGCAACAAGAATACATCTGTCGCCGACTTCAATCCCAACCTTCTGATATGCAACCTGAGCTGTCACGGTGCAGTCGATTTGGGGTTTTTCTGCACAAATCCTAAACGGCTGTTACACTCCCCTCTCCTAGTCGTGGTAATTACTGCTGCTCGTGCTGCAGGATGCAAAGGAAGAAGAGATGGATGGGAGAGAACACGCCGCTGTGAGAGGAACTCCTTGTTAGTGCTCGCTGCACACAGTCTCAAGGCTGCTGTTCTCCTCCCAGAAGCTGCGAAAAATACAACTTAACTCACTCAGGTTTTTGTCCTCGCTCGGAAACATTTAGGATATACAAGCCTTTTGCTTATGCATGTGTATTCTCTTGTTTGTGTGTGTGCCGGCACGTGCACAGACATGTTGGGGGGCAGGTGCTCAAACCGAAAAAAAGGGCACCCATTGCCAAATTGATTTATCTATTGATCACTGTAACTTGAAGTTAGCAAGTAATTTGTTGCCACGAAAACACGCGAGAAGACAGAGCTAAACTAAATGACATGTTTTCTATTAACAAATACATTACAAAATGATAGGAGTGAAAAATGCCATATGATAAATGCGCGAGGAGAAGGGAGGGGCGCGGCGGGGGCTTGTGAGTGTGGAGCATGTCTGTCAGGTTCTTGTGACGGGGTGAGGCTCAGGCGCAGAGAGACAGGCTGGACGCAATATGAATAACAAAAAAATCACTCTTTAATGAGGCAAAACAGTTTACAAAAAACAAGGTCCAAAAGGGGCAGGTTCAGGGTCAACAGGCAGAACCAGGAATACGGACGGGAAAAGGACACGGAACGAGAGACGACAAACCGACAGCAGAGAAGGGAAAGACTGACAATATATAGGGGGGAAACAGGTGTACGACATCAGACAGTAACGAGACAAGAGTGGCTGAGGGCAGGTGCAGGGAATTAAACAATAAAGACAGAGAAGACACAGAGGAGACATAGGAGACATGGAACACAGGAGAAACAGAACAGGGTGTTACATGTCGGGGCGAAATTCTCACAATAACTCAAATATATGCCCCGACAGATATCAAAACATATTCGGGAGGAATTGATGACGGAGAAAATAATTTGTCTTCTACAAATACTTATTAATGAAGAAAAAATTGGTCTCCAGCAGAAGGGGCCCTTTTCTCATACAGGGCAAAAGAGCAGATGCTTGAGCACCACTAGGGGTCTATCTGTGCACGCGCCTGTGTGTGTGTGTGTGTGTGTGTGTGTGTGTGTGTGTTTGCACGCTACCGGACGGCCCTCCCCGACCAAAAGCTGCACACTTTTGACTGAACTTCTGGAGAAGCCTTTTGGCCGAGGGTGATCCTGTGAATATAAATCACCGGCGTGCTGACGCGGAGTCGGTCTCACGCTGCTGAACGATAGCGGGCTGAGGTAGATGTGGCGCGTGGACACGGGGAGGTGCTGCCAGCGGGGCGGCGCTGTATAAATAAGGATCCCAAGCCATGTAGAAAGGCAATAGGGTTCCGGGAACATGACTTTGCATCCCATTAGATTCTTCTGTACGGAATCTACATCTCGGATAGGAGCAGCAGGGGACCTCGCCTTGGTGCTCGTGTAGGCATGCCGACGCATAGGGATCCTTGCAAAGGCACGCGGGAGGAGAACCTTGAAGTGTCGATGCGCATGTCAGGGGGACATAAATGGTGGATATTTGCATTCCCTTACCCCCGCGCTCTAACCGACTCCTGGTTCCAACGGCATTCATTTAACGGCACTCAATCTACTTTCAAAATACGTGTTGTTAAATAAACCCAATGGTAACACTGCAGTACATAAACCTGGTTTAAGGAGTCTGTAGACAGACTATACGTGACATTCTACAGGGGGACGACATTTCTTATCATCGTTGTTTATGTTTTTGATCCACGCACTTTATTTGCTCTGCACGGCCGCATCATTTTTTCAATTCAATTCAGTTTATTTGTATTGTCCAATTTCACAAATTACAAACTTGTCTCGGAATGCTTTACAATCTGTACACATAGACATCCCTGTCCCAAAACCTCACATCGGATCAGGAAAAACTGCCAAATAACCCTTCAGGGGGAAAAAAGGGAAGAAACCTTCAGGAGAGCAAGAGAGGAGGATCCCTCTCCAGGATGGACAGATGCAATAGATGTAATGTGTACAGAAGGACAGATTTAGAGTTAAAACACATTCAATGAATGTGACAGAGTGTATGAATAGTTCATAGTAGGCATATTCCACGATGGCATAAAGAATCAGCAACATGAATATGACCTGATTGGGCTACTTATGTTGTATTGTGCTATGCAAATATTATATTCTGAAAACAATCTAAACCTGGATAAACGAAATGTAAAAATGACGTCACTTCTTGGTCATTTAATATACGCGCTCCGTGTGAGAGACGAAAACAAGCGTGTTATACGCCTCAAGTGTGTACTGTAAGTTGTGTAATGTTAAAAGAAGGATCTTCCTATATTAAGGCAGATATCAAGGTGCAAGAAATGAGTGAAAGAATGTGAGAAGTCACGGACGGTCTGGAAGCTGAATAAGGAATATGGAAATACAAGGTTTCTGATGTCCTATATCAGAAATGTACAAATTATTATAACACATGTAAATGTAAATTTACCCACTTGTCTTGTTTATGACCATGATGCAGAACAGAAGTGGACTAAAGTAGGATCAAATCAACATCTAACTAACCAAAATGTCACAAAACGCTAACACACGGCATGCGATCTTCGAAAAGTAGGCCTTAGGAAAGGTCCAGTCACACGGCGTGCCCGTACGCCACAACACGACATACACCGGCGGCTCCTCGGCAGGAAAGGCAAACAAACACACGCATTTCATCAGTAAATTAAAAGTCCCACACGTCGCCCACGACCACTGCAGAACGATGTGCGATGAGGAAACCCCGCCGCCTGCGGTCTGTGACCGCGATGGAAGCGTCACGTAAACAAGCGCGTGATGCATACAGCGTAGCCGATGTGTCTCATAAGCAACGGCTCATCTGACGGGTAAAAGAGCTTCTTCTTCTTCACACACTTCTCCCACAGTGTCCTTGAGGAGGAGGATGACTTTAATCGGCACTAAAAAGCTGTTACCCACATTCAAGTGAAATCGTGTGGTTTTATGTGTTTAATAAGATTCAAGCAAACGCGTAATATGACAGCGACGAGTGAATCAGCGGCTGATTTGGGTTCAGAAAAACTCAATTCAATTCAGTTTATTTTATAATCGCCCAAAAGGAGACGGCTACATTGGGAAGCCCCTCTCTCTCTCACTCTCACACATACATAGACACACAGACACACACATACACACGCGCAGGCAAAGTGAAAATCCCATACTTTGCATGCCTGCTCAGACGCAGTGTCGTAATCTTTCAAAGCGTGTCAGGTGACAAGCTCCACATGTTTTGCGAGGGCCCCGCATGTCAGATTTCAATGCGAGGTCCTGTCCGCGGTCATGACACCGTGAACTCGCCGTGTGCCAGGTTTCAAGGAGAACAATTGAATGCACCGTTTCCTACACGCCCCCTTGTGTTGATGTGGGTTAAGAAGTCGCCGCGGTGGAGCGCACAATTCATTCTTGGGATTGAATAGTCAAAGTGAAGCCAAGGGCAAAGGGAGGACACTGGAAACACGTCCACAGACGACACACGAGAGCCCTGCAGGCATTACAAGCTCACAAGTCGTTTAACAGACGTGATTATGGGGCAACGTTTAACTACTGTTCTGTTCCTGAAACCAAACCACATAAAACACTGAGTGCTGTTTACTCATGTGATCCGTTCGAACTGTTCTATTCTCAACAAGTCGCTGTCACTTGTCTGCCTTTGTTTGATGGCAGCTTAACGATGAAGAAACTGACCGTGTTTACATGCATTCGAATAACTGGCTTAGTCGGACTAAAATCGAATTATCCGTTTCATGTAAACACCTTTGTTCGACTATGTGCGGTCCGACTACGATCCGATTAACACCCCTGGATAACTCGATCCGAACCGGTTGATAATTCGACTCTAGCGGCATGTAACGGTGAATTGGATTAGGAACTGGACTTTGCGTCTTTGCGCATGCTTGAGATCCCGCCGCCCTCCTCCCTCTCTCCCTCCCATGTCGTGACCCGGAAGTCGAAAGAGACGATAAGTTGTTACTGCCGGGAGCCTGGCCGGCAGAAAACAAACAACGCTATGGAGAACACAAGAGCCACCACACATCTCTGGACCGAAGAGCAGACAGAATTTATGCTTAATGTATTGAAGGAGTTGAACATACTAAAGTTCATGGTTCTTTCTCGAAATGTTGATGTTGTTGTTGGTGGTGGTGAAGAGGTCAAGCGGAAATGGCTGTATCACCACGAGTTGTAATGAAAACAGCGCCACCTATCGTATCGGATATGACATGCTTTCGGCCAATGATTCGAATTACTCACTGCCATGTATATTGGGATAATAGCAGATCCCCCAAAAGATAGCATAGTCCGACTAAAGCAAGATTCGAATTACACCATCATGTAAACACACTGACTGTTTAATGTTTCCTTTCTCGCTTTGATCGTTAACCTGAGCGGACGATGTTGCTCCCCTGAATGTAACACGTCTCACGTTGTTGATTAGAGGAGCGAGTGACTTGACTCTGAGCTAGATGGCTGGTGTGGCAATCAGCAACAAAGAGCAGCAAAATGCACATTTCTGATCAGAAAAAACAAACATGTAAACCTTTTCTTAAAGCAAAACCACTTTCAAGTCCAGACATGGAACGCAGGAGAAAGCAGCGCTCGACAAGAGAAGCCCTGATAGAATCTTTAAAACAATACATCTCCCCACCTTATACATTGCATCGTGGCATTTCTCATGGCATCAGGCCCGCGCTGATCAAGTGCCGTCCAGCATGTTTGGGGGGGAGCTTTGGTTTTCGACTGCAAGGAAAGTCGTCACCATCATCCCCCCCCCACCCCACCCGCCTCGGCGTATAAGCCACATAAATCATGTATGCACACACCCAGTTGAGCCCGCTCTGCGCCCTCACGTCCACCCCGACCCAGATAAACACGGGCACAGATGAACACTTCAGGTTATCCCCCGGATTCCCCCGGGCACACGTCAAGGAGATCACACCGGCGATTTGTATGTAAAAAAAGGGGGCCAGCGAGAAGTGACGGGAACGTGGCCGGATAAGAGTCGACTTCGGCTAATATTCCGGCGCATAATGATGTCATCTCGATGCTCGATCACTGAACAATTGACTGGCAGTCGCTGGCGAGCTAGCCGCTGCTTGTCTTGGCGTTAAGGTCACACATAATATTGCCAGGGGGTCGTGTGGAAGCGTGGAAAACGGTGTGGAAGAAACACAGGACAGAGGATGCGAGACAAAGGGAAGAACCGAAGGAGCGCAGCACATCATTATCGGGGGAATCAGCGAGTCTTTTAATGACTGCTCTCCTTTTTAAAAGTCTCAGAAGAGGGAGAGTGATTAGACTGGAGGGGGGATGGGGGGGGGGGGGCTGGAGGGCAGTCTACACAAACGAGTCCAGTGACGCCTAAGAACAGCGGTCCCAGTCCGCACAGCGCCAAAGCATTGATCAACCTCCCGTCTGATGAACTGAAGGGAAGGCGACAGCGGTATCCTCTTTCTCCTCCAGAGTTCGGCACAGACTCCAGGCTCACTGCGCGTCTGGATACCGGCGAGGTCTCAGCAGCAAGTCGCAGGGCGGGCTGACGATGGTAAAGTACGCTTCGCCTCAAAAAAATTTCACGATTATGCTTAAAGTATATAGAAAAGATATAAAACTAAACAAACAAAACAAATGAATTTTTCCTGTATTTTACAAATACTTGATTCTCTCGAGAAGACCAACGCAACAGTTTGTTTTTTCTTTTGCTGTACGTAAACTCAAGATTGTCAAATGTAGTACTTGTCTTGAAAAACGTGAAAAATTAAAGATTGAAAAATATTGAATATAAAGAAATTAAAAAAACATTAGGGGACAGCAGTTTAATAATACACGTCCCAGCGATAGTTTGTCGGAAAATCACAGAGAGCACGCCCCAAAGGCCGTATCTGTTTACAGTGCAGCCAAGCAGACTGTCTGCTCTTAAAGAAGGAGGTCAATAATCGGCCTTTTCTGGTGAGCAACCGCAATCTCACACATACGTGCACACGCATCACAATCGTGTTGCCTGCGATTGCTTCACGATAAAAAGCCACGTCGTTATTCGAATGCTTTTCGTTTCACAATGCCCCCCGTACTCCTCCAGCATCATGAAGTCGACTGCAGAGAGAGGCAACTAGACAATATTCATTGACCACATGTAGCAACAATTGAATGAACATTTTTCCTATCTTAACTTTCAAGATGCTTTCGTGAGCTCGTTGGAAATGTAGTTAAATCGCTAATTTCAAGGTGGTAAGACCTTGTCACACGTCCACCCTTGACCAGCGTGGACGTGTCATATGGCGAAATGAATGAGGACGAACCTTTTTATTATATTACATTTCTAAAACCCAAAGATTATTCATCTGGCCGCTTTAGTTTGTGGCATTTTCAAACAGTCTAAGGTGCGTGCCATCAACCCACCGACGGTGTTTTCTGCACCTTCTAAAGTGACCACATCGGTAGCTTCTGTGATCCCCCCCCCCCCAAATGCCTGCCTATCAAACATACTGGACCTGTCGCTAAAATACATTTCCACCATGATTAATCCATGCCTCTTGTCTTCTGGATTAAGAATTCAAAGACGTCAGTGCGAACCATTATCCCCGGGCTACGCTCTAATATTGGAGACTGGAGCATCGTCTCTCACAAATCCTGATTCTCTCTCTCTCACACACACATACACGTTTTCCAGATCTCTGTTAGAATATTGCATCATAATGATGTCTGTGGACTGAACCTGAATCCTTGCACAGGAGCTTTTTTACACTGCGGTTATTATGCTGGAGACAAATCCTCCACTTCAGATACCTGGAGGACCTGGCCAGGCATCCTCCCTCTGGGATCATCCCCTCGGTCTTGCAGGCACACCCACAACAAGAAATGACCTTATCAATGCTAAAATTGACTCGATTGAAAAAAACTAAAACAAGATCTATGTCACGCAAATAAATTGTGATTACATTTTCAATAACCCAATAATAAGACGTGCTGATGGAAGATAATGAGGAAAAAAGAAAACGTGCTCTTTAGTCACGGTAACAGATATCATCTGTTATCAGGAGTTTACTCAAGGAGTTTGAACCACATTTAGCTCAAAGATGCCTCAGATAAAATTGATAAATAGTCATTTTGATATGAAAAGGATATGTGAAATATGAGAAGCAGAGAGAGCTGCATGGGCTAAAGCGTTGCTCTTCTGTGGAACTGCCTTTAGGGGCCTTTCATTACAAATTATGACTTTGCACTTGGGGGTATTTTGATCATGTTTTAGTGTGCATTATTATACTTTGGTTTGATGTCATGCAGTTATGATGCTTTTTTGGCACCAATGACAAAGGTGGTTGGATTGTGAGACATATACAGAAATAAATATATAAACAGTGTTTCTTGACCAATAAACCGCAGGTGCCATTTATTTTCTACAACTCTGCAAGACTACTAAACAGTTTAATGTTTGACAATACAGTAGTTTATTAGTGTGCAAATTAAAAGAAAATGTTTTGATCCTCCTGCTCTTAAATTTAGAATAATTCAATACTTTTTATATTCTAAAAATGTGTAAATAAGCCAATACTGGTTTCTGTCTATGACCTTAATTTAAAAGATTGCAATGCAAATGTTAATGTAAGACTTAAATCTGTAAATCTAATATTACAATGTAACAAACAGGAATGAATGATAACATATATTTGTTTTGCCAAAATGTATTCAACATGTAAAGTTTAAAGAATGTGCAATGGTGTGTGTCCTGTAATTTATTAAATATGCTCAAGTCTAGTTTATTTAAACAAATTCCCCGTATTTCTGCCACACTGGGTCTAAAGCCACAGAACGTCTCTGTAACATCAAATTAAATAGGCGTCATCCTTTTGGAATTATGACTTCATTTCATTCATTTAACAAATGACTTATTGCACATGTAGTATATCTTTTCACTTCCATCATGACTGTGCAGATAGGGGACTTGCACTGTTTGAGATAAATGCGTTTTTCACTTATTAATCACCTCCAGTTTTGGGCTTCTTTACACAAATATTAACACTTCAGACTCAACTTATAAAAAATACCCTAAAGGGCCTCTGCTGTTGTAAGTATTTATTGCTCAGCTTTGGCCAATAACAACTCTGATGGCAGGCTCTGCTGATTTTTTAAATCCTCAGCTGTGACGAACACAGATCCCTCTCTCCTCTATATTCTCGGATAATTACTGGTTGTGGCTGTTTGTTTAGCCTTTTGTCTTGACTGAAAAGGGTAGATGAGAGAGAGAACGAGACCCAGGGACGGACAGAAAAACTGAACGGGCCTCCACCAGTCATTCCCCAGGGTCCTACACCACCCTCCATTGGCATTTTATTGAAATATTAAAGGTGAGGTAGATCTGCAGCGACATATTGTAAAGCCTGTCACTCCGATCACAAAGGCACTGAAGTGAGTGGAGGATGGAGAGAAGGAGCTAGAGGAAGCAGAGAATGGGGGGTGTGGGGGGTGTAGATGGAGAGAGCAAGAGAGGCTGGGGACCTGAGGCTACAATAGAGGAAGTAAACTGTGTGTAGGTGACTGACAGGCAGTGGCTGGGAAAGTCACAGTACAATAAGCAATCATAATTTCTAAGCCACTGCTGAGGGAAGTAGGCAAGCAGGACAAGTGGAAGGGAATCGTATTGACACAGGGAAGAGGCGAAGGATGTTGGGAACCCATGTGTTGAGAGAGGCTGACAAACCAACAGGGATGTTAAAACACTGGCACATTCTACCAAGGTCCAGCCATTGATTTTTAAATGTTTATTTTTATTTTTATAGTTGGGCCTATTTTTTTCTTTGGGCGGTTTGACGAGCGTGTGTTCACAGTGGAACACATCGTTGGGCCTGGTCTGTAAAATGTGATTGGCACTCAACCCACTGGAGGTAGTTATGTTGTCAAGATTATATTTATTTCTTCAACCCCACTTTTTCAGTCCAGAATAATAAAATAAATGAACTAGAATGGGCACTCGGTAGAGCGCATACCTTCGCATATCACAAGATTGGGCATTGAATCATGAACATTTTGGCATTAGTTGCATGCCAATTGGATGAAAATTGACCGTGCTATGGTAAAAAGAAGATTTTGACCTTTCCATGACCTTGACCTTTGACACGATCGATCCCAAAATCTAATCAAATGGTCCCGGATAATAACCAATCATCCCACCAAATTTCATGCAATTCGATTTAAAACTTTTTTTGTTATGCGAATAACATGCATACAAATAAATAAATATATACACGGCGATCAAAACATAACCTTCCGCATTTTCAATGCGAAGGTAATGAAAACAATTAAAAAACATAGTGACGAGGGAAAATTAACCATGATAGTCTTGGAAGTACACGGCAGAAATTGCATTTCAAAACTTGAATTTCAAAAGAAGCACCGTACACAACTATTTGGGTATACTTCACTGCACAGTCCTCGCACTCTACTCGACTGTTGAGGGTGGAAACGGCGACATTTCCCCCCCATGACGTCAGGTGTCGAGCCGCTTCTTTTCTTTTCAGTTGTGGACCGTTATTGGGCGAGTGTGACCTGTGAGAAATTCACACTTTCCCGCGAGTTCTAACACCATAATCAACCTGTAAGACTGGAAAGAGCAGCTTTAATGACACACACCCTCACTGACTTCACACCCACTGAAACGGACAATTGTGTTAGCGGTCCCCGGAGGTACCGCCATCACCAGTGTAACTCTTGAAAGGGTTTCGAGAACGGGTAGCTTTCTGACCGCCTGATGTCCACAATTTGCTGTGTCGTGATCAGACTTCAGATATCACATTTATATATGGCTTCCAACGGGGCAATCCCAACACCATTCCTATATGTCGAATGGTCTGTCATCTTTAGAATCAACAAACAGTGCAAACAGGCAAATGCAGATTAGAGCTTAGGCCTACATTGTTCTTAACACATTTAGCAGTAGTAACACAAAGTGCCATCTGTTTTTGCTTCTTTTGTCCCCTCACCTCTCACTCGTGTGGTAGATACAGTATACAACCCACAGGGGATGCAACTAGCTCAGGTAAGTCTTTTGACAGATGTAAAAAAATGCATCCTCAGCAATCAAGGAAATCATGAACTGTGTATAAGAAGTGGACGTAGTGACGTCACTCATTGTTTTGTGGACTCTTTGAAGCCTTGCATTTGGCATTTCAACCAAACGATAAGAAGACATTTTTCAAGCCATCAAACACAGTTACAACTAGAATGGGCACTCGGTAGAGCGCATACCTTCGCATATCACAAGATTGGGCATTGAATTATGAACATTTTGGCATTAGTTGCATGCCAATTGGATATAAATTGACCGCGCTATGGTAAAAAGAAGATGTTGACCTTTTCATGACCTTGACCTTTGACCCGATTGATCCCAAAATCTAATCAAATGGTCCGCGAATAATACCCAATCATCCCACCAAATTTCATGCGATTCGGTTTAATACTTTTTGACTTATGCGAATAACACGCACGCACGCATACAAATACACGGCGATCAAAACATGACCTTCCGCATTTTCAATGCGAAGGTAATTAACTTTCATGACCTTAGAAACACACGGTGACAAGGTTACCGCTGTGAAACGAGAACACAGACAACTATCAAACTCACATTAACTTGTGTTTACCGTGTTTACTGAGGTCATAAATCAAGTGAGAGGTCGAGTAATCTTCTTCCAGACTTCTGTACAATGAGGAGTCTCCCCTGCTGGCCATTAAAAGGAATGCAGGTTGAAGGCACTTCAGCGGTGGCTTCACTTTCCAGACCCGGAGGTCGCCGCCTGAGTGGAATGATTTCAAATAAGGGAAATGTGCAGGTCATGTGACATGTGCTGCTGATGCACAAGCATCCCCATCAAACTCTGCCCGTCTAGCTGCCAGCATCAGCAGTGAGATCTCCTTGTTTCCTCCCGATGACTTCACGGTCTTTCGCCGTGAAGACACAAGTTCTTCCTCGGAGCCACATTGCCCTTTAAAAAACGGAATATTATTGCTTTGAGTTATGCTCACACTGCAATGTTCTCACATTCGAGCACAACAACATGACCCCATGGCAGACATCCAGCTGGCGTCCTGTTACAATGAGAGAATGAGGGATTTGTGACAAGACGGCGTTGAAGATACGGGAAACACTGATCCGATGACAGTTTCCAGAGTAGCAGACACAAAGAGCCATCCAGGGGAAGTTTAAACAGTCTCTGTGGTCTCCGCTGGGTCCTATACCTGATAAAGCTTTGGTGTCTGGTGTCTTGAATCAAGACTTCAGTCTCGGTCATTAATGTAAAATATCAGATTTTCCCTGATAGAGCCGGAGGGGAACCGAGTCGACCCAGTGTGGTATTCGGTGAGCTCGCCACTCGGGCTGCAGTGGAGATTGTGATTGTACCACAGCAAATAATACCCTTCAGCCACCTGGATAACTTTATGGTGCGTGGCAGGTTGTAACTTATTCGATGGCTCACAAAGGATGTGTTGTGTGCGCGTGTTGTATGATAGCATTCTTCTTGCGAAGATAATTTAACGTATTGTCTTTGGGACCTTTTTTTATAACTGGGCAGATTAAGCACTTAAGTATAATATTCAAAGATATAAGTAGTAGTAGTTTGATCTCGTGCGTTTCATTATATGAGAATATCGTTGGCAATCCATAACAGCAGACACAGATCATTCATAATTTAGCGAGGGCAAATGAGCTTTTATTGATTTGTGGTTGTATACATCGCGGACATGTTAGCGAATCAATATTTTTATACTGTTGTGAATTGTAGTTTGGAGTGTGCCTAATTAGGTTCATTAAATGTGAGTCGCTAATTAGCTCTCAGAGAGAAACCTGTGTCGTGTTTGAAAGACAAATCAGCTGCCTCCTGTAATTGATTTCTGGAAACTCGATATATTTTACCAAGGTAGGCGGAAAGTCACTTGAAATATTCTCATGAATCCTTTTTTCCCAGTCCAGGCTGGACAGGGTAGGTCCATGACAATGTGGTAGAAACATGAGATTATCCCACCCACTCTTATGTACTGACTTTTATGACTCACGGTGCAATACCTCTTTGAATGCGGCTCATGCCATTTTTGGTTTCCTTTAATCACGTCATGCTAAACCAGTTAAGATGGGGAGAAAAAACCCTATATTGTGCTTTTTTCTTCTCCCCTTGTTTTTTCGCCGCGCCCCTTCTGTTGTCGCCTCACAACAGCAGTATTATCAACATGGCTGTACCCCTGCAGCTTAAATAACACACGCCTGATCATCACGGCTCGGATGGATTGTAAATAGTCGAGGCGGCGATAAATTTGTCACCGCTTGGACAGAGATAGGGCACATTACCTTCAGAGGAAGCATATTTCACCCTTCCCTGGGGCTGATGAAAGGCGGAGCACAGGGGCAACACAGCATCTGTAAGTGAGGCCTTCTTTATGGCCTGATTAAGTCATCCGATGCTAGCTAGAGAGCCGGCCGGGCAGCTTTATTTCACCTCCCACTGTGCTGCCGGTGTAATCATCCAGGAGGACTATGAAGGTAAAACATGCATCGGAATAGCCCTTGTAATATGATGGGCACAGTCATTCCCCTTTTATGTCGGCCATTATAACTTCTTATAAACTAATACTGCTGAGCGACTCTTTTTCTTAAACAGTCCGAGCCTCATTATGTAGATCCCTTTTCTGTTGATCTGCAGTGCTGCTTGGAAGGCAATTTCCTACCATCATCGTTGTTATTTTTTGGGAAAATGTGAATAATGATTAAGTTTCACGGAGAAATCATATTAGGAAATAGAAAGTTATGTCTACAATCAATGTTTCTCCCCAGAATGCATCGTGTGTACTGTGCAAATGTGTTGAGTGGATTTCCTTCCTAGTAAAACAATGGTAGTGAAATCTAAATTACTTCAAGGGACTGTAGAGTAAATCTGTACTACCCGTGTAGTAGTAGCGATGAGCAAAAATCTGAATAGCTTTGTATATAGAGTTAAATAACCCCGCTGTGTAGCGTCATTCAGGCTCTGTACCCTTCATTACTGTGATACGTCAGGTGGTGTTTGTATCTTCGCCAGCACACCCGGTACCCCGACGCCCTCGTCCTGTCGTGTGCGTTGTTTTTCCTCCAAATTTGAATCTCGTGTCACACAATGAGTGATGACTCTCATTCACGGCCCCTTGTTTAAAAAAACTGATAGATCACACTGACTGTGATAATAATTCATCTACATTCAAACGCTACACGCAGAGCTTTAAATAAACACGTTTTCGGATCATTACCTTTGGAAGCGGTGCACATTAAAGAGTAAGCAGAAGCTCAAATGCTTGGGGATTTATCGGCAGCCATTCATCATACTGCAGAGATGAGCAGGCATCATATTACTTTAATGCACCTTCCTCTTATGAAGAGTAAAAAAAGAAAAAAATCAATTGTTTTTAAATGATACTGTGAGTCAATATTGTCTCCTCCCCTTGTGCTGCGAAGTTGTGATCAAACCAAGTGCACTTTACATGCCATGGTTTTACAAAATAAATGTCGCTCTTTTACGGTGTGTGTGTGTGTGCGCGCGTGTGTGCGTGTGTGTGTGAGTGAAGTGTTAGCGAGCCAGGAGCACTCTGGCCCTTCGTCTGTGTGTCCAGACTCACAGGCTCCGGACAGGAAGGGGCCAGAAGCCAAAATACCCGATGAGTATTTACAGCATGTTCACTGCTAACCATTTATTCAATTGTCTATGATCATTTATTCAATGGTGTATGACCATTTATATATATATATATATATATATATATATATACATATACATATGTGTGTAAATATATACATATTTACTTATATTACATATATTCTGCATTTAGCTTAAATGTGTGTGTTTGTATACGTATTTATAGGTAAATATAATGTATATATATACATATATATAGAAATATATATATAGAGAGAAATATATATATATAAATGTATATATATATATATACGTATATATATTCTGCATGTAGCTTAAATGTGTGTGTTTGTATACGTATATATACTTAAATATAATGTATATACATATATACGTACATTTATATTCTGCATGTAGCTTAAATGTGTGTGTTTGCATGAGTACAAAGATTGAGCTAACATTCGGAGGCCCAACTATTATTTCAGTATTGCTGGATCAGAGCTCTGTTTACGGTAATAGTTTGAAACGGTGAAGCGTCACACATCTTTCCCCGCTGTACATTTCGGCAGCAGAGAACAGATGGTGAGGCAGACCCCTCTGACAGACCTGTTTTTGTTTTTCAAATCATGAAATTCTATATTGCATGCCCCTTAATCATTTTATAACCACCCCCTCTCTGTTTTCATCTGTTTGCTTCTCTCTCTCCCCTCCCTTTCCTGCCTCGCTTGATATCGCCTCCGTATCAGCCAGACTTCATCTAATCCTCGTGCTTTTCTTCCCTCCTTGTTTCAGCTCTCATTGAGCTGCGCTGCTTTCCCAGGATACTTGGAAATAAGAAGAAGGAGAATTTGGTCTCATATGCAATAATTGACTATATTTCACCCCCGAACCACTCGTAATGTTGACGACGCGGTGTGCAGGTTTCACAACAGGGTGTAGGAGCGGAACAAAATGGCTCCAGCAACTACACACTCCGGAGTGGGCTTTTAACACGGTATCAGTCGCTAGCGCCGCTCTGTGTTCGTACCTCTTTGCATTGTGTGGGTTTTCTACGTCAGTGGAGGAATTCCTCTGTTTAGATTCACAGTTCCCCCCTCTCTAATTATTCCCAGTGGTTTTGATAGCGTTCGCTGCTTCTTGAGACTATTTTCCATGACAACGTCTTTAAAAATATGGGGCCGTTAAAATCAAATCCCGTTCATCCATCTCTGAATTCTGGCGGGTACATTTCTTTGCAGCTTTCTTGACTAATTGAATACATTTTCTGTGCAGTTAAAGTATCAGATATTGCACCTTATGCTTTATTAACTTACATGGAATTTTACAAAAGCACTACACAAATGGTATACAAGTTCTATTTACACCTCTCCAGGGCTTTTACAGTACTTTGAATATTATTACGATGAATAACAACTTCCTTTTTGGATTTGGTATTTCATTATTTTTAACTTCCAGGTGAATAATAACGATTATGTTCTGCTGCCGACTGCGCCGCTCTTCGAATACAAAATGGAGAGCCAGAGGACTTATCCTGACATGAAGTGTGTAAAACATCAAATATAACAGAATGTTAAAGTAAATGTAAAACATGCAAACAACTAGAACTACCCCTCGTGGTCATGTTGCAGTTTGCATCCACGTCCGACCAAAATGTCATCCCTATCATATTATCCGATTAAACATTTGTGTGAAGTTTACACAATGAGCATACTAATTATTGTATTGGCTTGAGTTCGAGTGGTCGTTGTGTGTGCCATATATGAAGACAGTCCCTCCAGGCATCCCCAAGAATGGGACGGATGTGAGGTCACAGTGAGCTTGACCTTTGACCTCCAAAGTCTAATAAGGTCATTTTTGAGTCTAGGCGTCCAGACATTCCTGCGATGAGGCATTCACGATAAAAAGGAAACGGACACCTCTGATATAAACAATTTATAATTGTGAGTAGTAAAACTGGATCAGTTCATGCTCAACATGATGACGTGTATATTGACTTTTAGAACAACGACGTCTGCTTTGCTGGCCGACACACCTGTGTAAAAGAGCTCACTGAAATATGGCTTGCGGTGTTAAAAGTGTCAACTCATTGTTTTTGATGAACCCCAAAATAATGTCTCTTTCTACAGAATAAAAATGAAAACCATTGACACAAGGCACCGCAGCAAAGACGTTGTGTTTTCTTGAGTTGGACTCTTTGAGCACGCCAAACCAAACTGTGTTTAGCAAACACAGCCGATCCCGTCACAGTAATGATATCTGGATGGGCAGACAGCAGTCAAGGACAAAGAAAGGAGTTTTTTACGTTTATTTGGGAGGGGAAGGGGGAGGGAACGACGCTTTTAGCTGGCAAGCAGCAGTAGAAGCCCCCAGGGCTCCAGATTTGTACGCTTAGCCATGCCTTTTTCTTGCAGATGCAAATGTCTGTGGCCTCTGCTGCCATATCATGGGGAGCAGGAAATCTTTCCCCGTTGCCTCTCCCCCGGTGTCCTGGTTGGCGGTTTAATTTTGTCGAAGTGTTGGCAGATTACCGCTACCTCAGTGCCGCGGTCATGGAGAATGAGGCCCAGGCAAGCAGTGAGCAGGGAGCCGGCACATTGATAAGAACAGCTGCTCTTGGGAGATTTCCCAGGAGAGAGCGGTGAGACGGGGCCGGAAAAGACACGTTGGACGTCAGGTGAACACACCAGGGCCCCACACACACACACACACATTGCAGCTGGTATTCAAGTCCACCTTATTATCTGATAGGCAGCTTACATGCTGGGAGACTTTCAACTTTTGTTGGTGGAATCAAAGGGCTTAGAGGGTCGCCCTCTGATTGGATTCACTGGCCCACGCACAAAAAGATCAGCAGGCATATTGATAAAAGAAAAATAAGTCTCGTTAGCCCCTCTGGATTTATTTCGGAAAAAGTATTATTACAAAAAATAGTTCCCACTTCATAGCAGAGTTTTGGAACTCAAAAGGAAGACAACAGAGACAAAAGAACAAAAAGGCACTGAAAACAATGAGTCTTTATACTCATCAACACCAATATCAAAAAGTAGTTAATCTTTACATAAAAAAATGACATACTCTAATGGGCTAATCAGGGAGTATTTTGTTCTCCAATAAACTCAGTGAAAATGTATATTTCAATGGGTTCATGTTTGAAAACATTCCCTGAGGTTCCACCATTTATCTAAACTCTCATTTCAGATCTAGAGCGACATTTATTTAAAGGACCTAAAACAAAAGGGCATTTCTCTAGGACAGTGAGAAAAGTGTCCTCCAGAAACTACGAAGGCTTCTCTTTTCATTGTGAACGCAGCAGCAATGGCTTTCACTCGAGAGCGCCGCCATTGCTCTTTCCCAGGATCCCACTGGGTTTCCTCGACAGATGTAGAAAGACGAGTGACTCTGATACCCCCCCCCCCCCCCTGTGCGGAACACAACCGGAGCGTGAGGGGGAACACTTTTGAAGAAGCGGTCTTTCAAAAACATTGGTCCGGTCATGAATTACAACCTGTTTATCAGGATTTTCTGGCAAAAATACTGATAAATAAATATCTCTTTTTACATCACAGTTTTGCCTGGAGTTTTATATACAGTAATGCTGGCAGATTACTGTTGAGATACGCCGCAGTGACACGTATAGGTTACCAAGAAAAAATGTAACGGAACTAGAAAAGTGCAACTGGTCGAGTCCAGATCTCCAGCAACGATGTGCCAGCAATGTCGATTCCTTCCAAGCTCTCTCTTAAACAACGTTTACCCAGGTCCAGTGTCCACTAAACCAGCCCGAACATGTGGACAACCTGAACGATTGCACGAGAGTCTACGGAGTAAAGAACCATACCTGGTCAGAGTCGGCCGTCCAGGCCGTGAAATTGAGAGATTTCAAGAAGATTGCGTTACACCCCATATCACGAGATTTACAGTAAAAACATACGTTAACCTACAATCTAAAAATAAAATCAACACTATACTGAACCACTGAATCAATGAGCCTAGAGATTGATAAATAGTCACGAGAACGCCCATGCTGCCACCAGAGAGTCATCCATACTTCACCCTGATGACCGGACATTCAGCAGCAAACAGAAACATGCAGGAATTATCTTCCCGCTAGTTGTATTACAATGATGGACGACTGCTCATTAGTGTCAGCCACCCTCGGAAAGGATGGATTTACATGATGAGCCGTTTGCCTTCGTTAAATGTTTTTTTTTTAAAAAGGCTTATGACAGGCGGACGTCACGTTCGATGCCTTTTAGTTGATGCTCTCATTTTACAGCGGCCATGAACTGGTGGCACATGTTCCTCTATAGCAGGGGTCTGGAACCTATGGCTCGTGAGCCATCTATGGCTCTTTTGGTGACGGCATATGGCTCCCAGACAATTTTGAGTTGAAAAAAAAAAAAATCTACACCCGCCCCCCTGTAATTTTCTCTATCGCGCCAGATTACAGCAGAAGTAATTTAAGGACCTTTTCTTAAAGACGTCTTTGTTCTTTTATTAAACTAAACGTCTGTTATTGATCGTCTCTACGTGTCGCGTTCACACTTCTCGGCTCGCCGTCTCGCACGCCGCAGAGCGCCGATGCACCAGAAGTCGCATTAAAAGCAAGACATATTTAATTTATTATACGTTAAAAATACTATATGGCTCTCAATGAAATATATTTAGAAATATTTGGCTTTTATGGCTCTCCCAGTCAAAAAGGTTCCTGACCCCTGCTCTATAGCCTCTATGTTTGACATGTTTCACGGTTCATAACAGCCGGATGGTGCAGTGCTAGTTTGTGGTATAATGAGTAGGGACGTGTTAGTAATCTCTGATCTGTGGATTCTGAGGTTATTCCAGCTTGTGGGTTGATATTTCCGCTCCTTGTACTTTATTTATTTATTCATTTGTATCCCCGCACACTCAGATGATACAGCTGGATTGGTATGCACAACATTGGTATGCACAACATTGGTATGTGGACAACATATTGAGCGAGCTGATTGTTTCACACTCTGCACTGTCAAGAGGATATAATATACCTGCTACGTTTAAAAGCTTTCAATTTACCACAGATTTACGGTCCTTTCAAAGTGTCTCTTTCGAATTTCACGTTCACGCTAATCTCTCTCGAGTATAACGTGACAAAAACAACGCTGCATGCGAGGACAGCTGAGGACACGCCGCTCTCGAGTCTCGACTGAAGGGTCAGAAGGAATCACAACCCCAGAGCTCGTCTACTGGTGCAGGTTGGACACGATCCCAGAGGTGCCGGGTGCTTTCTATATCTCATCGGTGCGAGGAATCACGATCACAGGCTCCAGTCCTATTGGCAAGCGTCTGCTGGTGAGTACACAAACACACACACACACACAACAACAACAACATGAGTTTTATTTTCTAGCTTCATGGGAATCACGAAACCCCATCAGCATGTATAAGGTCGTCACTGGTAAACATCCCTTCATGTACACACATTCTTTATGCCAAGGTGTCTCTGAAGGTCACAGAAACGGAGGCATGTTGAAACTGAGAGAGAGAAAAAGACAATATCTTGCATAAAAAAGGCCCTTCAAATTCAGAGTTGTTCTGCATTGGCAAGAATATCCGATCCTTCTGCCAGATATTCCAACCGTGTGGCCCTGATTTCTTTTGAATAATATATTGAATGTTCCAAAGTGGTTAAAGTGCAGCTAACGTTGTCCCGGGTGTAACCTAAAGAAGACATTTGAAACATTACTAGTCTTCCGATCCTCTGCTTTCCAACATTTGTGAATAAATATTGAATCATCCTTCAAGGCTGGTATATTACATGCATGTCACAGGGAGACTATTTCAGTCCCCCCCCTCCCCATTTGACACTGATCTGGGGCATTTTGTCGAGGGAAAGGGAGAGAATAGAGACATTAATGGGCGCTGTAATTGCATGGCAAGGCTGAAATAGAAAGATGAGTGAAAAAAGATAAAATCAGAGAAGAAAAAAAAGAAATGGTAAAGTGCTGCTGTAAAAGATACCCGAGAAGAACGGAGTACATCTCAGCACAAATGTTTGACAAAGTGCAGCTGGGACAAAAGCCAATATTTTGTGAATAAGAGAATATGGATTCTGTGCAGACTGTTGTTTACACTTCGTTGATGTAAAGTAAATGCTGCACATTATCTAGCAGATGTGCCAAGAAGAATATGATCTGGATCTTGTGAAGCATCTCAATCTGTTGGTGTGAGAGGATCGAGTGGCTTCAGAAATGTGTTGTGTTGTAGTTCTAATGAGGAGAAACTAAAGGAAGGTGTCACTTAAAAATGTCAGACTTTACATTTTCCTCAAGATACTCACATCAAAATTAATGTTTGCATCAGGATGATTGAGTAAAACGTGATTACAAGGACAGCCATGATGTCATCAGTCTGTCCTTGTAATCATGTTTTACTCAATTGTCACATACATACAGATAAATCTGCCCTTCGTATGCATCCATTTTTGAACGTATACAAAATAAGGACAGCAAAGAGCAAAACCTGGGAGCCACAATAAATAACTTGTTACATATCTAAACATGACTGTGTGTTCCAGTCTTTGGGTTTTGTAAAGTTTCCAGTCTCGTGTCCTCTGTTCTCTTCACTTCCGGCACCCACAAAGTGTTTTTTTCTGCTGACCAAAACTCCCTTTAAATGCAGAGTAAATGTGCAATCGTAAAATTACAAAAAGGTATCCAGAAAAGGATTCTGTGACACTTTCGAATATTAAACTGTGGCATGCGCTGCTCAAAAACAACTGCTCTTGGCTCCTGGTTGGAGGAGATTTGTTGTTGTGAATATGAGGGAGAAAGCGAGCGAGGCTTTGATATCTGGTGCATTGACTCTGGGTTCACTCCCCATTACATCCCTGTCAGGGGCCTGTGTTTACCTTCAGCACTAATAGAGATTGAACACAGTTTTGTAACAAATAAACAACAACACATACACAATTCTATCCCAGGGCATTCCAGCCCACGTCTCCAGTACAATGACCGGGTCTGGTGGGCCTACGGAAGCTTTAACACGTTAGTCAAGCTACTCTGTGAAAGGCATTGTACAACCATGTTCAGGTGAACAGGAACAGGATGGGTAATTCAAAGCCTGTAAATACTTTTGTGAAGAGTAGATCAGCTTGGATCAACGCCTCACTAATCCCTGCTGCTGATTGGCCCTGTAGGGATGATGTCTTGATTGGTCCTTAGGGAGGCTCCAAGGATGACCTCCTATATGACAACTTAAATATATACACAATGTCTCTTTAAATATGGTTGACACAGGACAAATATTTAGTATGTTTACATTTCTGTAGAGAATAATTACAGGAAAAGTGGGGTTCCAGAATGTCACGACGGGATTAGGGTGGACCCAAATGCACAACTCAGGAGACAGATAATTCAAATAAAGAATATTTACTGAAAGCGTTTGTCAAGATCGGAACAGACAGAATAATCAAACTATGGAACGCTTGAGGTCTTGGTCGGAAAAACACAAGACAATCTGGCAGAGGACAAGTGGAAGTGAGGGAGCTAAATAGTGAGGGACTAATGAGGGGATGGGCTGCAGGTGAGAAGGGCGTGAGGACCAGGTGAAGGGAATGAGGGACTAACGAGGGAGAGATCAGAGGCAGGTGAGAAGGGCGTGAGGACCAGGTGAAGGGAATGAGGGACTAACGAGGGAGTGATCAGAGGCAGGTGAAGGGAGTTGGACTGACGAGATGGGAAGCAGGATCTGGAATGACATGATAGTTAGTGACAGGATGAAAACAACTACTACAAAAAGGAAGGCGTGGAGCTAAACTGTTACACAGCATTGTTTCGAAGATTTTACAATCGTTCTCGAAATGTATATTTATGAGGACCTCGACACATTCTGTGGTGAAGTGCAGTGTTCAATCCCCCATTGGTTTTATCGAGCGAGTTGACCCATTGACAAAACACCAGCTTGTAACTATTAACGCGCAACAAAGCTGACGGATGCATCAGCGTAGAGCTCGACTTGGCGGCCTCTTTTCAACAATTCCCCTTGAATTAGATTTCACTCTCGACTTAATCTCTTTATTCCTGTGGAGAGGCTTTTTTTATTTTTGTCAAGGAGGTTGTGCACGATGTGTCTTAATCCCTACATCGGCTGCATGGGCAGAGGCAGACCTTTGAGCAGCTCCTGTTTGATGAGAGATATCGACAGACCTCATCCCCCCCCCCCCCCCCGCACTGCTGCACTTGTTGAGGTTGATGAGATTAAAAGAGGAGAAGATGGAATGCGTCAAATGGAGGGGGGGGGGAACAAATTGAAGTGGCAGCAGCAACTGGCTAAACCTCGACTTGATTTACGAGAACACTGCACTTTTTATTTATTTATTTTCCCTCTCTCTTTCCCCCTCCCCCCCATCCTCTCAGTCACATTGTGCATGCACACAAGTAACACACACACGTACAGTACATATGTCGCTCACAGAAACGCGTGGACTTCACCTTTCCGCAGAAGGTTAATAGTGTTCCTTTCCGAGAGGTCAAAGAGGACTCTGACACAGAATGAGAGCTGGGCATCTCAGCTGAGTGCCGGTGGGTCAGCGTCCCCCCTCGTGGCCGCGTGGCATTTAGCAAGCCAATGATGTGCTAATGATGCAGTGTTTTCATTGAGCAGCCCCACGCCACCAGTGGCAGGTACTGCGGCTTCCTCTTGTCTGCCCTCTGTAAGGAGTCAAACAATTAATGTCCCAGTTAACCCACAACATGAGGTGGCGCAGAAAGCGCTCACACGATCCGACGTACAGCCGGTTCTTCCCGTCACTGAGCTGCCAACGGACTGTCAACAGTAGAACCCACTGGTGGCGACGGGCATTAATCTTCGAGGTCCGAGTTCAGTTTGGTGAAAAGTGAGTTCACGTGTGATTTTTGAAGGTTGTGCGCTCGAGTTCTCAGGTAATTATAGAGCGACAATTTTAATCTCACATGTTGTATTAGTTCATAGCAAGAGGCATGAGAATCCGAAACCCCGTGGGAAACACACATACCGAGGGGCTTTAGTCTGGTCGACTCTGAATACTTGTTCAAATCTACATGCAACATGAAAAGAAACTGTAGAATTATTCAGCTAATGACTCCGAACAGCCCCCGTGTGGGAGCTGACACGTGTGAACAGAAATGGCATGACACAAAACCAACAAACTGACGCACTAATTGCTTTTACAGTGAATCTGCAGGAGCGTGAGCAGCTGAAGCCACACCCACAGGGACCGAGAGGACCACGAGAGAGAAGGAGGTCAGGACGCACGCACAAACATGTCAAGACATCACGTGTGTGACGAGATGCTGTTTATGTGTGACAAAAATAAAGACAACAGTCCATATTTGAATATTTGCAGTGTCTAAATTAACTTGCAGTAACTAGTTCTTTCAAACACACACACACCCTGCCTAAACCTCTCCCCCGCACACAGGAATGAAAGTGTATTTGAAAGCTATTTTTTCCCCAATGTGCTTCTGTTTAAGCAGCTTGTCAACGACTGGATACCAAGGCCCGGCTGCCCCCTGACATTATTCATGCTGCAGTGGTCCGGGCTCACAGAGCGGAGGAATTAGAAATTACCTAAATAAATTCAAAACAAAGAGCACTCGAGCCGCGATCTGCGAGGGCTGGAGGCCTGGGCTCTGTTTTTTGTCTGTTTTGTTACGTCCCTTTTTTTCTTTAAGCCAGGAGTTATATTGTGGGGGAAATTTAATATCGGAGAGGAGGGAGGGATCTGGATTTTTATAATGTTATGATAAGGAAAGGGATTAAAAATAAAGAAGGGATTAATTTGCTTGATCTGCCAATATGGTGGACCAACAATTTCCCCCCCAGGAAGAGGAATGTTCTCCCCCTTATACAAACTATAACCCAATTACTGTTGTGTGCTATTTGTCCCCATCATGATGTGAAGGCTGGCCCGTGGCCTGGTACTGATCCACTCCGTCCTGCCACAGTCCGTCACCTGTTGAAGTGCCCCGCTCACACACTATGAGACAGTTACAGAGCACAATATGCAGCTAATAGTGGATGTGCAGGACAGGAAGTCCAGATCAATTATTCATAGTCTGGATGAACTAAATTGCACATATTTTAGGCAATTACATGTAAATATGTAAAGTAAGCACGGAAGTGAGGCGCCGCGAGTCCAAAGCTATTGGTCCATCCGAGCCGGCGGGGGCTGGCACTCATTCATTGCTCTGAGGCTGAAGGAAATGACATGATGATGGCCGGAGCCGCTGATGAATGACTCATGTCACACGTTTGACTCCGTGAACGTGGAGGAAAATAAAAATAAAGAAAAAGATGGAATACTCACTAAAATCCACTTTGCGAGCCAATATGATTTTCTTTAAATGCAATTTGCGTCGTATTTTATCGTCAGTAAATTATGATGCCGTCAATTTTGAAAGATGTCTGTCGTTACTGCGTGAAGAAACCCTCACGAGACTATCACAGACCATAACGGGATCTATTCTATGGTTTATGACGGAAACAGCAATTGATTGCGTGCCAGAAAAAGAGAGTAAAGAGTCAGAGCATTGCTGCACAGGCTTCTGAGGGAGCAATGTGAAGCAAGATGTTTGGGTTTAGAGCTAATCCACTTCTCTCTTTTTGTTATTTGGAAATTCCAATGGAGGCTCAACCCTGGATTTAGATAGAGGGAGATGAGGCCGGTAAATTAACACACCTGTATGTAGGTTCTTGTGATCGGACAAACATATTATATTTCATGTTAAAAACCTGACAAACATGAGGTTAACTGCAACAGATGCCAACGCTTCTCTATTAACTGAAAATGATGTTGGTGCAATGGATACATCACTCGCCATTTATAGGCGGAGCAAAATAGCAAATAGTTAAGAACTGATAGTCGCTATAGTGACCACAATGGATGGGTTCCCATTCCATATTCAGGTGAATTTTAAGCAAAAAGCAGATTAGGCGCGTTTCCTTCAATTGTTTTGGAGCTAATACATCCAGAGTAGTTTTACCAGAAGTTGGCGCCATATGAGAGAGAAAAAATTCAGGAATTTGTTTCAACTGGCCAAGTTGTAGTTGTGATTTCATGTCAACTGATGTTTCATGTTGTGGAGAACGAAGACAATAGGCTTCTACACATTATGGGAATATCTGAGGAGACGTTGACAGCAGAAACAGCCGATCCGTCACGTGAGTTAAATATTCGCTGCATTAGAAATGATTCCATCATCCGTTTTGCACACCGACTCTTTTTCGACAAAGACAAAAAACACCTTCAGAAAGCACAATGTTTGTTTATGTTTTACAATCGAGGGTGTTTCATCAACATTCACTCCACACAGCGTTTCCAATGCGACGCTTTCAAAATGAGCATTAATAAATGAAGGTAAAAACGGGTGAAACAACATGGCAAAGCTTGTCTTTGGAAGTCAGTATGTTCTTTGACCAAAAAAAATATACTTTTCTAATTCCAGCTCCCTCCTCAGTGTTCGACGCACCCGTGCAAAGATTTCATGGGTACACAACGGGAGGGGACTGTTGTTCTTCAAAAAAAACTTATTTCCCACATCATTATGATCACATCATGTCTCTGAAAACAAATGGTGTGAAAAACATTAATTAAACACACTGAGCCACAAAGCAGTGTCTCCTCCGGTATGTATATGCCATTCAGTACAGAGACGGAGCGAGATTCATCTTAAAGCCCGGTGCTTTATGAGGTTTATAATGCGCGCTGATCTCTATCTGCAGTGGGGATGGAAGATAGAGGTGATTAGAAGTTGATGCTCCCTCAGGTTTGGGATTATGGTAAATATATTGGTTTGTCTCTGGGGATCATTAAAAACAGCTTCCTCATCCCCTCCAAGTGACTGCTTATGTTACTGGACCCTTGCAGGCAAACGCACAGCCGGTCTCCACTGCCATGTGCTTGTGGGGAAATAGTGCGTGAGATGTCATAGGACACATTTCCATGTGGTGTTTCAAAGAGTGCATTTCTGTGCTATATTGAGTACGCAGTCAAATATTCAAGGCAAAAGGACACAACAGATGGGGACGTTTTGCGTATTACTGCAAATGTTATTTTGTAGAAAACAAACAGAATTCCTTTTCACTTGTAAAATACAGGAGTGCACTTTATGTGCGTGGTGCTAGTTTGTCGAGAAATAGAAAAATAAACTAGATTGTAATAGTTTTAAGTCGTCCTCGCAGGCCAATCCACAGCTCAATATGGCTCTTCAACAATGGATCCATCAGAGACCTTTCCCATGGGCACTTGGACAAGCTTCGTGTTTACTTAGCCACGCCGGCCGGCAGTCGAGAGGCTTTAAGCCTCACCATTCAAAACCAACAAGTCACAAAGCCCACTGAGACACACGGGGTCAATAAGCGGAGTCCCGCACTCGCTGTGATGGCAATGAAGCCACGACACCCGGCACCGGGGGTTTGCCCTTTGGGAGGTTCATGCTGAGGCTGCGACAGCCTTCCGGCTTTCACACACTTCTCACCTTTTACGGAGAAACTGTCGGAAGGCCTTTGACACGGGATGGAGGGCTGTTACTTCGCTCTGAAATAGCGCCGCTTGGCTGCTTACCTGACATGCCTTCTCTCGCTGTCCGACTCGCTCCCTTTAAAAGTTTAAAAAGGAGACAGGATTGAGGAAGAAGGAAATACGAGTTTGCCAAAGTTAACAATCACTGGGGCGTAAGCGTCCCCAAATTCAATCGAGAGCGGAGACTAAAGCGGCCTGAAGTCTGACACGCCACACAGTGGACCACCATGCACGTTTGTGTAAATATACACCGTTTCATAAGTCGGTTGACTCGATGTTACGTAATCGTATGTCCTTCTCACGAACAGAGGCCGAGTTGAGCGGGGGAGGGGGGTGTCCATCTATCTTTTCACGGATGTTGTGGATATCAGCGTGTGACCGGCGCACCTTCCTCGATGCATCACGGCGGAGAGCTTGTCATCTTTGTTTTCCGCTTATTATTCTCGGGGAGAACCCGCAGATTTGCCTCAGGTGCACTTTTCATTCTCACATTCATTATTTGCTCAGATTAATACCAGCAATGGTATCAGCGGCGGCGTGGTCGGCTAAGCTGTGTCTAATAGGCTCGAGTCTAGACATACCCATGCCAATTATCCACTGTAAATAGAATCCACGCTTTGGCTCAAGGCTTTGTTTATTCAATTCTATTCACTTCATATTCGCATGATTATAATTAAAGAAAATAAACACCGACTGAGAAGGCGAAGGCTCAGGGATGTTCGGTGCACTGCATCAACATGTGTCATTCCTACACGCTGTGCACTCGTATCTCAGCTGCGATAGATGCAATGCCACATTCATGGAAGCGTCACATTGGAATGCATATGAAAGGAAAAGCGTAAGACAAAAGACGATCTATTGATTTCTCATCGTATCAAGATAGAAAATATTCGGTTTTGTCGATGATAATGAAAAGCAGCCATTCAGTCCATCGGGGACTCATTTGGCCGATGGCATACATCTTTTTCTTGGTTGTGAGCTTTCAATAGCGTTTGGTGAATGTATGAGGAATATTGTTTGGCTTGTTTTTGTAGAACAATCAACAAACAGCAGGAGCTGCTGATTACATTAAAGTATGAAGCCTTGTTCCATCATTCACTATAAAACCGACCCGATTCTACAGGTTCAACTGGATGCCAATTCATTCATTTGTTTAAGAGCAGTATATATTAACCTTGACTAAACTCATTTTAACTGGGCGCTAAACCCCTGGCAAGGTGCTTCATCATATCTCCATCAGTTACAATTGAATTCCTCAAAAATATAAAATATCAGACATTACCCTGGACATGTCGAATGAGCCACAGGCTTCCTGAAAGAAGGGCTTACCTTTCCCAGTGACACTGCAGCAGGGAGTCAGACACACCTTCACCTCATCAGCTAGTCCCGCTCGCCCACTGATGCACCACGACATTTGCTTATGGCGCAAAAAGAAAAAGAAAGTCTGAAGCCGCCTGTCCAGCGGACCCGGAGTCATCACGGAGGCCACGGTACATTGCAAGTGACACAAAGTCAGAAACTAAAATCTCAGTACGGAGCCGGAGCGGGGTTAATCTTTCATGAATGTATCATTTCTTATTCATAAGAATTCTCTAGCCACAATTTCTTTCTCACTCTCTGTCCCGCCCCTCCCCCCGGCAGCTCTGGCACTGACAAGAGGTCCTCGGCGTGTGACCTTGTGGCTGCAGTGAGAAAGTGCAGCGCTGATTCAAACACAGGAAACAGTTGTGACTCGGCCTGTCCTGCAGTACGCCGTGCTCTGTCCAATAGCAGTCAGCCATGCACGAAAAAATATGGAATACAGATTAGATAAGTGACTATCACTGACATGATTTGCCTGTGGGCTCCAGCATGGGGGGGATTGGGGGGATTGGTGGGGCACATTAACTTTTCTTATACCAATTCCATCCTGGCCTCAACATCTGTCGGTGATTGTATAACCTTTCAGATTCATTCCTTTCCAACTGGTTCACAACACTTAAACAGTTTCTATGTGTGTTCACTAACACTCATTTTGCTGTCTTGTCTTCATCGTTAGTGTCTCTCTCTCTCAGCATCAGTTAAGTTGTTTCCATGTTTGTGTGTGATGCCTCTGAGCGGGTACAGATTAACAGGCTACTACAGCTGGTGGGAGAGCGGGGCGAGCAGGGGGGAAGTGGAGCTTTGCTCTGGATCGGATAGAAGTTAGTTCACGACTACAAAGGCACCGCGAGCACCAGATTCCTCTTAATTCCTTCTTCACGGAGCCTGAGAGACAGAAAGAGACATGGATGGCTAAACCGAGGCCTCGGACACGTTTTTCTAAACGTTTGTCTTTAAAAAGGGCTTTTAGATTTTTTACTACTTTTTTTAATGTCGTTCAATCTGCCTTCACTCAGAAGAAGGAGTGATTAAATTGTGTCCATTGTTAAAGCTCCAGAGTGCACACATGACCACTCACATAACACATTCTGTATCACATCTGAGTGATCATTGACAAAGATGACTCAAACTCTCCTCGGCCTGTCGAGGCATATCTCACACTCTGCGTTCCCCCGACTATTAAAAACGTTATGGCCCACGTAAACGTCTCCTGACATCTGGTGGAAATGGCTGTGGACTCGATAAGCAAATGTGTGTTGTGAACACACTGGTACGACGCAAGCAGATTCACTCAACGTGTGAACAAATTTAAGATGACGTAAGATTTTATGAAAGCAACAGCCTCTCTCAGTCAAGCAGGGTTTGTTGCTGGAGCTTTAATATATACATATACATATATATATACGTATATACATATATACGTATATATATATACATATATACATATATATATCTACATATATATATATATATACATATATAGCGCTGCCCATACATAGTCCATGGAAGGAAGTTGTGTCTTTATGACTTCCTGTCCGCCTGTGTTGTGTTACCAGACCAGACAGTGATGCCTTCGTAATCAGGATGCTCTGTTGTACATTGTCAGTACATACGTATATAACATTTAAATAGGGGATATAAATGTACCCTACTTCTCAGCCTGAATGCCTGGTTATAGCGAATAAATTGGTGTATTTTCAACATCATTATCATGTTGTTCAATTAACTGCACTAATGCTTTGTAGATAAAAGTGTTCTCATCCTGGAAGACATTCCAATTAGTGAAGAAATGTATCATGGGAAGAAAGCGGTGACTGAGAAACATTGTGAGATAATGATGATTACTATTAAGTAACACGCTAAAGAGGACGTGGAACGACTGCACAGTCCCACGGCACATGTGTGACACACTGACGTAAATATCATCAATTATTTTTCAAGGTTAAGCCATTTTTCTTCACCTCCCTTTGTTCTTCGTTGAAATTCTTTCACAAAGCCCAACAAATGGGAAGTCCTCCGTGTCTAGTGCTGTTTGAATTAGGATCATCTTCAACGTTGTGGATCTCAAAACCGTGGACACCATTCGATGTTAACACAACTTCATATTTCTAAATATAATATGAACTGATTAATTTGGTTCTGACACAACTTCAGGGCTCTCAAGTTTTGAAGACAGGCAAGAGTGACATATCTCACGTTTTTTTTCTGATTGGCTATTGTTTAGCCCATTTCTTTTTTTTGATTGGCTGATAAGTGGCACCTCACAGCAGAACTCCAGGGGATTCGGGGAGGCGTGCTTGATTCCTCCATGGTGAGGGCAGCGCGGCCAGCTCATGTTTGCGCGCCTAGATAGCCTAGAGTTTTTTTTCAGCGTGAGAAATACGATGTGTGGCGGGAGTGCGTGACTAAAGACCGAAATGAGTGACTGTCACGCTCAATGCGTGACACTTGAGAGCCCTGCAACTTTACACATTTATTTTTAAGTCAACCTGTAATTAAGCTTAAGTGTTCTCCACCCGGACGTGAATATTTAGTTTGAACGACAATTGCAACAAATAATTTGGGTCTCAGTTCAGCCTCGAAGCAGAGCCCATGTTACTGTCTGTTGATGTGTGATTTAAACTCTCCCTATGTTACTGAGTCTGTGTACATATACAATTCATAATCCAGCATAATTTATGGAGTGCTGCAGTCACAGAGTTATCAATCCCAACGTTAGCGAGCAGGGCTTCCATTTTCCGAGCGGCGGCTAATTAGCCTAGCCTGCTCGCTGTCATTCTGAGTCACATACAAACCCAAATGTTGTAAAGGGACGGACAGGATATGATCAATGCTGTGTGTAAATGAAATTTAAAAGGCAACAAACACGAGAGAAGCTGTATTGGGAATGTATTATTAATATATTTCAGTGTTGTATTGGTGGCAGTGGTGTTTTTGTAAAAAACGATGGCATGATTTGAAGCGAACGACGAAATAAAAGGAAGAAAAGACTCATTCAATGCTGCCACGACCACTGGAATTCTGGCCGTGACTTTTGAATGTAATTTAGTTCCCACCAACCCTGAAGACACTAATAAAACTATATGGATTTGGATCCAATACTTACAGATAGTAAGCCATCATTTTGAGTAGGTCATCTGTGACCTAGAGGGGCTTACCCACTGGGAAAGTTACCTTTTTAAACCATGGATCTACACCAGTGTGTCTTCATATTTACAGTCCCAATATTGCCATAGTGTCATAGAAGATTTTTATTCTCAATAATTAATCAATTATTACAAGCGTATCAAAGTCCAAATGATTTAAATTTACTGTAAATTCACCATTTTTCGAAGATTTAAGTGTTTCCCGAGTATATAAAACACTGTTGAGGTGCTGCCAGTGACGGTTTCATGATCCAGCCTGAGGAACATTTGAATGATATTAGTCTGTGGAAGCAGCCAGTGCTATAAGCGACTTTTTGAATTGAGAAACTCATAATTCTGTGGAATGTATGGGTGCCAGTGCAATGTCCTGTCTTCACAGATCGGACCAGCTTGCACAGTACTTGAGGTGGAACACACTATAGTGTGGCAGTTCATCAACAAAGTAGGAAGTCCCCAAACTAAGTTTGCCACTCATGGTTCAGCTGGTGTCATGGTAATCACGTTTGTATTCTGGTGAGTGAAATATGATGTATGAGCATCTGCTTTCCAAATGAGTTTACACTGGAGTCAGGTCCCGATATGTCTGGGCAAAGGTAATCATTTCTTGTTCTGTCTTTAAATCTGCGAGATGGAAGAAGATGCAGCTGAGGTGGGGGAGAGCCAGATGGATATTACGCTGACTTTTTGAGGAATGGAAGGCAAACAAAAGGGTAACGGGCGAGGGAGGCAAACTCAATCTTCCATTTCAGAGATGTTTCCCCCCCTCTTATATCTGTCATGGCTTTCATGTGCAGTGTCCTAATGACAGGAGGCTGGTAAACAGAGAGGTGGAGAACACACTTTCCACCATCATTTCTTCTTTACACATGTGGCATCACAGTACATGCCAGTCACAAAGCAACCACGCAGAAGATGAGCGATGGATACAGAGCGGGAGAGGAGGAAGAGTAAGTCTGTGGTACCATTCATCCACTTCAGAGTGAGGATGTTATTGGGAAGTAGGTTTTTCAGATTTATTATTGCATAACCTCTTATTCTGATATAGAAACATTTCAAAACGTTCAGCTGTAGGCCAGCTCATCAACAGTGGAAGATAAGAACGGGGGCAAGATATGCCAGAAATAAACATGAATGATCTCATTTGTTTCATGCAAATACAGATGTTGATTTACGGTAAAACTCACCATCATTGTAACATGTATGCTCTATCATTAAAGAATAACAGCACAATGACAATTTCTACCAAATATATAGAAATTTCAACATTTCATTGTTGAAAATGCCTGAAAAAATATGTGCTGTTTTATATCGGCCCTAATTTTGTCAGTCCAATAATGAGATTGAGTCATCATAATTTAAAGAATCTTGACGCCCTGTAATCAGATCTCCCTTTCGCCTCTCCCCACTGCGTCCATCTTTGTAGACTTAACCCCTGTGTCGTATGACAATCAAAGCACAGCAAGAGTCGGCTCTGTCCTTCCAGTGGACTGATCATTAAGCTCTCAGCACGTGACAACATCTGGTGAATCAAGTCTCCAAACTGATGATGTGCCGATGGCAATGTGCTTACCTATACGATGTGTGTGGAGGAAGTGTTACACCCCTGAAAAGGGGGGATAAATAATCCCGAGAGTGATTTGGTGTCTTCTCCTCAGGAATGGCTTTACTGTAGTGAGAAAAAGATCGCAATTTCACTTGTGAACAATCATGTTCGCACAACAGACCATGACATCACGATGCTCTCTGACCTGCTCAGGTGTGCATGTTTTCCAACCTGTCACAGCGGCATTGCTAGTAAGCCAGCTAACATTATCTTGCTACCCTCGTCTTGTTTTCACGCAGTGGGTGGACTTTGCTCAGACCTGGGGATATATATGCTATTTAATCAACGAGAAACTGTCCCAGTCCTAATACACACCCTTGTTGATTTCTTTCTACTTTTTAACGGGCTAGATTCAGCCAGTGAGCAACACAGTCCCCTTCATGATGCAGCATTTACAGGGTGTGGTACCCTCTTACCTCAGGCACGTTATACAGGTACCTTCAGTTTCAGTCTAAGAAGGGTGATGTTAACATCAGTATAACAGAGGATATGCCTGAGTGGACCCTTAAATAAGATTATATACAATTTGTGCAATTTTTGGTGCAGATAATGGCATGTGTTGAATGTCTGCCTTTGTGACGTCTGAAGACATGTGCAAGTGGTGGATCTGAAGTGTCTCTCTCACACAGCCAAACACATCCGTGTCCTCTCTTTCTATATGTATTAGCTTCAGAAAGTATTCAACCTGCTTATACTGTACACACTTTGTATGGTAAAGATGTTTCTAGAACCTCACTAGAGTCCACCTGCAGCAGTCAAAAAGGATTAATCGTGATTCAAGCAGCGCTCACACCTCAAAGTGACACTCTCTCGCCTGCTGGAAGCAGATGGGGCTGGGTCCAACACCCTTTAGTTCAATATAGAGTCAATGAAGGAAGCATAGATAAAATCGAAGTTTAACTCGGTCGCGAACGGGAAAAAAAAACAGTCCATTTCAAAACTGTAGACACATTAAGTTGTCATTTTAAATTGCCCTTGTGGATCATTATATGGTATGTTTCAGTAAGACTTTCAGAAGTTGGCTGCTTGGTCAAACTCTGTCACCAGGCAACAGGGTCCTTTGTCAGGAAGGTGACCAACCACTAAGAGGCTCAGAGTGTCTCTGCAGACATGAGTAAACCTTCCACAAAGACAAGCATCACTGCAGCAATCCATCAATCTGGCCTTTATTCTGTTGTGGCCAGACAGAGACAACTGTTGAAAGAAAAAAACATAAATAAAAAAGCATGCATGTGACATTCTGTCAGGAGACTCCAAAGTGGCAAAACAACTCTGTGGTCTGAGGAGAGAGGATGTGAACTCTGTGGCCCCGATGCAAGTGCTATGTCTGGCTAATCATCAAGATAATAGCAGTCTGCAGGCCAAGCACGGCGGGGTCGTATAATGCAGTGGAACTGATGAGCACTGTCAAATGTAGAGAAGTCCTCAAAGAAAAACTAAATAACATCAGACTCAACAATAACTTGAAGTGCACACAGCCAGGAAAATATCGCAGTTATTTAGTCCCAACATCCGTCACCTAAGCCCGAGGATCACAGGACACATGCATGCACACACACACACACACACACACACACACACACACACACACACAATTCCAGGAAGAACAGATGAACGTTCCCGATCCAGGAGATGCAGAGCTGGCAGTTGAATTTAAGGAGACAGAGCTGTTGCTTCGGTCATTTGACAGTGGTGTTTCGCCAACAGCAGTAAATTAACGGTTCAGATTCATATGTTTTTATTTCAGTAGGAATTTAAAAAAAAGGAAATATATATATATATTTTTTTCAAAGAGTCCTGGCAGATATGTCAGGGCCATGCAATTGCCAACACTGAAAGGCTCTTATTTCATAAATGGAATTGATTTAATATTTAGGAAATCACCTGACAACACTGCAGCACCCTCCAGAAGCCGCCGTCTCGTGCACAGACCATATTTTATTAATGTTCTGTTGCTTCACTTTGCATCAAATGCCCCCCCCCCCTCCCCCATCTTCAGCTGACTGTAA
This sequence comes from Pseudoliparis swirei, assembly GCF_029220125.1. Lineage (NCBI taxonomy): Eukaryota > Metazoa > Chordata > Actinopteri > Perciformes > Liparidae > Pseudoliparis > Pseudoliparis swirei. Next base: position 16,184,630 of record NC_079403.1, read on the forward strand.
AATATTGCATTGTGATAAGCCGCCTCTCATCCACCGTGGTCCACGACGGCACAAGCCACGACTCTATTCTGCCGCCTCCAGGCTTGAATAATTTTTTCTTTTTTTATCTATCTTATTTGTTTATCTTTATTTATCTTTATCTTATCTTATACTTAAGTTAATACACACTTTGCACTGTTGCTGTCGCGTTGATTGTTGTTTGTCATGTCTAATGTTGCACCTTTCGCCAAAAAAAATCCTCGTTTGTGTAAACATTCCTGGCAATAAACGGTTTCTGATTCTGACTCTGATTCTGATTCTGAATGGAGAGAATGGAGCAGCGTGTGAAGTGGACGTTCTTCCCATTTTCCCACAGCTGGATCAAGGTCCAGAAGCAGATCTTGAAATTCAAACCCAGTTTGGGATCCGCTTATCAAATCGTAATCTCTCGACATCCTTCATCGGATCTATTTGAGTGTTTAATAACTGAACCTCTAAGAAATAGCTCAGCATTTAAGGACATGCGTGTATTCGCCTACAGAGCAATAGAAGTCTGTTGGTTGCCTGGCAACCTCACTGTGAAAAGACTTCAGGAAGTCCCAGCTCCCGGCCACGATAAAAAAGAAATTCAGCACATTCGCCCCTGTTAAACTGCAACCTGACATCCTAACCCTTTGTTTCAGGTGTAACATCATAAATCGTGAAACCTTAGAGGCGCTGGTTCTGTTTGGACTTCGTTACCTTCCGACAGAACCATGACAGCTGGTCCCCTTGTTCATAGTCTTTATGTAACGCAAACAGAGTGGGATATATCTTATTACAGTAAACAAATAATGAGGTAAATACCAATTGAATGCAGCAACAATGTACTTTATTTAATCAAATGTAACACTAGTATTGTACTTGGGGGGTTGTGCCCTGTCCTTCACTGATGGGATGGGGTTTGGCTGAGGTGAGTTATAGTCTGAGTCTTCTCTGCCAAGTTAATCCCTCTCCATACATGGGGATGAAAGGATAGTCGGAGCAGTAACATTTTAATTTGGAGATGGTACAGTAGCAACATTGTTTTAACGTTTGTCGGAGCTTTACAGGAAAATCTTTTCTCTAAGCTTCGGGCCACACAACAAAGCTATTCTTTGATTTTGAATTACAGTAAAAGCCTGTATCCGGCATTGAAGACTATTAAATTGTGTCATGCTGACCTGACAAGTCACCCACTCACTATATTTAAGAAACCTGGCACAGCTCTAGAGGTCTGTCAAGGCCGCAGCTCAATTATACTGTGTATCTAAGCGTTTTGGGAATTAAATGTCCAAAGCTGCATGTTGGCAACAATTTGATTAATGCCCCGTGTGTGTCACATCGGGATGCCATCACAGATTCCTAAAGAGGTCACGAAAGATCTCTTTACTTATTTGTATTAATGCTACCGGCGACATTCTCTGATGGCTCTCTCCTTACTTGACCGTCGGTATCTAGGTCAGCGCCTCACTGCGAAACAGAGGCCCACACCTGGCCCACTACCCATCATCCCCAAACGGCCAATATAATCCCCCCCACCTTTGATCATGATTTCCTCCTAATCCGGTTGCAAGTGTTTAGTGAAGACAGCCAGCGGCAATATGTCTGCTCATGGTTGGATACCGGTTTCTTCTTGTGGAGAAATATTCTTAATCACCTCTCCTTGTTCACTGAAAATAACCCCAGTGACAAAAGTGAGAGTTAAGTCTCCGATTGGACGAATCAGCAGCGCTCTGTTCATCGCTGCGCTCTCATTGATGTGTGCTGGGGAGTGGGGACACAGCTGGAGAGACGGTGGAAGCTCGGGCCGCATCCTTTCTATTCATACGTCATTAGAACTGATTAAAGTGACTTTGCGACGCCACATCATCTGGTCACATCAGAAGGGTGGATTAGCAAAAGGGACTCTGAGTTTTACATAGGCTGTGCTTTTAAGCCTCACGTTCTACATGTTGCCACACACACACACACACATCCCATAATCACATTCACCTGCCACCACCCACGGAGATTTGACCTTTTGTTCTCTGCTAGTTAAGCTGATAAAAGACGTTGGACAATGACATTAGAAGTCATTTGAAGAAAAAAAAAGATTCATGAAATGGGTGCGAAGCCTTAAACCTGCATTAATAGATGTCATTGAAAAGATGTGACAGGGTGGGAATAGATAATGGAGAGAGTACACTTGCAGGTGAACGTGAGTTTCCATCTATTTTTAAATGTGGCAATACTTCCTGTTTACAGAAATGTTCACAGCTGTTCTTCTTCTTTCTGTAGACCCACCCTTCTCCATGACCCCTCGCACACAACTGGGCCTGTATTGTCTTCATGAGCCAACACGTAATATTGTGGTAAGGCTTTTAGGCTTAAGCCAAAATCTGCTAATTGTTTTCTCTTTGGAAGGTGCATTTCCCCTCCTCCGTTTGATGCAGCTATTACTCATTTATTACAGGCTTTTCAGTCTCACGTATATTATGGCAACATGTTCACTCACCTCACAGCATGGTTACTATAACTACTGTTTAAGTAGTGCAAGACTGCTCTATCTACAAGAAATGGTGGCAATTATGTCCACGTGAATAGTATTTCAACCAATTTGTTTGCACATGCCATTGATGCAAACTTAAAATGGCAAAAACACTAAAAAACTGTTCGCAATTCTTTTCAGAGTAGAGCCAATTTCACACACACCTCCATAGTAGTTCATTTACATGGTGACAGCAAATGCCTTAAACCCCCTTTTAATCTAAAGCGAATGCAGACACCACTACTACAGAACGTGTCTGGAAAAGAGTTCATACTGAAGCTAAGAAAATGTCAGTCGTGTACATCAGCTACGATGTACAGATTTTCAAAAAAATGTGCTTGTCATGGCTGATGTTTTGATTGTAATAAAATACTCCACCACACTGATGATTGATGAAAAAGCAGTTTATCGTGGAAATTTGCCAAACGTCGGATAGAATGTCTGAAAACAACATAGTTTCTTCCTGAAAACTATGATGTTATGCTTGTGTTTCACACAAAACATCTTGTTCCACCCGCCCTTGGATCAGAGGCAAATGGCGTTGGCTTGCTGGTCCAAGACGCAGGCCGAGAGGCTCCCTGATGCATCACACAGACGGCTGAGCATCTGACCTGTCGGGGAGATCCCGCCAAAGAGACAAGTGGTGAGGCCAGAGGAATGAGGAATGTGATGCCAACGGCTAAATTTAGAGCATATCATTTTACCGAAGGATGGGAAATTTAGTTTGATGACTGTATTAAAAAAACAACCTAATGATGCAATGTTGTGTTACATCATCTTTATTGAACCGTTGGTCCATGAATTGTTGAATTTGTATTAATTGGCGAAGTGATTGAACCCAACAATGTCAGAATTAGCTTAAAATTGTAAAATACATAATTTGGGAAAATTCAAACGGAACACACGGAATTTGGGAAACTTTCTCTGGAATCCATATATCATACATAGTTTTTGTTCAGTAAATATTAATTGTCATTCTTCTTATCACAAACAAGTGGGATGGTCCAAGGACCAATGTGTGGTCCACTTGTTTCACAACAGCCTCTCGGTCAAATCCCTTTGCACGTTTTGTGTGTGAAAATCAAACAAATTGCTGATTAGTTCTATTTACATATCCAACACGTCATATGTTTAATCTGTTCACATGAACCGAGGCAGGCATGAGTGAACTGTCACAAGTCTAATTTCTTTTCACCGGCTTTCCTGCTTTACAAAAGTCCCATAGAGTCGTTGCCAGAAATCAACGTATCATTGTCAGCTGCTCTTACAATTAATGACAAATGCGCACCAATGATAATAATATCATACTTTTTTTCTTCGTAATAATCAGTTGCCTTTGATGTTTTGCTATTTCTGCTGCAACGCAGTAACCCTCTAAACACTGACAAGGTGCACAGTGACCGGTTTCAGCAGTGTGTAATGATGATTTAAGAGATGTTCTGTGTCCCTCGGATGAAGCTGTACACGACAACATTAATGTTGTCTAATACTAATACTGCTATTATAAACAGAAGAGATCAAAGTAATTTTATTATTTATTTGCATTATTTGTTTAATTTAACTCATTTAAAATAGTTTTTTTATATGTATACATTTATTAACATGTTATTACACATTCTCAATATCTCTGTCTGCCACACTTCTGTCTCCATTTTGTTTTCCACTTAAATACATATAATGCTAAATTATTTTATTTTTATTTTGGGGTTAAACAACACTGTCCACATTGCGATAGCCACTGAAACCCAGCTGTGCCGTGTGCCTGGACCCTGGTCTGACTGCTGGCAGGTCGAGTGCAGTTTGATCCGGTGTGTGTTAAAATAAAGATATAGTCCCCATTCGCCATATATGTATTCAGAAAAAGTAGACTTATGAGTAAACTTTTCTTTTACTTCATGAGAAAAACTCATGAGATTTAAGGTAAAGAAAAGATGGGCAGTCTGACATTTATCCCGTGAGTGCGAGAAACACAGGAGCTCAATTACCTTTTTGGATGATGCAATAACACCCGCATGTTATTTCAATCACACTTTTCAAAATTGATATGTGCCAAGGCCGTACACCGCAAACCTTTCAGCTGAATGGCAGGTGCTGGAAATGGTTTTATTAAAGCAAATATGACCCTGTGTCATTTACTTATTGTTCAATATTGTCTGTTATTTTTCCGCTTCAAACCTGCAAGAAAATATTGAAGCACTTTCCACGGCTGCTTATTGCTCAATAGATGTGTTGACAGAATTTCATCCGAGTGACAGTTTTAAAGACTCCCTAACTCGTGTGGCAGAGGGCTTGCTTTCCTCCCCCTTTCGGCACGACAGGTTGCGGCAATTCTTGCGAGTGCCTCAAAACAGTGATTCGTTCACTCGTCGGGTGACACGAGAGATGCTGAAGACAGCTTTGTAAAGTAGGAATTCATTTAAGTGTCCTCTCCGTCTCTCCGGAGGTAGCGCATCTCATCTCAACCTCTGTCACAACATCCAGGGCCTCGTTTTATCGCTCTCTCGTCGCTCGCCGTGGACCACTCCGAGTTCTCCTCTCCTCTCATTGTGTTTCACGGAGCACAATTAGAAGACAAAAAGAGTGATGTAATATTACTAGAATCCTTCTCAAGGACTTTCCCCCCGCCCTCACTTCCTCCTCATCCCAACCCAGCCCCCACTCCCGACGTATGTCGTTCGCTCCTGCCTAATTCCTTAAATGCAACTCTGTGCTAAAGAGCAGAAATATAACAATACAAAACACTTGGCTATTAGAACAAATTGTGAAACAATATTCAGAGCCCGCTCCATTACTACATTCCAGCTGCAGGTTCCCAGAACCGCGCCACTGGTGAGCCAGGGTGACCTCTTTTACTCAACCAGCCATCCGGTGACATTTCCCGATGTTACGAATGAGACGGGCTTGGTGAGGAAGAGACCAGCAACCTGGTAGAGTTTGGCCCCGAGGGCCCCTCACTGGGCCCTGATTCCAATTTACCGCATGTGAAATGGTCAGTGCAGTGGTCTGCACCACGCGCGCTGCAGGTTACCACGTGCATTGGTTAAAAATTAAAAACAGAAAGAAAAACAAATATTATGTTGAAGTGTAATTGGTGTTATCAAAAGACTGAGTTGGTACTACAGCTCTTTTCATGTCAACTTTTCTTTCAAGATTCAATGTTTGAAGTCAGTGTCCTCCACAGCAGGCAGAGGCTGCATATCTAGACCTCTAAATTATTAAATTACTCCACATTTGAAAGCATCGTAATCGACAGGCTTTCATATTTTTACTATTCTGAGTATTTGGATACAACCGAGACATTTGATTGGTGTGACGGGCTCTTGGCTCTGGGAATTCGGCGAGAGCTGCCGGTTTGCATATTTCTGGTATACGGGAGTGATAATAACGGCTGTATGTCCGTCTGTGGGAGAGAAAAAGAAGAAGAGCGGAGAGGGAAAGCAGCCGTCGTGAAGTGTCTCTAATGTTTTAGCTGAACACGACCCTCACTGGGATCTTTAGACGGTGTGCTCTTGACTCTGTGTGGTCACAGCCCAGCAGCATACTCTCAAATACAGTGTAGCTGTCAGTACATGCTGCTATTTGTAATAATCACACTTATGTTGAATTTCTATTTATATATGACACATTATTAGAACCCCCTGTGTGCTTTTGCTTTGGACTTCCTCCATGTACGCAGGCTCAGTCGGATGGAAACATTTCCCGTCGTAATCTAGACGACGTCTCCATCTGAGACACCCACGTGGTGCGAGCCTTTGGTTGCATCCGCCTGGTTCACACGTGTGTTTTTCTGTGATTGTTAATTAAAATAATATAAATCCCCATTGTCAATGGAGGGTGTACATGTGAATCTTATGATCTACGTGTGATTTAAATCCTTTCGAGAGATGTAAATTGACATTTAAAGTAACGTCGGGGAAATGAAGATGTTGCGCCGTTCCCATGCCATCACCCGTCTGCCGCTCAGTCGCCACAATATCTTTTGCAATGTCTAAAACTATTGGTCTCTCTCTCTCTCTCTCTCTCTCTCAGACTTGTCAGAGCTGTTGTGACTGATAGAAATACAGGTGGGTAGGTAGTGACCTCTGCCATGCACTCAGACTATTCTACCACCCCGGAGGGGGCATGTCCGCGGGAAGTAAAGAGAGAACAGCCCATGGCACTCAAGCAGCAGGAGACTTTGGAGTTGGAGCTGTGGATATAAAGGCCATGATTGATTTTTTTTTTAGCGGTCTTTCTGTAAGTCTTTACATCTCATTTCACCTCACGGTTTTGTTGTGGACTTGTTTAAAGTGCATGTGGCCTGTGGCCCCTACAATTGTTCATATTTTCAGTGTGTATGTATGTGTGTGTGGTCAGTGGTTGCGGGGGGTATTAGAAGTCTTTCACTTGGAAGCAAGATGCTGCGGATTCAAGTAAATGCTCTGTTTTCGGCAATAGAGAGCAGTCTTTGCATAGTTTCCTCGACATATTCTGCTTACATATTTCTTTTCATACATCTATTCAATTCAATTCAGTTTATTTTGTATAGCCCAATATTGCAAACTACAAATTTGCCTCAGAGGGCTTTACAATCTGTACACATACGACATCCCTGTCCCCTATTGAAATCTAATGGGATGTTTAGGACCTACTGTAAACAATCACTGTTCATTTACAGCCAATTCCACACTAATCTGCTGAATTTATGTAATACGGTTGTGTACTGTAGTCAGCATCGCATTGTGGGCTGGCCCATTTGAAGCAACAGCAGGCCCTAAACCACATCCTAATGTTTTAAATTACAGTACACCACAGTATTTTTGGGAAATTTGTGAAAACTATTTGTGAATACTGGCATTCGTGAGGGGACAGGGACAGAAATCTCATTTGGAAAGCAGTTCCAGGCGCACTTCGGAGGACATGATCCCGGGGAGAGGGGGCCTAATAAAAAGAGTCTAGTCTTTGTATATTGCATATAACAGAAAAAGGTGTGATCGGGTACTTGGAGTTTTTTTCCATTTTGTTGATGAATTGTTGTCTTTGAGGTACCTAAGGTGAAGGGACACCGTGAGCAAACATGCATGTCGACAATGCTGAATTTATCTTTAAAAATCAGCTTATGTATGAGAAAGGAAAATGTTAAAACTCATTGATGGACACAAAATATGTTGGCAACTTTATTCATGTTGCCCTCTTGATGATTGTGTGATGGTGCACTACCACGATGCCTGATATTATTGATACCTGCTGATTAAAGTGAACAAGGTTAGCCCCAAAACTGGATCAGGAAAAACTCCTAAATAACCCTTCAGAGTGAAAAAAGGGAAGAAACCTTCAGGAGAGCATGAGGAGGATCCCTCTCCAGGATGGACAGGTGCAATAGATGTAATGCGTACAGAAGGACAGAGTTAGAGTTAAAATACATTCTATGAATATGACAGAGTGTATGAATAGTTGGGAGTAGGTATATTCCACAATGGAGACCTCCACGATCCATCAGGCAGATGAAGATAGAGAGGAGGAGTGGGCGGAGTCTCAACAGGGCGTAGTTGGTAGTAGGCATCCCACGATCCAGACCTCGATGCTCCATCAGGCAGATAGGATCTATGACGTCTCATCGGGTCCGATGACCCGATGAGACGTGAAGTCAAAAGGACTCCGGGGAGAAAGCAGAGTTAGAAATGTGCAATAGAGAGGGTACCTTTATTAGTCCCACAGTGGGTACATTTCAGAATAACAGCAGCGGGTGCACATTAGAGCATTAATAAAAAATAAAAAATAAAATACAAAACACAATAACAATACTAAATACTAAATATACAGAGGAAACAAAACATATGCACAGCAACGTGAGAAGAGTATTGATGTTTAAAATTTGATAATTCTTTTTATTAAGAACAAATATATATGCATACACAGAAATGAGATCAACAGTAACCTGCAGTCTCTGCCACTACAAACTACCATCATCTCAGCCTCATTTAAACTGGAACCACCTGCTTAGCTAAGCACAGGGGAGATATGAGTTGCAGGCCTTCAGAGACTACACAACCATTATTATTATTATAGAACAATGATACTTATTTCATGAAGTCTTAAGTTACCTAGGAGCACACACATTCCATGAAGTGCCATCTTATTCAGTGTAGAATATTTTGACTGCTCCTTCAACCCCTCCTCTCTCCTGGGCCCTCCCCTCAGGGTGTAACGATGCACACCTGTTTTAACTTTCAGTAAACGAGCAGGTGATCCTCTAGACCAGCACAACTATAACGCACCCGACAGACATTCAGTCATGACCGCCGCAGTGAAGTAGCTACTTTCAATAATTCCAGGGCTCTCAAGTTTTGAAGAGAGGCAAGAGTGACATTTCCGTCAGTTCAGCAGAACTCCAGGGGAGCGCTTGATTCCCCCACGGTGAGGGCAGCGCGGCCAGCTCATGTTTGCGCGCTGCGGCACATTAAAACATTAAATAGCCGAGAGTTTTTTCAGCGTGAGAAATATGATGTGTGGCGGGAGTGCGTGACTTAAGACCGAAATGCGTGAGTCTCACGCTCAATGCGTGACACTTGAGAGCCCTGAGTTCACAGCGCGGTGTTACCCCAACTACACGACTCGCAAATCCCAGGGCTCAAATGTATCATTTAACGCTCAAGGAAACGTGATAATGTGAGGGAGCACTATGAGGTTGTCAGCTTTCTGTACATGTGTCTGCTCCGTGTATACGTTGATCAGCTCGTCGATGCTAACGCATACAAAGAAAATCATACAATTTGGGTATTTATCATCCCCAATTATTTCGTTTTCAAGACGTAAAATAGCTTTTAAGACACTGAGAAAAGTGTTTGAAATTAAACTGTTAGTACCCCTAAGGACTGTTTTTTAACGACAACCAACACACACTTATGTCGACTCAATCTGCATCAGGGTGTCAACAGGAGGTGTGTAATGTTGGCATATCCAGATTAATTTTAAAAAGTCTGAACAGCATAAAGCACATGGAATGTGATTTTTGCATGTTGGTTACAAACCTCATGTGGAGGGGGTTTGAAATGCAATTTCAACCGGATTTCAACATCTGCGTCTCAGTCCGAACGCCCCGAGATATATATATATATATTTCTTCAAGTGGGGATTCATAATGTGTGATGGCGTTCAGCGGTCACATTTAGATTATGGCAGAACCCCCCCCCCCCTCCCTCTTTGTTCCAGCGTTGTTAATGAAACATTGTGTACTGATTTTGGAACAATGGTAATCTGTTTCCTGTACAATCCCTCTCTTAGGAAGAGTGCTGTTGTGTAGCAAACCACAGCAGACTTGCATGTATTCTAAATGTAACATTTATATGCTTTGAAAATGCTTTGCTACTTCCACTCTTGGCTCACTTCTTCTTACTTCCCAGTCAGCTTTCTTTAATCATCTTTAATCATCGGCATGTATGCATACGTCAGATATTCAATTATTTAATAGCCTATGAAAATAGATGATACTTTAGTTGATAAATTCAGTATGATTAGTCAGGCTTCTGTGGTTACAAATGCAGGTTTCAACAAAAGAGCAACTACTGTAAGTGGGTGTTAATGCTTTTATCACCACTTTTGCAATATATCTGAGTAAGAAACTAAAAACTCTGCATTTCTGAATTTGCAGTTAAAAAGCTATGTAGTCATCAAAGCCTCGTAAGACAGAGCGTCATCACAAACTTTACTTCCCCCTTTATTAAACTATGATCAGGCAAATATCCACCCATCCAGTAATGTTGTTTGATCTTCTTCCTCTTTATAACTCATGAAATGTTTTGTGAACAAAGACAAATTTAATAGAATTGTAATGGAGCACATTATTTACCTCCTAACCCTATAACCATATTTATAATAAATATGAGTTTCATTTTTATTTCATTTGAAATACTTATAGTTTTACGACATGTGTTGTTCAGCACTGAATCCTCCACCTCTGTTTTTGTCTAACTGTACGTCCTCTTTGTTTATTTAACATCAAGGGGAATCTGAGTTTGACGAAGGCAGTGCTCTCCTCTGAAGTCCAACTTCTGATAAACTGTGGCCACCAGGGTACAAGTGGCTATCACTGCTTTTGAGAATTTCTCATTCTGGATGCAATTCTCATCCAAACACCGGAGGCAACACATCACCGGAACAGCTTCAGCTAAATGAAAAACAATTGATTAATTGTAGACTTATCATGAAAGCCAGTTTGGATTACAGTGACCTTGAGGCCAAATAATTACCCACCATGAAAGGCCTGTGTTTTACTTGCATGATGAATCCCTCATGCGGTAAATCGTGGGAACTATTCTCACTCAGACAAGAGGAGGAGGACCTTTTCCAGGCATAAAAGCTCCAGTCAGCAGCGCCATAATTGCTTTTCATATGGCAAATTTTCTTTTACTTTCCCTCAGTTAATGAAGATAAAACAGAATATTCTTCTCACAATCAGCAGTGCAATAGACCTACATATCAGTGCTCCTGGATTTCTTTGATAAATCTGAGCAAACACCCAGGAGAGAGAGGGTATATGGCGTGAATTGATTGACAGAGTTCCATTACAAGGGCTAATCGGACCTCTGTTTGCAATTATCCAGGTTCAATATGGCGCTGGTGGGATTTGATTTGTGCCATGTGTGGGAAAGGGGCTCAGGTCCACATGATGACCCCTCAATTATTTGCACAAGCATGTTCTCCCCCACTAACAGCCAGACAGCTCTCACTGCCAGCGCATTTTTTGTTGGTGTTTCTCTGCCTAGAAAGTAGCAGTGGATGTTTGTTTTTGTTGTTCCCCTTTTCAAGTGGATTTTGATATTTATATTTGACATTCGGCTCATGGCTTGTTGTGGTTATGCAACCTTCGGCTGTGAAAGTCAAAGGTTTGCTGCATGGTTGGTTAGCAAACAACAGCCCATGAGCGGGTTGCAGTCAACAGAGGCGCAGAGGCCAAGTAAAACATCGCAGATCAAATTTTGTATGCGAGACACTACAAACAAAAGAACACACGATATTTGTACATCACCTATTTTGGGTGTTGACATTTTGTAAAATCCAGCTACCCCCTGCTGGATTTGAGGATAGCCGTGATAATTGGTGCGATTTAAAAAAACTATTTTACAATACAATTATTTATTAGGTACTTAGTCACTTGGCTGGCTGTGTCAGACTTGTTTAACCCTTGTGTTGCCTTTGGGTCACGTTATTCTGATTCAATCAATGTTTCACCTCCTATTATTCTCGGGCCATTATCTATGATGTGTTTAACCCCGTAACCACCTATATTTTTACATTTATTTTACCTTTTTGAGGTCAATATGACCCTAATTATAAAAATCTCCAGAAAATTTATTAATTATATTGTTTTCCAAGTTTTTAAGAGAGGACTTTGTTTGTTGTTTGTGACTTGAAACACCGTGACCAAACAACAAACAACAAATTACAAATTATCCCTAAGGCGGGGGGGGGGTATTGATTTGAAGGGGTCAACAACTAAACAAAACCTACATACAAGCAAATCATCAGTCACAAGGGTTAAGTGTTGTTTATCTACTACCAAGTGTAGTGAAAGTACACAAACTCCACACTAAAAGTTTCTATGACATGCTGGCTTTAAAAAAAAGAAACAGAGCATAGAGCAGGGGTGCCAAATATGTTCGATCGTAGCAGTGCAGGTAGATCGCATGACATTCAATAAAAAAGAAAGAAAAGAAGAAGACATTAGCGGCTAACGGTTAGCCTATCATCCATCCTCCCCGTGGCATTTGTCGGAGATCACGTCATTTCTAACACGGGTCTCAACGAATGCACGGTAAGCACAACCGTGCAAACTACTGAAAAACCAATTTATATATGTTATGCTAAAGAAAGGGGATACAAATGAGTGAGCGCTTTTCCGAGTAAAATACCCCAAAATACCACGACAATGGGAGAAGGACTTTTTTCTCTCACAATGTTGTATTTGAAGTGCCTTTGTCTGATCTGCAATCCACCATCGCTATTCAGAAGTAGGGAAATGTGTGAACGGCACTTTTGGACTGTTATCAAAAACTAAAACACTGACTCCAAAAAGTGAGCTGAGAGAGAAAGGTGAAGGAACTAAAATCCCAGTTGTCCAGAGAGCAGTCATTTTTCTCCCTGCTGACTTCAAAAGCGAAGGCAACCAACGCAGCATCGTTCCGGGTGAGTCGGTCCATCATGGAGCACAAGAAGCGGCTTCAAGATGGGAGAGATGATAAAGAGGCCTTCGATGAAGGGGTTGACTCGTTGTTTCGGGACTTTAAAAACAAACAGGAAATATTATCTTCAATCAAAGCTCTCCAGCTATCGGGACTCGCAGTTACACGGCGGTGTGAAGTCACGGCCGAGGAATTGGCATTGCGGACTGAGTGTTTCTCATTGCAACTGGACCAGTCTATGGACGTAAGTGACACAGCCCAGTTGTGCATTTTTATTCGGATGGTGTTCACAAATGCTTGTCATGAAGGGGTTGAATCATTTTGAGACTGCAGTAAATTCATTAGTCATTAAAAGTAGCATTTTGTGTTGAATTTGGATAAAACCCTTGCATCATTAGTTTCATTAAACTACTTAAACAATTCTTGCGTAATTTGTTTACTGCAAACAGCTGAGAAATTGTATATTTTGCCAATAAACCTCATGTGAAATGGGGGTTGAATAATTTTGATTGCAACTGTATGATTGCAAAAGAGGAACTGTGAACAATACTGCTCATGAAAGAACACATGTGGGGAGAGGGCCTTTTTCAGTCTTTCAAAAACGTTATTAAGAACCCAGCTCCCAGTGTGCAAACTCTTGTCAATCACCACGGAAGGTGGGAATAATATATAATAAAATAATATCAATAGTTGGCCGCTCAAATGGATTCATTGCCAAGTGCATGGAGGACGATGCTTTCCCGAACTTCCTTGATTACCATTGCATAATGCCCTAACAAGCATTATACGCAGAAATGCTGAGCATGCAAGATAATTGGATGTGACAACGAAGATCGACCAGTCCTTTTCGAGCGAAAGCACTTCAAAGGTGACTCGCTCTGACTTCTTGATACACACTGAAGTGAGATGGCTTCGTAGGGGGCCATTCCTGCAGAGATTTCGAAAGCTCTGTCCGGAGGTAAAGGAGTTTACAAATGACGATCGGTGGCTGCTAGACTTATCTTCTTGACTGCGGCTCTACTTATTCATGTGGGCCAGCCTTTCCCACATGAAAAACATTAAGTCCAAATACTGTTCACCCGATGACTGATGATCATTTTGAAGTCTGCTTGTGGTTGGCTACCGGCAGCTCCTGTCCGGACTTTGCAACTCTGGCTGATTCCATTCAGAGCAAGTCATCAGAGTAAAAGGGGAAAGACCAAACATTTTGTATTGTCCCAGAAGGGTTCATGCAGTTATACAAGTATACCAACATATATTGTAAATATAAAGTATACTCAGTTTGTATATAAATATAATGTATTATACTACAATTTAAATGTAAGTAGATCATTTTGCCTAAAACCATATACCGTGATGAGTAGGTCTATCTGTAGACACCTGGTGACTGAGGCTTGAGGTTAGCAAAGGATCTCGGGGGTCGTGCCGTGAAGTGGATGTTCTGCAAGTCTGCAGCTAAACTATTCTCCTCCTTGGTGCTGTACTGGTAATATCACTGCAAAATTAGTTTCAAATATTAGCATCATATTTGCTAGTTAACACTAAACACAATTCTTATTATATATTAAATCAAAGTATTAGACAGATTGGAGAAAACAATGAAGAATCTATCAAATCAAATAGAATATTTTACCTTTTTGTCTCTGAACACATACCATTCTGTATGGTAATACTTCAATAATAATACTACCTTTTGGTTAGAGGGTAAGCCAGAAATTGATAATCTAGCCCTGTATTATTATTGTTGGTATTGTATGGCAATGTTGTGTGACAGACTAGTAAAAATGTATTGACTGTGCCTTTAAAAAAAAAATATAATGGTATTTGCATTTCGAGTTTCATGCAGAAGAAGCAAAATAATGTTTTGCCTCATACTGAGTGGACGAGGAATATCACAAAGGGGCAAAGTGATCGATATTACTGAGAGGAAAGGATTTTATTTCAGGTCATTTTCATTTAAATCCAGCTCTTAGTTTTCTTTTCTTTTTTTAGTACCATTCAGGAAGAAGAAAAAAAGATATTTGACTTTCTTTATTTATTTTCTTCCCTCCTCCTTGCAGCCGCTGCACTTTTTCAGCAACATGTCCTGTGGTCAGCACAATTACAGCCGGCTGAGGCCAGTAGCGGCTTGATAGGATGGGGGAAATAAATGCTTCCAGTCGCAGACGCAACCGATTGGTAAAGGACAGCGGTGCCTCGCAAATCACTCAGCGGGGGAGGGAGGGGGAGTTCTGGTGTGGTTGGGTCAGCAGACAGGGGACGACACTCGGGTAGCGCCAGACCACAATGCAGCAAAGATGCTGTTCAACCACAGCAGTCAGTAGGCCCGACAAGAGGAAAATTGGAAAAAGAGGAACGAACACACACACATCCACACGCACACCTACACACACACACACCTCAGTTAAACAAACCACACAGCGGCTATGTATTTATGCATGCAGTCACAACATGCCAATGGGATGATCCAATAGCAACACACACAGTGCAGAGATCATCTCTGGAGGCCTCTAAATAGAGTGGAATAGAGAGAATATATAATGTAAATTGTTTTGTCTTGCTACATAAAAATGCAACCAGCACAGACCTAACCCATTTCCATAATGACTGTGGCTCGGTGTGCATATGGGGCGTTAGCTTCCCCTCGGCAGGCGCTGCATGCGAAATGGGCTGCTTCTCCGGCTGCCTCTTTCAGGAACTCTCGGGGGTCTGTCCGTCCGGTCGCGCTGGCCGCCCTGACATTAAACGCAACACCCAGAGAGACAGGTAGGCAACTTTATTCAACATTTATGACGTCTGTCCTTCCAAGTTTCAAGAAGAATATATATAATGGAATATTTACTTTTCTGAGCATTGTTCCACATATGAATGAAACTCGCGCTGTTCTTCATTTTTCAAATTGAGCTTCTGGATCCTTTGTTTGCGTCCTCTAATCTAAACAGACTTTCTTGCATTCCCAAGGCGTCACAATGAATCTGCTCTGGACCTAAGCAGCTGTCACTTACAAATGATAATGAATATATTATGGAAAACTAGGATTTTGCTGTGTTGTCTTTCACTTTTTATCTCAGCAACTGCAAAGCACTTTGGCAATATATAGTTGGCTGAGTTCAAGGTTGTCTTGTTTAAATTGATGTTTAATTGAGCTGATATATTCATACCGAAGGTAAACCGACACGGGCTGGATCTCTTGCTTTTTAATGTCTGCTTTACTGGAAAAGTCAATAGTGTTGCTGTTCTCATCAATAAAGTCACTTCCACCAGGCCTTCACTAATTATCTGAGGCTAATAATATTAACATGTGCTGCAGTACAGAGACATGAGCAAAGTGAAATGAGATATTCCTCAATAATTGACTAAACTGTGATCATGTGACTATTTAAAAAAAAATATGTCTCCTGTAGCCCTAATGTGTGCAAATAATAATATAAACTTCAATTATTACATTGGTGATATACATTAATGATGTTTGACCTCTGTGCTGAGCCACAGCTGCCTATATGACCACTATACCTACATTTTAATTTCACACACCTCCTTTTCTAAGTTTCTAAATGTAATTAATTTTGTGTGCTGGACTTTAAATATGTCACCCATATATGGCCATTGCATCATTCTTGCTATTCTCCCTTTCCTGTTAAACACATGGGAAATAAACTGCTCTGCATAGCTTCGCACGGTGGTGCACAATTTTGGCAGAAAAGCTGGGGGAAAAGAAGATGGGGAAAAAAAGTATTCTTCAAATAAACCCCGCTAATGAGCTGGCAAGAGATTTACATAACTTGATGACTAAGGATCCTGGGTAATTACCTGCTTGCACCCCAAGATTTAATCTGATGAGTATAGGTCTGGTGACAATGCCAGCCAATCAATCTCTGTCTCCGGAGGTCAACAGCAGCTCCCCTGGTTTAACATGAGCTATCCGTTTATGCATACAGTGCTTCTAGAGATCCCCAATAGCTTTATTATAAATTTCCTCATTAGACTGGAGAAGGCAGACAGCATTATTGCAGGTGTGCCTCATCTTTATTAGTACGGATAATATTTAAGGGAGGTGCAGAACCACCTGAAATAATCCATCATTCCAATGCAATGATGTGTTAAACGTCATCAAAAGTAGGACACCCTCAAAACAGTGTTTGTATTGTTCATGTGGTTCAGGTGGCTGCAGTGAAAACAAGCATGTCATCTCAATAAGAGGAAATAATTGAGCAGCAACCGGTTCAAGGTGAAGCTGCATCCACACTAAACATGCTCAAGAGTTCAATTTATTTATCTGCGTACTTAACGCTGGGGTTGGCAATTTTCTTGCCAAGGCCCCCCCCAAAACTGCACAACCTTTCTCTTCAGTGGTCCCCTCTGTGTCCTAAACCCCTCCCACCAGATGAGCATGGGCATATGCACGTGCTTCATATAGTTAACCAGTTTGAGTTCTAGCCATTCATTTCAAACATTACCCCACAAAGTGATTCTGCGCTCAATGCAAATGTATGGCGCCAATTCTTGAGAAGAACCAACATAGTAGCTCTGCAAAGTCGTGGCTAAAAGCCCTCTGAGATGACTTTGTCATGGTAAAATATGTATAACTGTATTATGTATAGCCATGTGCCCTTGTTGTGAACCCAAAACTTCATTTGTATCCTTTACCAAGATCCGGCCCCTAGCAAAGCACTTCCTCTTGTTGCCTTGTAAAAGTTCAGACTATGAAGGAGACGGGAACTTGTGTTTGAAACGTCTCAGCGAAGGTGTTATCGAACCTGTCAAAGGCCAGCTGCGTACCGACAGACGCGACACACTTAGGAGAACTTGTTGCTGTGTGTATAAAGACGTGTGTGATACAATATTCTGACGCATGAAGCTGTTTTAACTCTTCCCTCGCAAGAAATAAACGAAGACAAAGACAACTCTGATTTCAAAGGGCTTTTATAAATGTTCAGGACTTAGGTTCAAAGTTTGGCTTCCTCTCCTGATAATATTAAAAGATTTTCAACGTACATTGATTAGAGGCTCTAGCTATCTACAGCTGGAGCTTTGGGCCAGTTACCAGAAGGCGAAGCCATCAGAAACATGTTCTCTCCATCTCTGAAACGCTTTGTTGACATTGACGGTTTCATTTCATTTATTGTCAAACTCCTTTTTTGATGAGTCTGGTAGTCAATGCTGGAACAGCAACATTTCCAGCAGTACATTCTGCCGTTGAGTTCCCCAAGAGGACGTGTTGCACACATCTCCATTTGTAGAACATTTCCTCTCTGAAATGACCTGTGATTGGCTAAGTCTCCCGTCGCCGGCCAGATGAAACCACATCCAATGAGAGCTGCAGAAGTCTTGTTTATTCTCAGACCATATTTTTTAAAGTTAGCTGCTGATTTTATTGCACCCCCTTTAACATATATTTTTAATCTTTCCTTACTTTCAAACGAAATTCCCCTTATATGGAAGTCTGCCTTTGTTCTCCCCCTGTTAAAAGGAGGAGACACATACCATTCTGTATGGTAATACTTCAATAATAATACTACCTTTTGGTTAGAGGGTAAGCCAGAAATTGATAATCTAGCCCTGTATTATTATTGTTGGTATTGTATGGCAATGTTGTGTGACAGACTAGTAAAAATGTATTGACTGTGCCTTTAAAAAAAAATTATAATGGTATTTGCATTTCGAGTCATGCAGAAGAAGCAAAATAATGTTTTGCCTCATACTGAGTGGACGAGGAATATCACAAAGGGGCAAAGTGATCGATATTACTGAGAGGAAAGGATTTTATTTCAGGTCATTTTCATTTAAATCCAGCTCTTAGTTTTCTTTTCTTTTTTTAGTACCATTCAGGAAGAAGAAAAAAAGATATTTGACTTTCTTTATTTATTTTCTTCCCTCCTCCTTGCAGCCGCTGCACTTTTTCAGCAACATGTCCTGTGGTCAGCACAATTACAGCCGGCTGAGGCCAGTAGCGGCTTGATAGGCTGGGGGAAATAAATGCCTCCAGTCGCAGACGCAACCGATTGGTAAAGGACAGCGGTGCCTCGCAAATCACTCAGCGGGGGAGGGAGGGGGAGTTCTGATGTGGTTGGGTCAGCAGACAGGGGACGACACTCGGGTAGCGCCAGACCACAATGCAGCAAAGATGCTGTTCAACCACAGCAGTCAGTAGGCCCGACAAGAGGAAAATTGGAAAAAGAGGAACGAACACACACACATCCACACGCACACCTACACACACACACACCTCAGTTAAACAAACCACACAGCGGCTATGTATTTATGCATGCAGTCACAACATGCCAATGGGATGATCCAATGGCAACACACACAGTGCAGAGATCATCTCTGGAGGCCTCTAAATAGAGTGGAATAGAGAGAATATATAATGTAAATTGTTTTGTCTTGCTACATAAAAATGCAACCAGCACAGACCCAATACATTTCCATAATGACTGTGGCTCGGTGTGCATATGGGGCGTTAGCTTCCCCTCGGCAGGCGCCGCATGCGAAATGAGCTGCTTCTCCGGCTGCCTCTTTCAGGAACTCTCGGGGGTTTGTCCGTCCGGTCGCGCAGGCCGCCCTGACATTAAACTCAACACCCAGAGAGACAGGTAGGCAACTTTATTCAACATTTATGACGTCTGTCCTTCCAAGTTTCAAGAAGAATATATATGATGGAATATTTACTTTTCTGAGCATTGTTCCACATATAAATGAAACTCGCGCTGTTCTTCATTTTTCAAATTGAGCTTCTGGATCCTTTGTTTGCGTCCTCTAATCTAAACAGACTTTCTTGCATTCCCAAGGCGTCACAATGAATCTGCTCTGGACCTAAGCAGCTGTCACTTACAAATGATAATGAATATATTATGGAAAACTAGGATTTTGCTGTGTTGTCTTTCACTTTTTATCTCAGCAACTGCAAAGCACTTTGGCAAGATATAGTTGGCTGAGTTCAAGGTTGTCTTGTTTAAATTGATGTTTAATTGAGCTGATATATTCATAACGAAGGTAAACCGACACGGGCTGGATCTCTTGCTTTTTAATGTCTGCTTTACTGGAAAAGTCAATAGTGTTGCTGTTCTCATCAATAAAGTCACTTCCACCAGGCCTTCACTAATTATCTGAGGCTAATAATATTAACATGTGCTGCAGTACAGAGACATGAGCAAAGTGAAATGAGATATTCCTCAATAATTGACAAAACTGTGATCATGTGACTATTTAAAAAAAAATATGTCTCCTGTAGCCCTAATGTGTGCAAATAATAATATAAACTTCAATTATTACATTGGTGATATACATTAATGATGTTTGACCTCTGTGCTGAGCCACAGCTGCCTATATGACCACTATACCTACATTTTAATTTCACACACCTTTTCTAAGTTTCTAAATGTAATTAATTTTGTGTGCTGGACTTTAAATATGTCACCCATATATGGCCATTGCATCATTCTTGCTATTCTCCCTTTCCTGTTAAACACATGGGAAATAAACTGCTCTGCATAGCTTTGCACGGTGGTGCACAATTTTGGCAGAAAAGCTGGGGGAAAAGAAGATGGGGAAAAAAAGTATTCTTCAAATAAACCCCGCTAATGAGCTGGCAAGAGATTTACATAACTTGATGACTAAGAATCCTGGGTAATTACCTGCTTGCACCCCAAGATTTAATCTGATGAGTATAGGTCTGGTGACAATGCCAGCCAATCAATCTCTGTCTCCGGAGGTCAACAGCAGCTCCCCTGGTTTAACATGAGCTATCCGTTTATGCATACAGTGCTTCTAGAGATCCCCAATAGCTTTATTAGAAATTTCCTCATTAGACTGGAGAAGGCAGACAGCATTATTGCAGGTGTGCCTCATCTTTATTAGTACGGATAATATTTAAGGGAGGTGCAGAACCACCTGAAATAATCCATCATTCCAATGCAATGATGTGTTAAACGTCATCAAAAGTAGGACACCCTCAAAACAGTGTTTGTATTGTTCATGTGGTTCAGGTGGCTGCAGTGAAAACAAGCATGTCATCTCAATAAGAGGAAATAATTGAGCAGCAACCGGTTCAAGGTGAAGCTGCATCCACACTAAACATGCTCAAGAGTTCAATTTATTTATCTGCAATAGCAGCTTGGCAATTTTCTTGCCAAGGCCCCCCCCAAAACTGCACAACCTTTCTCTTCAGTGGTCCCCTCTGTGTCCTAAACCCCTCCCACCAGATGAGCATGGGCATATGCACGTGCTTCATATAGTTAACCAGTTTGAGTTCTAGCCATTCATTTCAAACATTACCCCACAAAGTGATTCTGCGCTCAATGCAAATGTATGGCGCCAATTCTTGAGAAGAACCAACATAGTAGCTCTGCAAAGTCGTGGCTAAAAGCCCTCTGAGATGACTTTGTCATGGTAAAATATGTATAACTGTATTATGTATAGCCATGTGCCCTTGTTGTGAACCCAAAACTTCATTTGTATCCTTTACCAAGATCCGGCCCCTAGCAAAGCACTTCCTCTTGTTGCCTTGTAAAAGTTCAGACTATGAAGGAGACGGGAACTTGTGTTTGAAACGTCTCAGCGAAGGTGTTATCGAACCTGTCAAAGGCCAGCTGCGTACCGACAGACGCGACACACTTAGGAGAACTTGTTGCTGTGTGTATAAAGACGTGTGTGATACAATATTCTGAAGCATGAAGCTGTTTTAACTCTTCCCTCGCAAGAAATAAACGAAGACAAAGACAACTCTGATTTCAAAGGGCTTTTATAAATGTTCAGGACTTAGGTTCAAAGTTTGGCTTCCTCTCCTGATAATATTAAAAGATTTTCAACGTACATTGATTAGAGGCTCTAGCTATCTACAGCTGGAGCTTTGGGCCAGTTACCAGAAGGCGAAGCCATCAGAAACATGTTCTCTCCATCTCTGAAACGCTTTGTTGACATTCAAGATTCAAGATTCAAGATGTTTTATTTGTCACATACACACACAGGGTGTGCAGTGAAATGAAAGTGGCAATGCTCAGCAGGAATGTGCAAGGGCAACAAGTACACACTATTTACAAATAAAAAACAACACAATATTTACAGTAAGTGTGTGTGTGTGTGTGTGTGTGTGTGTGTGTGTGTGTGTGTGTGCCTAAGAGGGGCAGTTGTGTGGGTCTATGTGGGGTCCTGGTGAGGTCGGAGTTCACAATCCTGATGGCCTGAGGAAAGAAACTCCGTCTCAGTCTCTCTGTTCTTGCAGCGTGACTACGGAGGCGCCTGCCTGACCGCAGCAGCTGAAACAGTCTGTTGTTGGGGTGGTGAGGATCCTTCATGATCCTGCCGGCTCTGGTTCTGCACCTCCTGGTGTACAAGTCCTGCAGGGTGGGGAGTGTAGTTCCAATAGTGCGCTCAGCCGAACGCACTACTCTCTGCAGAGCCTTCCTGTCCTGAGCGGAGCAGTTGCCAAACCAGGCTGTGATGCTTCCTGTCAGGACGCTCTCTACAGCTCCAGAGTAGAAGGACTGAAGGATCCTCTGGGAAACTTTAAATTTCCTCAGCTGCCTGAGGTGGTAGAGGCGCTGCCTTGCCTTTCTCACCAGAGTGTCTGTGTTTGTTGACCATGTCAGATCCTCGGTGATGTGGACTCCCAGGTATTTATACCCGCTCACCCTCTCCACAGTAGTCCCGTTAATCCCCAGTGGTGAGTACGTCCTCTGTTGTTGTACCTTCCTAAAGTCCACAATCAGCTCCTTAGTTTTGGTGACATTCATGATGAGGCTGTTGTCCTGGCACCAGAGTGACAGATCAGCAACTTCCTCCAGGTAGGCCTTCTCGTCGTTGTCGGAGATCAGGCCCACCACCACTGTGTCATCCGCAAACTTGATGATGGTATTGAGTTGAACCTGGCCACACAGTCATGTGTGTACAGGGAGTACAGTAGGGGCTGAGGACGCAACCCTGGGGGATCCTGTGTTCAGGGTGAGGGATTTGAGGTGTGTCTGCCCACGCTGACCACCTGTGGCCTGGCGGTCAGGAAGTCCAGGATCCAAGCACACAGTGGGTGTTCAGTCCCAGCTCAATCAGCTTGCCGGCCAGTCTGGAGGCCACTATGGTGTTGAAAGCTGGACTATAATCAATGAACAGTAGTCTCACATAGCCCCCCCTCTGGCTGTCCAGATGAGAGAGTGTGGTGTGCAGTACCTGGGAGACAGCATCATCTGTGGATCTGTTTGGGCGATAAGCAAACTGCAGCGGGTCCATGGAGGAAGGGAGGAAGGCGCAGATGTAGTCCTTTATCAGCCTCTCAAAGCATTTCATGACCACCGAGGTGAGGGCCACCGGTCGGTAGTCATTCATACATGCTGGAGAAGCATTCTTGGGCACAGGGACAATAGTGGATCTCTTGAAGCAGGCGGGGACCTCGGACTCAGCCAGGGAGAGGTTGAATATTGTGGTGAACACTGGAGCTAGCTGGTTAGCACAGGTCTTCAGTACTCGCCCAGATATGCCATCTGGACCTGCAGCTTTCCTGGTGTTCACCTCAACAGAGCCCTCCTCACACTGTGCTCGGTCACAGAGAGTGTGTGTTCATCCCCAGCGGTAGAACTCACCTCGGCACGCTTAACGGTGTTGTTGTTAGCGCGCGAGCTAGCGCTGTTGTTGCTAGCCTCAAACCGTGCATAAAATGAGTTCAGGTCGTCCGCTAGGGATGCGTCGGCACTCACCATTGCGCGGGGTCTGCTCTGGTAGTTTGTGATAGTCCGTAGTCCCTGCCATAGGCGCCTGGTGTCGCGCTGCTCCATCTGTGATTCCACTCTGTCTCGGTACCTTCTTTTGGCGTCCTTCACCGCCCTCCTCAGTCCATAGACCGCTGCCTTGTACTCGTCCATGTTGCCGGATACAAGACCGGAGTTATAGGCAGCAGTACGGGCGTTCACATTGACGGTTTCATTTCATTTATTGTCAAACTCCTTTTTTGATGAGTCTGGTAGTCAATGCTGGAACAGCAACATTTCCAGCAGTACATTCTGCCGTTGAGTTCCCCAAGAGGACGTGTTGCACACATCTCCATTTCTAGAACATTTCCTCTCTGAAATGACCTGTGATTGGTTAAGTCTCCCGTCGCCGGCCAGATGAAACCACATCCAATGAGAGCTGCAGAAGTCTTGTTTATTCTCAGACCATATTTTTTAAAGTTAGCTGCTGATTTTATTGCACCCCCTTTAACATATATTTTTAATCTTTCCTTACTTTCAAACGAAATTCCCCTTATATGGAAGTCTGCCTTTGTTCTCCCCCTGTTAAAAGGAGGAGACCCCACACTTTTAAATAATTACAGGCCTATCTCCAAACTGTCTGTTTTAGCTAAGACACTAGAATCCCTTGTGAGTGAGCAACTTAAGGAGTTTTTAATCATAAACAATATTTTATCTGTCTATCAATCAGGTTTTAGAAAAACATAGTACAACCACAGCAGCGTTGAAGGTAGTAAATGATTTTATTGAATCTTTGGACAATAAACAACACTGTGCAGCCCTCTTTATTGATTTGTCCAAGGCTTTCGACACTGTCGATCATGCAGTAATGAAGCAGAGACTTCTTACTATTGGACTGTCAAAACATACTGTCTGTTGGTTTGAAAATTATTTATCAAACCGATCACAGTGTGTACAGGCTGAAGGCATCCCTCGAGTTCTCTTGATATAATAAAAGGTGTGCCACAGGGTTCAGTCCTTGGACCACTTTTATATTAACAGTATCGGTCAAAATGTGCCAAATGCCAATTTTCACTTTTATGCAGACGATACTGTCATTTACTGTTTGCTCCTACACAGCATCAGGCTCTCTTACACTTACAAACAGCCTTCGATACTGTGCAACACTCTTTTAATGAGTTGAAATTATTGTTGAATCCTGATAAAACGAAGTTGATGATGTTTACAAACTCAAAACAACGCCATTAAACCTTCCAGCTATGATTTCATTTCAGGGCAATGTGATTGAGTCTGTATCATCATATAAATACCTGGGATTCTTGATTGATGACTCTCTCTTTTAAACCTCATATTCAGCACCTTGTGAAGGAGTTGAAAGTGAGGCTGGGTTTCTATTTCGAAATAAGTCTTGCTTTTCTTTTAATGCTAAAAGAGACTTGTTGCTGCTACTTTTATGCCTGTGATTGATTATGGTGATGTCTTATATATGCATGCATCTTCTCAATGTCTCCACTCCTTAGATATTGTCTACCATGGAGCATTGAGGTTCATCACGAATCTTAAGGCTCTGACTCACCATTGCTCCCTGTATGCGAGGGTTGGTTGGACTCCTCTGTCCATCCGGAGACAAAATCATTGGCATGTCCTTATTTATAAAGCTATTCTCCACGTACTTCCATCGTATCTTTGGACGCTAATTCAGCTGAAAACCCTGGAAGCTACCATCTTCGCTCTGTGACCTCTGCTCAAGGCCTCCTCTTGCTCTCCGTCCCTCACGTCCGTTTGGAAATGGGAAAAAGAGGTTTTAAGTTTGCTGCTCCTGTGGCTTGGAATTTGCTGCAGACAGACCTGGGTCTCCGGGAGCCGGTCTCCTTAGGTGTTTTTAAAAATAGATTGAAAATATTGGAGGGAAATTCATCTAGCTGTCGATGTTTTATATGACGGCGGTATGTGCTCCTGTGTGAGCTGGGTTGTGTTGACTTGAGACTTAGTTTTGGTTTTATTCATGCTGTGATTTAGTTTTTCGTTTTATATATTGTCTGTCACTGTTTTATGTTGTATTGTATAAACTTTGTGTGACGTGCTGCTGCTGCTGTCTTGGCCAGGACACTCTTGTAAAGGAGATTTTTAATCTCAATGAGGCATTTCCTGGTTAAATAAAAAAATAAAATAAAAATAAAAAAAATGTCAATATGCTCAAAAGTGATTATGGATATTGTTTTGCCCCCACCTCACAAAAAAACTACCTTTGGCTTCAGGATTAATTTGCACCATGTATTGAAAAATACCGTGGAATCAACAAAAACGAATTTCACTTCAGAGGCTAAACACACAGGCAACTTCTAAACCAGTGCACTGGTCTATGACATTACTGAAGCCATTCAAGGACTTCACCTCATTTCAAGTGAAAGCATGTCAGATTTGATTGATTGAAATGATATAATGCGTGCCCTGGGTACAACACAACTGTCATAGAAATAGGTTGACAGCTGGGGCAGATACTTTGTCAGACTTATACAAACGGATTTATCCGTGGTGCCTCGTCCGTGATTGTATTAAAATCTGTATTGCAGCTTTGAAAGGCCGAAGTGTTCCAGTGGAGGAATTCACATTGTCTTAAAGTGTGACAATGGCGGCACGCGAAACTTCTGAAGAAGCTGGAGAGACATTCGTTGCCCACAGATGTGCGTACGCTAAGAACTTTCTTATCAGAGTTCATTTTGAGGGCAAAACTTAAAGTTCAAAGAAGTCCTCAGCAATGCGATCATGTCTAAAGGGAAGAATGATAGCTTACAGTTATTCTCTTTAATTATGTACGTATCAATAACAGGCCATGCCACTGAAGTGTTTATGAAAAGAAGGTTTCTCAGGGCATTAATCACCACGGATCACAATGGGTGGGGATTGGGAGTTCAACAAACAACTGTTTCCTCTAAATAAAGATTCTCAACAGTCACATCACTCAGCGGACTGCTGCTGTTTAGTCCAAACAAACCTTTCTCTCAGCAACGTGTCTTGTTGTTCTGTGTTCTGTTCACCTCACTGATTTCAATATAGATCTCTCAAGAATACAAATTGTTGAGCGGCTCTTACATAAGTGGCCCGATAATCTTTATGCTTGGTTAAATGTACAAAACAAGGCCATTTTTTTCCACCATGCTTACTGACATTCACTGGAACAGAACACGGCAGACAAGTACATCCCCTGCTGTGCCGATGGCCACCGAAATGTGAGGAAAAGACCCCAAAAACACACGGGACATATTGAGTAGTCTGGACGATTTCGTGACACGGGTGTTTGCCGTAGAGGCAACAATTACTTTGGTTGTTCGGCAATCAATCTCTGTCAAGCGAGTGCTCTAGTATCACTCTTCAGGAGAGCTCCATGCTGTGCCTGTGAATCGGCCCGAAACGTGTAACTGACAGCACTACCGAGGGCTGCCGGATTCAAAGCGCTCCATAAAGGAGGCCAGGGTAACCAAGAGCACGATTACAAATTCGCTGTTGAAAGCCGTTAATGATTCATACGTCTGTGCAGCCGGCGGTGAGTTCAGTTGGTTCCTCCCTGCAATCCCAACATCCCCCTCTCTCCCTCCCTCCCCGACCCCCTGCATGCCTCCTGTACATCCATCCATTCTCTGACCTCTGCTGTAAATCTCCATGCCCAATACTGACACCAGGTGGTGGAGGCAGGTCACTTTAGTGATGAGAGAGAAATAAAACAAGAGATTTTATGGTTCCGGAGGATGCAGCAGTCAGGTTTAGTAAGCCCTGCACTTGATTGGAGTAAGTCACATTCACTGACCACTGAACTCCCACTCCATTAGCTTCAGTCCATAAAGACCATTAATCCAATGGGGCTCCACACAGGCCGCCCTGACAGTGCACAAGACCAACACACTTACTCTCGCACACATGGGAGGACGTACCAGCTGCTTTATGTAAATGCCTAAAGCAACACTGCTTATTACGCTGGTCATTGTAACCATGGGTCCAAATCAAGGTTTCGGTTATTATTTGAACTAGATGATTAGGTCATTCAAAGGACTGATAATTGCCAAACATTCACTCATCCCAACATCTCAAATGTTTTATTTGTCATATATATTGAGTAAAAGTACTATATTTGGCTTTTGTACAGATGGTTATATAGTTGGTTATGTATAGGTATCTTCCCTTTTTTCCCTGTGAAAGGGTTTTCTCTATTTCTTGAGTTTTTCCTGATCCGATGTGAGGTCCTGGGACAGGGATGTCTATGTGTACAGATTGTAAAGCCCTCTGAGGCAAATTTGTAAGATGTGATGTTGGACTATGTAAAATAAACTGAATTTAATTGAATTATATAACATAAGGAATTTGAGGATGCCACCTTTGGCTCAGTAGGATGGAGGGCCCACTGCGAGGTTGAACACATGAGCCGAGCATGGAATCTGCAGAAAACACTGAAAAGCAGCGACCTAGAGGGTCCGTGTGCCATACTGGATGGAGTCGTGGACATGTAGTGCATGACCGTCAACTACTCAGACAACCAAAAAGCCAGTAATTCATCTATCAAGGCGACAAACAGCATCTTCAAGAATGGATGGGCCACAGCAACCTTGGAGCCGGTGTAAAAGCCGGACAAACACACATGATGGATCTACACGGCGTAAGCACAAGGCCTGTCGGACGAAAACGGAACACACACCAGTCATCGCTACTGGTATCTGGAAAAGATATAGTCTGGATGGCGCTGCTTTATCTTAAAATTGCCTGTGTTCTTTTAGTCTTTGTAATTCTGTCAAATATAGCTTAGCTCGGCACGGGAAAAGTGAGGTTCCATTGTCTTTTTTTCCGTAACTGTACTGTGTTGGTGTGTGTGTGTGTCTCTACCTCCACATGTGGAATGGCAAAAAAAAGAAAGAAATAAGAGACTGGCCATAGCCGATCAGCTGCCAAGCGGTTGATGGTTTGGTGCATCTCGGGTAATTTCTTTGCATATTTTCTGCAAGTCTGATTTCATCCCATAAACGTTCTTACATGCATCAATCATGTTTTCGAAAACACATTTCATAAAAACGTCTTCAAAGGAAATTTCACTGCCGCACTAAAACTTACAGCATGTTTTCAAGGAGCCACAGGTTGTTTCAGCCCAGATCATCACTGTGATGGACATCACTATTATTAATAACATGGATTTGGTTTAGGTCATTGAAATGTTGATCAGTAACTTCTAATTCAAGCAATGGAATGTAGAAGCCTTGTAATGCCACTTTGAAGTAATGTATGAAAAACGCTTCATATATTATCGTGAAATATTAGTCAGTCTTATGATCAGTCGGTTGATTTGGGACTGAACTGACATGACTAAAGACTCTGTCAGTCCACCATTACTCTGGAGGTAACCCATTGACCCATTGACCAACACTGAGGTGAAATGCAACACATATTCCATGTGTGCAAACGAAATAGAATTCCTGAGTGTGAGACACACACACGCACACACACATTGCCTCAAAGCGCCCATAATCCGCGGCGGCTTTGAACTGGCAGCTGCATGTTTCTTCCTGGACAGATTCCACAAAGCAAAGTGCTGGGAGATGGTAGCTTGTGTGCGAGCTAGGAGAAGCCCGAGTTAGCTCAAAGACGACTCTTTGGTGCATGGAGTTATTAATCTCGGTGCTACAGGGTCATGATGGGATTATCAGGAAGTGGATACTATTCTTGACTCGGAACAGGTGAGGCTATCAGCTGTTGACTGCTTCCTCTCCCTCATCAATACAGCCATTGAGCCTGCATGCTGGAGCACCATGTCTCCTCTGAGCTGTGTTTCAGGCACTGGAAAACAGAAGCCACGCTATAACGTAAGACTACCGGAAAAACGTAGAACATTTCATCCAACTGGCCCCATCCTCGTTCCGTCCCCCACGTTATTCACGGACGATATAAGAAAGTAATGGATGCATTTGACACAGAGTGATGGCGTTCTAAAGTCGCTGTGCACAGCCAGCTGTCTCAACCAATCATTTGGCTTGAACAGCGGGCAATCCCTGTCTCATTGATGGACCAAATTCATTACTCCTGACAATTTTAATCAACCTTATTGATTACACATTTTGGCAAGATTTTCGACAATGCAAGAAAAGTTTTTTCCCCGCACAAAAAAACGTTTAACGCTGTCAGTCTTACATTCGGCTGTTGATCCCGGTGTCATTCATCCAGACTCCTCCAGAACATGTGATGGCGTGATTACGTGAACAATGATTGGCAGCCAAAATAACATCATATTTCTGGAGAACCTTTCAAAAGGGTGTACATTTGCATAAGCGACATGGATTAATGCGACGGCGGAGCAGCTGCTCTCACCAGGAGGGCCAGTGCGATAACAACTTTCAGTGATTTGGCGTAATCAGTCAAACTTTCTGTTTTCAGGTTAAATTTGTGAGAACATGAGTAGAAGAAGATGGTGGAGAAGGAAGTTAAACTCCAGCACTGATACCAAGACGCTAGTTAAAATAATCATCTATACATCAATTACTCGCCCCGTGAATTCTTGGGCTAAACTTCACTGATTACAAAAACTGAGATAATTGTTACACTTCACAAACGTATGCATTTTCACTCGAGTGTGTAAACAGATGTTCAGATACATTGTTTCTGCCCCCATTTACCTGGAGGCCCAAACTCACTGAAAGCAGTAACTGATGCTCCCAAGTTACACCACAGGCCCCTTAAGAACTCATCTTTTAAAGTATTGACATGAATGTAAGTTGAACTAGATAACGTGAAATTGGCATCGAAAGATCCACTCGATGGAAGACGTATCACTGTTGGTGTCTTTGGGAGAACAGAGGCGGCCATTGTTGCACTGTGGTGTTAGAGTGAAGCTTTCCGTACCTGACAAACAATCTCTGGTGGTAGATACTGTCCCAGAGAGCAGGATTTCAGTGCGTTGATGTGGAACTTCCTTCGTCAAGACTTTTCCATATTTGCATGGGAGAAAAATAATGTTTTCTTCAAGAGTTTAACATAACACATGAGGTAAGTAACTGATATACAAGTTGAACTATAGTATTGTCTCTGCCTCTTGAATGAGACATCAGAAATTATAATTCTATATTTGTCAAGTACGTTGAACATACGAGGACTTTGAAAGATGTAAAAATGGCATTCATAATTATTTTTGCTCCTCGCACCATGCTGCTTCTTTTAAAGTTATAGTTTTACATCATATTTATTTATGTTCATAAAAATCTGGCTAATAAAAACCGCCACTCCAATCGCTGGCCCAGTTGATTTGTTCTGGATAGTCTCTAAAACAATGTCTCATGATTTTGATGTTCACCACAGTGTGACAAAAAAAAAAATTCTCTTTATAGTATGAAATGACGTGTAAATCTTAGAATATTGTCATCTCCTATTTTCTTTTCTTTAATATTGAAGGAGTTTTATCACTAAACTGACCTCCTAACTGAAGTTTCCTGTATTGAACTGCTAAATGTTTATTGTGATTTATAGAAAAGGGGTCGATTGGAGACTCAAATCTTTGGTAACAGCCGACTGAAAAAAGCAATAACAAACAATCCGGCTGGACATTGTTCCAGCTCCCCTGACAATCGCACAGAACAGGAAGGTGAACTTGAATAGATTTTTAGCTCTGTGGTATTTCTTCACCAGAAACTTGACACGGGGAGAGGAAATGCTTTTGTTGCACAAAATGAACAATTCCAACTACTATCAATAGTAATGAGCCAATAATGCCCAATCTGATCTGTTGGGAAAGTTCGGTGAAAATAAAAAGAACCAATTCACACAAAGTTACTCTTGTTTCGTGTGTCCCACTTGACATCAGATGCGTTTCAGAAAGTTGAGAAAGAAAGCAGCCTTTACTTTCTTGGAGCTCTGAATCAAAGAGCCATTTTAGACATTTACCCTAAAGTAGGACGTTTTTTACACTTTCAGACATTTGTGAGAGCAGCATTAGAACCGGCTAAGAATGGGTGGTTGTGACAGGCGAGCATCCGGAAATGCCTCCTGTCTTTGTGTGGGTTTGTGTGTGTGTGTGTGAGTTTGTGTGCGCTCGCATCACACTTTTTGAAAGACCCTTTGACTGAAACCTCAACCCTCAAGCCTACACGAGTATTAGACCTGTAAAATGTCTGACACATTCCTATTTGACAGTTTCTTCCTTTCTTTTGGCATTTCTAATTCGAACCAACTGAAGCAGGTGTCACTCTCCGCCAATCTGGACTCTCAGCCTGGGTTTTCATTACAGGGTCTCGGATTGCACTGAGGTGTGAGATAAATTGGTTATGTCTAAAGTCAAATTATATCCAGGTCTTTGCAATTCAATTCACTTATTGAAAAAAGTAGTGGGGAAAGAAATGTCTAGAAAGGAATGATCCAAGTTGTGACTTTGGCTAAAAGATGGATGCACTAAGAAGAAAGCTCGCGCCAGATTGCCTGCCAGTTTCTGGTCTAGACATGAGCGAAAAGTTCTTTCAGAACAACATCCCCTGTTATTTTACCTCACAAAGTATGCCATCAAGAATTGGGGACATCTTTGACGATTTAAAAAAAAAAGGGATCTGACAATCAAAACAATGGGAAAATGTATTAGATGTCTACTATACAGATATTTCATAGATTAATAGCCATTCAGAAGCTCAGTGACAAGTAAAAGTCCTGCAACCAAAATGTTAATTCAGTAAAAGCACAAAAGTATTATCATCAAAGCCTATTGGAAATATATAATACATATATTCATGGTTACTTTACAATTATTACAGCAGTAATGTGCTCAATACTTTACTGTTGCAGCCGGTAAAGGCAGAGCTTACTACTTTATACACTTAATAACACGAATACATACTACTTATTAAAGCATCAACATTTGAATCAATTTACATTTTTCACTAAAGCTGTAGAGAATAGGGAATTAAAATAATTATATTTCCCTCTGCGATGTAGTAGACCAAAAGTACAAAGTATCATAACGTAGAAACATAAGTAAAGTAGATTAGGAGTACCTCTAACTTTTCCTTGCTTGAGTTAATGTGCTTAGTTACATCCCGCCCCCTCGAGGGTCTGAGGTCCACCCGCCATAGTCTCAGAAGAATATTGTGGCAAACACTGACTGACATTCATGTAATGTTTGACAGGAAAAGTATTGGCTTGAAAACACAAAAGTCAGGATACCGAGTGGCATGCAAGCTGCAGGCGGAGTGGAGTGGCTTGGTAATGTACCGACTCTGCTATTTAAGCACTTATGGCACTTTGACTAAACACGGGCCTTCATCTGCACGTTTGATTATATTGCGCTGGATGTCTTGTACCGCCATGAAAGGTAGAGTTGTCTTTTTATCCGGTAACCCAGATTAGATTTTAACAAGCCTACTACTCTTTGTTCTATTTTAAGACATCAGAAGTGGCGCTGCGTTCTCGTGATTCAAACAGTCATTGTGAATTCCATTATAGAAACATAAAGGAATATTCGGAGTGCCCAATATGGTGATAACTCCAGTAAAAAAAAGAATAAAACAGTGATTGAACTGAAAATGAATTTGACTTTAATATGAACTGATGATAGTTGTGTTAATTGAATATTCCTTTTATACTCTGGCCAGAGGAGTAGAATCCACAAAAAGAAAGGATGTTCTCCGGTATCTGGAGAAGCAATCTGCTCCTGACCTGAGCCATGATCCTTTGTCTTGCTCGCCACCTGCTGATGAAAGTAAAGCGGGGTTAGCCCTAAAGTTAGAGAAAACTTCGACCCAGGTCTATTGTTGTTTTTATTCCATTAATAGCTTTTGTAACGGATATTTTCTGAGACTGTTATTGACGTGTGAATGTCTCCTATTACTGCAACCCGAGTGTTACTTCTCCTTCTCACTGCTGCAGGACCACCCAGAGAGCATCATGCTGCACTGTACGATACAGCTGATGTTTTACTTTAGCAAGTGCTTCACTTATGTGTGCCTTTCAGTCGCGGAGGCGACTGTCTCTCGGGCGCAAGTGGAGGAAAGCTGACACTGAACTTACTCATATCCCACCATGACTCATGACCCACTCACACGCTCTGCCTTCAATGAGTTGTGGGGCGGAGCAGTCCCTAAAAGGGTTTCGTAAATGATGAAGTCAAGCCTCGGGGTGGAGGAGGACAGGACGAGCTTTGGCGAGCTTCAGTGGTGAGACGGGGCGGAATTTCAACGGCGGAACGCTCTCTGCATAGCTAACCACAAGCTCCACCTCTAGACTGTCATCTATTGTCAGGGCAGCCTATTGACAGGGCCATCGATTTCTTGATTAATGTACCTCTCCACCATCGGCATTTACCGCTGCCGACATCATTTTAATGTGCGCATGATCAATGGCTCCATCAACACAGAGAATATCCCGCCGTCAAGCTGCGGGGGATAGGTGCCTGAGTGCACCAGAGAGTGGGTTTGTTGAATTCCTTATGTGTGAGGGAGGGAATGCATTTCACCGGAATAAGGTCAAGAGTGATCGCTACAACCCGTGTCATGTCAGACCGCCTGGAGAAAGAGAAACATAGGATTGGGTCTTGTTTTCCCCATTTCTGAATATTCATTCAATAAGAAAAGAAATTGAAGACTTAAGCGACTATCTTGTTATATATATATATATATATTCCCTTGTCTTTAGCATGAAACGGCACGTTCAGTTTGTTCTTAAACCGTCCGTCGGTGCTTCTGGTATCTTTTTGTGCATATTTTAAACTAAAGACCAGTTGATTGGGGAAAAAAATGTGTAATGGTGTGGGCAAACCTTCCTTGCTACTTTTTAAGGTGTATTGTGTGTCAACTATGAGTTTGGTTGTTTTAAGAAAAGAATACTCAATTAGTATGTGTGTGTGAATTGGGATTTAAGGCATAACATCTGTCTTTCCCGACAAACATCTCCCATTGTGTCCATTTACGAGCCATGGCAGCGGATCTGCCAATAATAATTCACTGCATGTTTACAGACAGTTAGAAAAACTAGATGTGCAATGTCTGATTGGTGTTGCCACGTTTGAGGGAACTGGACTACTGTACATTGTACACTGTCCTTTTTGGACTTAGCTTAATAACATGATTACAATCAAGCAAATCAATCAAATGAAAAGGATCATCAGGATCAGACGCTGTTCTTCTGGTAAAATAATGCTCCGACTGGAGGAGGAATACTTCTATTCAGTCGGTGTGTTTAAAGTGGGTAAGGGGGAAGCAACTGATCACAAGGAAATGAAGAGGAGGAACAGCTCCTATCTCAGAGATCACAGACTTTTCATTTAAATGTGAACAGCCATTGAGAAGCACCAGGGTCCAAAATGAACACTCAACAGTCGCCAAAGGCCAGTAAATGACGACTTTGGCGAGAAAATTATGGGGACCATCTGGCACTTAGGGCAGTAAAAGAAAATAATGTTCCCAGTACACTCGCTGGTGAGAGCTGCTGGTTTGCTGTCACCTCAATCTGCTGTGCCATACTGCGTTGTGCGTGTGCAGCCATTGACATCTTTGAAGTGGCAGTTGACTTTAGCACACTTTATTTTAGTTAATGTCGCTTCTAATACTGCACACTACTATATCGATTGATAATACCATATGAGTGTTATATATAGTGGCAATAGCTAATTGCAATAGTAAAAAGCAAACTGTAACTTGTGTCTAGTTCGATATCCATTAGCTTACGCTTAATTGGGGCTGGGCCGCGGAGGCAGCAGGGTTAAGAGGGTGTTACAGTCAGATGTATATATTAATATTATCTTATGAATTTTTTGGACCTTCCATTGAGAGAAGGTGAATTAGGGAAGCTCATTATAATAGTCTCCAGAGGTTCCAACACTTCCGACTGAACTCCAGTTGCATAGCGTGGGTGATCCCCGCTCACATTAACACAGTGCAATCAGTTAAATTGGAGTGTTTCTTAACTTGGTGTAGCTGGTTTTAGAACTTCTTACAAGAATATTAGTATTCCATTTTCATTGTGTGTATTGCTCTTTAGTAAACTCACTCTGCCATTTCGAATCTCCATCATAAATATTTTAAATGACCCTGTTCAAAAATATCAGACGCAAGATTACCGTACTGACATTCACTGCTTGGTAAACTCCTTTCAGAACAGTTATGAGATTTTCTCTGATGGGTTCGAAGAGCATGTTAAATTATGTGGCATAAATGCTAGCATCAACATAATCTGAAATAAGACTTCCACCAACCTGATTTGTGATGGCCATTGTAACAAAGTTTCTCCAGAGGAATATCTGTATTTGGTGGCAGCAGCAATGTCTTCGACTGCTCAACATCGACTTGAATGTCACTGATTATCAAAAAGTTTGCATCACAAATGTCGTAATATTCTTTTATTAAGAAACCGATTCATAAAAAAGTGAAACACTTCACTCAAGAACGCAAAAGTCAACTTCACAACACAGTAACGAATAGAACAGCTGTATATTATTGCACATTGGTGTCGACCACAATCTACTGAACACATATCAACACATGTTGAGAAGAAGATTAAGGCTTTATACTTTAATAGATCCTTCCATTCTTCCTACTACATATGTTCACAGTCAATGAGGGCTGGGGCCAGCCACAGCTTGAAATGGGCGGGGTCAAGCTTGGACAAGTTGCCAGCATATAAAGGGTTAACACAGAAATACTGACTAACAACTCAATCCCTTAAAACATTTAAAGCTTACATCGTCACAAATATGTAGACCTGGTGTCATATGCAACATGCAATGCCATGATGTCACCCTACTTAACTTATAAACCCATTTACCTGAACACATCATGTGCTGTAAATCCCAAAACAAATGCTCTCTACATTCATTTTAGCGTGAATAAATAGACCCATATCTCGGCTTTCATGGTCAGACAACCTGATTGTTTGTATGTAAATCAAAGACTGGACATAAAATCCTATCTTGAACAGAGATCCATCATTTCCGCACTTTGACATTGCGGAACGGAACCCGGACATTCTGGAATTGAACTTTGACATTCCGGAATGGTACTCTAACATTCCAGAACCCTGATATTCCAGAGCAGTACCCACACATTCTGGAATGGAATTCTGACATTCCAGGATGGAACTTTGACATCCAGAATGGATCCTGAACCTTCTGGAACCCGTAGTTTCCGGAACTAAACTGTGACACTTCCAAAAAGAACAGACATTTCTGAACTAAAATCTAATGTGCATGCAATGCCATGATTTCGCTCTACTTAAAATCCCTGCAACTTCAAATCTATTCTAAAACCTGATAAATCCATTTACCTGAACACATCATGTGCTGTAAATCAAATAACAAATGCTCTCTACATACATTTTAGCAAGGCCAGACAACTTGTTTGTTTATAATTAAATCAAAGACTGGACATTTAAAATCCTATCATTAACAGAGATCCATAATTTCTGCA
The DNA here is from genome assembly GCF_029220125.1 of Pseudoliparis swirei. Taxonomy (NCBI): domain Eukaryota; kingdom Metazoa; phylum Chordata; class Actinopteri; order Perciformes; family Liparidae; genus Pseudoliparis; species Pseudoliparis swirei. The sequence continues at coordinate 16,221,405 of NC_079403.1, forward strand.
CAGAGATGCTCATCATAGCGCCATACCTCACGAACAACATACTAGCCTGCAACAGCACCAGCTCCAGCTTGGAGTCAGGCTGCTGGCTTGACAAATGAAAGGATAAAGGGTTTGAATGTGCAGATGAATGATCCTGGTGATTGCCTGGGACTGTCGTAAAACACTATGTCAACTCTAATGCTGTTACTATTTCATTGGTCTGCCAAGTGAAATGCTCCTTGGCTTATCTGAGTGCTCAGATTCCATTTAAAAAGAAACAGCTGGATGATGGTTTAATTTGTTCAAGTCAACAAAAGTTCTGTGCGAGCAGAGCCACCACACGCAAGGCTTTTTCACAAAAAGTGTTGGAAGTTGGAATGTAATGTCCCAATGCAGGTGGAAATATCATTTCCATGGAAACCACTCAAAAAATATACTTGTACGGGCTGAATTGTAAGGCACAGGGTGAATCTGTATGCGTGTATGCTTCCAGTCCCCAGGCGCATCACTGCAGCCCACTGCTCTTTAATAACTACGGATGGGTTAAATGCAGAGAATACCTTGTGTTGCCTGTGTACCTGTACTCTCTGTGCAATGACAATATATTGAATCCAATCCAATCCAGTGTGTGTGTGTTTGAATTCTTTGTAACTTGTAATGTTCTTTTACTGTTATAAATAAAGGACCTGTAATGTTTGTGCTGGTGTGTGCATTCGTTTCCTTATATGTGCTGTAGTTTTGTTTCTAGTTATTACCCTGTCGTTCATTTAAGCACCATCATCCATCAGGATGAAATTCCAAGACAGTTCCCAGGCTGATTCAAATCGTCCCATGATGTATATGTGATTAAAGTGACAAACCGAAGCTGACGGGGAGCACAGCGATACGACAAATTCATATTTAATTCCCTAATTTCAACGTGTTATTTGTTTTGTGACATTTGCCTGGCTTGTGTTGATGCTGAAATCCCCCGCAGCACATGTTGCGATGCCCAACGCCACGCAGAGATCAGTTCAGTTCTGTCAAACTTTTAGCTTTCGGTCAGGCTTTGATTTGAGTACTGGTGAAAGGAATGATCTAAGTTGTGACTTTCGCTAAAAGACGGATGCACTAAGAAAGCTTGCGCCAGATTGCCTGCCAGTTTCTGGTCTAGACATCAGCAAAGAGTTCTTTCAGTACAACATACCCTGTTATTTTACCTCACAAATTATGCCATCAAGAATTTCTAACGGGTTTGTCAAGGGGTGAGGCTCAGGTGCAGAGACAGGCTGCACTCCAGGTTTGAGTGAAACAAAAAACACTACTTTGGAAAAAAAGGTCAAACATAAAAACTCTGGGTTGAAAGCAACTCCAAAAAAATACTAGGAATCATCATGCGAACAAAGACTGAGACATCGAAACAGAGACACTCTGAGCCGAGATAAAGACAACAAACAAACAGGAGACAAGGGAAAGACTGGCACAATATATAGGGGGGGAAAACAGGTGTACGGCATGAGACAATCAGGGAGACAGGAGTGGCTGAGGGCAGGTGAAGGGAATTAACCAATCAAGGAGACAGAGGAGTGGCTGAGGGCAGGTGAAGGGAATTAACCAATCAAGGAGACAGAGGAGTGGCTGAGGGCAGGTGAAGGGAATTAACCAATCAAGGAGACAGAGGAGTGGCTGAGGGCAGGTGAAGGGAATTAACCAATAAAGGAGACATAGGAGTGGCTGAGGGCAGGTGAAGGGAATTAACCAATCAAGGCAGAGGAGACACAGGATAAATGGAACAAGGCGTTACTGAAATGGGGACGTCGTTGCTGATAAAAAAAAAGGGATCTTACTGAATCAAAACAATGAGAAAGTTGATTAGATGTCTACAATACAGATATTTCATAGATTAATAGTCATTCAAAAGCTCAGTGACAAGTAAAAGTCCTGCAACCAACATGTTAATTGAGTAAAATCACAAAAGTACAAGTGGGCTTGTGGTTACGGCATTGGATATAGATTTCAAGACGAGCAGCTGAAACATGGTCTTCATGGAGGGAGCCTGTGCTGTAGTGATGGTGAGATGAAGCCTCATGAGGCATCGAACCACTTCAGCCAATTGGTTTGAGAAAGGGTTCATTTCTCGAAGCTTCATGTGCTCACGAAGCCACCTACTGACCAAGTGTATAATTACAGGCAGCTGTATCTGAACCACATAATGTGATGCATTGAATTGTTGTGTCTGTTATGGCTGTTGGGAATGACTATGAATTACAAAAATGTATGACCAAATAATTTCTGTTCATAAATTATCACATATGTGCATAATAAAATATTTTGTGAATGTATTCTGTGTGTGTAAATGTTCCCAAAATGGTAGCATCATATGATACGGCAGGTTGTGTAATAATGTTATTATGTCACTTTTGGAAAATGGCATGGGCTTAAGCAGGCAGAGGACAGTGAACGTGTGTGTGTGTGTAACTAGGAAGAGGGGACTGAATATGCTTGTGTAACTTGGACAGTGATGTACAGGACAAGGGACATTTAATTCATTTTTATTCAGAAATAACAGTTTCTCAACAGTTCCATCTTATCACCTATCCTTCTCTGCTAACTCTCCAAACTATCTCTCTCTCTAAATTCTCCAAACTCTCAACCAACAACCCACATGTTGAATGGAGCCTGAGGGGTTTATATTGCTGTCAAACCTCCCGGCAAAATCTGAACCACTTCCCGAAGCAGTCACGTGGTACAGCCGGGCAGCGAGGCTTCGGACGTCATCATTTTTGGCTCCTCCCCTAAATGAAGCAAGCCTCGATACGCGCTTCGAGGAAACGCCCCCTCCATTACTCGACACACGCTTCGAAGCGTCGGCACATCTCGTAACAACACTAGTGTGCTGGGAAGCCAGCTTGGCTCCCATTCGCTTTTGAAGCCAAAGAGAGAGGCTCCCCTGAATCAGTCGGGGTTGTTGAGGTGAGCGCTCGTCGAGGCCTGTGCCCGAGGCCCTTCCTCTGAATGGCTCTCATGTCTGGATCCAGAGAGAGGAAGCCTGACGGAAAGCTTCCAGGTGACAGCGGGGTGACGGAGGAAGAGGCCGAGCGCCTCACCCACAAAGACTTCTACCCCCACACCTCCCATATCTATTTATTTATTTTCTGGCTGACTTACACATTCAGCATGTGAAATGTTGCTGCACTATATTCATATACGTATTATGAATAGAAACGGTGTCTTAAAGCAGACATAGGAAATTAGCACCAGTCAAATGCTGGTGTAATGTGACTGAAGGCTTTTAGAATCGGCCAGCCGGAAAAAAAGTTAAATTACAACCACCGAGAAGTAGACTAGAATATGTGACTAAATTGAACACATGTTTGTGTTCCTGTTAGCTCTGTTATAAGCAAGCCTGAGCTAATGAGAGACTGTCGGCAAACAAGCCAGTCACCCCTATGACTCATGAATGGGAATGAATTACAATTTAGTAAGTGTCTGATTTAGTCAATTGTTTTTCAGTTTGTTCCCCCTCAAATTATTCTGGACTGGAAGTGGTGACGCACGGGGAACTTGACGTCTTCTTCACTCCCGCCCACAGGTGTTGTTTGTGTGTGTGGCTGTGATGTCACTGACTGTCCCGCTGCGTGCTTACGTACACATATCCTATGGTGGAGGCAGAAAAGTGCATTTAACACTGGTTTATGGGATATCAGTCTGCTCAAAGGACCCCAGTCACACTGTGTGTAGGACCTTTGCATCTGATGGAGCATTAGATCAGTCCTGGATCAAACTAAGTCTATCTTCTGGCTCCATGTTATCATCCCAGCGGCCCTAATCGGTGGATTACAATCCTCTATTTCTTTAGATTTCAAATCAAGCATTCTTGACTAAACTGAGCTTTTCTTGACCTTTGTGTCTTAGGCTCTGCGGGATAGTGGCACTGGTAAGAACAACTGGAGAGTTTGAAACCCGGATGAAGATGTTTTTTAGAGGATAGTCCGATAACAACGGGTAGCAGGAGAAAGTCAGAGCCGTTTGTGACATGTGGCAGGCTGTGAGACCTCCAGACACATTCAACCAGTTACTGAACTCTCCCCAATAGATACAGGTCTTGCTTGCTTTCAGGCCATTGCAACATCCCTAATCGCACCACAACCAGGAGCTGCATGCACACAACTTCCCGTTATCCCCGTAGTCTGACAGTGATGTCTCACAGTCTGACCTATTTCCTGAAGGCTTCGGCAGAACCTTTTCATTTGGCAGTTTTACGCTTCCATATTTCACGTTTGTGCGCTGCGTCTGCTCCCCATATTTGTATTACCACTTCCTCTGTTTATCATGTGATATTTGACCAGTAATCTAAATAGATTCAAAAATCTTTAGGAAGAGCGTGTCTGTCAACCGAAAACAACAACAACACAAACCCTGAGTGAAAGGTCTAGAGTGAACCTGCTCATTAATGACACGTGTTTGCATTAAGGCAGTCATCATGGACCTCGACTAATAGTCACGCGGTTCTTCAATTCTACCCATCTTTTCCACCGCCAAAAAACCCACATGAATGTCGTACAAATTGTATTGCATCAGTGACTGGGCCCCCATTATGGTGAACATTCATGTTCAATTCAGTTTATTTGTATAGCCCAATTTCACAAATTACAAATTTGTCTCAGAGTGCTTAACAATCTGAACACATAGACATCCCTGTCCCAGAACCTCACATCGGACCAGGAAAAACTCCCAAATAACCCTTCAGGAGGGAAAAGGGGAAGAAACCTTCAGGAGAGCAACAGAGGAGGATCCCTCTCCAGGATGGACAGAAACAATAGATGTCATGTGACCAGAAGGACAGATTTAGAGTTAAAATACATTCAATGAATATGACAGAGTGTATGAATAGTTCATAGTAGGCTTATTCCACGATGGAGACCTCCACGATCCATCAGGCAGATGGCGGTGGGGAGGAGGAGTGGGTGGAGTCTACCCTTATGCCTAAGAATCAAAATCACACTTTCAATAGCCAATAGCACACGTCTTTGTCATGCTCGTCTCTCTGGCCATGCAAAGGTGTGTTTTACATTCACAAAACTCGCAGATTAATCTGAGGAGATGGAGGGCATCCCAAGGTGACCCGCCCCGTCACTACCAGCAAACATAACAAGCAAATCCTCTTCAAGCAGCCCTCACGTCACCCACGCGTGCATCTTTTCCCAGTGACCACTTGTTCCACATACCTGGCTGTGGGAGATGTGTTGCGGGTTCACGTGGCGTGCAGCATTTTCTGTTCATAAAACTTGGCTTCAGCTTTCTCGTGTGAACTGAAAGCTTTGAGTTCCTCCGAGGCGTGGATGCGAGTGTGAATGCGAATGTTCGTGTTAGACCTGTGATTAACTGCTGACCTGACTGGGGTGGTTCCCTTCCTTCCATACAGTGCATGCTGGGGTAGGCTGACCCTGGAAAGAGTAAGTGTGTGTTACAAAAATGGATGGGTGCACTGAAAACACAGTGGGGGTCGACGAGCATCCAGACAGCTGTCTGTCCTCATGTCTGGTTGTCCACCACACTCTGCCCGGCACGGGTCTGAGCCGTGGGAGTAAACACAAAGGACACACACACACACCACAAAGAACGGAGGATTACACTTTGAGGTAACCTTCTGATATGTTGTGTTTGCCATTGGCTGCTGTTTTGCTTCAACTGGTGAATTTTGTAACCTCAGAATTTAGGTTTCTTTTCATTTCCTGCAATTGACCAGCTCCAGAATGTGCAGAAAGAACTCTATTTTAAATACACACCAACCCTTTTGATGAATGATTCAAATGTGTTGGAGTGTATCCTTGGTTATTTATTCTCTGTTGTCAGGAGGAAAAATGCATAACTGTGTTGGAATTGTATGTAACATAATTGATTTGTGTATACGGCATGCGCAGCCACACACCCAGCTCGTCCTTTGAATGCTCACACAAGTCGTACTCTGGCTACGTTCCAACATACTGTGAATTCTGCCGCTGTCAGTGAGTGTCTGTTCGAGCAGATCTTTAATCCGTGAGCACGCGAAGAATGAGGTTGGGAAGGATCCATAGTTTCCATTAAGAGTAATTTCTTTTCTGATCATTCGCTGAGTAAACATCCAATCCTTCCAAGTTGCCCATTATGAACAAAGACAATGCCAAACTGTGTAAAGTCAATTCATCTAAATATGTGAATGGGAAGCAAAATATGTTTCCTGGCAACAAAGATGCATAGTAGGGCTTTTATTATTGAAATGCGGAGCAATATTGCTCGTGATCCCATTCCGGTTTGTTTTAGTGGACTACTGTAAGACACTCACACTGACAGAGGGACGTACAAGACATACGTATAGTTATAGAGTTATATTCTCAAACTTTCAAAAGATAAAGTTCATTAGTGCATTATAATGTTTGGAAATAAAAGATTATTATTGAAATGGTATCATCTGCCACTGAATGAGCAAACTAAAGACATTCTGTATACAGGCACACCTGGGGGGCTTCCTGTACGTGTTGTCGTTTGGAACTCGGGGAGGGGGCCAGTCAGCTGGTTAGGCTCTGACCAGGCAGGATACCAGTGGACGCTGGCGACTCCCACACTACATCACCATTATCATCCTCGCTATGGCTAAAGCAGTGACTGTTATTCAGAGGCATTTGTTGTCTCTTTTTAAAACACACCCCACTGGAGGCTTGCTATAAATCATAGGGAGCTTAATAAGCCCCATAAGACCACCCCTGATAGTGTGAGAGAAATATGACGATATGAGTTTTTTGCTTTTACATTAAAACGTAGGAACCCAAAATACAGTCCATGTTATACACCTGGAATTGAGCAAACCATGTCTCCTTTAAATAAAAAATGAAAAACCCCTGGTGGGTGGTTTGAGTGTGATGTTTCAACCATAACAGCAGTACTTCTTGTTTCCTTTGATGTTGTTCTTGCCCTTTCCAGCACCTCTCAGATGGCAAACTGTGCACAAGATTTTTGACGCAACCGCCATTCTTCAGAAAGAAACCATTTGATGTTTTGATTATGATGGTGGGAAATGGTCTCAAGAGCTGCATTGAGAGCCTCCTCCAACCACTGAGTTGTGATTGGTAGAGAGCTGAGAGGAAAACAAGTGTGTGTGCCTTCTGCCACATGAACACTTCACTCGCCAGCTTGCTGCAAACGGTGTGCATGATAACTCACTTTACTGCAAGTTAACCACTGCTCAAGAAACCAATACATGTGTTACATTTCATTCTATTTTCAGTTTTCGTGTTACATCTTTGAAAACCTCCATTTCCATCTTTTATTAACCATGGTCCTGAGCATGATAGCATATCAGTTCCTCACCTATCAGGAATAAGCAAGCAACAACTTCTAATGTGTGGATGAATCAGCCAGTCATTTAAGTAATAATCATAAACACATCCAAGTATTTTGACTTGCATAAATGTGTTGAGAAAAACAATTGGCTCTCACATTCTTAGTCTAAATACAAAGAAAATGCATGTTAACAATTAACGATTAAAATATAGTTGTTTGTTTTTCCTTTTTCTGATGTGTCACTTATTTGTGTGTTGTGACACTGAGGGCTTAGGCGCTCTTTAATTTGACCTGCCGACAATATAGCTTTAAGAAAAATAAAACAAATTACACAAAATGATTGTCCAAAAGAATGCTGAATAGAGGGGATGCACATCAGTTTGATAGCTCTAAATACATGTGTGTACACAATGTGTAGGCAGTAAGCACGATTTCACACAAGATCATTAAACCAGACCAATCAATTGGTGGTAGCTTCACTAATGTTGACTGTCACGTTTAGTTTCTTTGCCTTTGCAAAATGATTGAGGGCTGATCGCTCTCCCTGATGGGAGTTCTCTCGCTGCTCTTTGCGGATGCAGTCCGTGCCAGACTTTTGTGTTCTGTTGGATTTTGATTTGTAAGATCAGAGCGAAGACTTTTTTATAAATCTCACATCTTAGAATCACTTCCTCTCACATTCTCTGGCTCTCCTTTCTCGTTTTGCTTCAAACCAAAGAATCGCCACACAGGCATTCATTTGAGAGTTAGAGCTACTTCGGGATGTGCCGAATAGTTTCAAACTTCATTTATAACATTCAAACTATCAACTGACGGGAATATTACCTTCAGAAGTTCACCGTCCTCCACCTTCCTCCGCCTCTCTCAAAATCTCAAACACACACAAGATGCTCTCTTCTCTGTAACTATCTCAGACCATTAGTCAACATTTATTGGAGAAACAAAATATTTTTGCTTTAATCCATATTTGCCTTTTAAAATCCCCAAATCTAAACGATGATTGTTTTCATGTCAATGCCAAAGGATTTTGCAGCCAATTTTTGAGTAGCGGTGTGTGTGCATGCGCGTGCATGAGTACACAAGCACACAGTTTCACTGAACCCACAAAAATTAATTGTCCGTTTGTACAATGACATCCTGACAACAGTGAGTGAGTTATTCACATTAACGCCAAACTGTAGAATTCTACAAACAGATTTCCCTTCTTACTCCGTGGCTGAATTATAAAGCTGTGGTCGGTTCCGACCCTTAATGTCATAGCTGATTGGTTGCCAGCTATTTGGTCTAATGGCTGCGTGACATGCTTTATACCCGTTAATTATAGTGAGATTATTGCCTGCCTCTGCTGTTCTGTAGAAAGCCAGGGGAGTGGACGAGCGCCGTCAGCTCTTTTTGCCTCAAGTCTCTGAATCGCAGCTTCATTGGTTGTTAAGTGTAACATATGGTTCTCCTCTCCCCAGCCATGCACTTCTCTCCGTAGGATAGTCAAGCTACTCTCAGAAGCTCAAGACGGTGGCAGCCCGTCATCATGACTTGAGCAGCCGGTTCCTCGTCTCTGATGAAACATCGGCAGCATGAGTGTTCATGGCGGGTTGACACATCCTGAAACAAGACTTTGGTCAGTTAAACAGTGGGTATTAGAGCTCCTTCTTAATTACAAGAAAAGCAGGTTCAGGAAGAGATCCTTCTGGTTCCAAGCACTGCACAACCATCCGTAGCCATTGGTAAATACATTTATCGCGTGTTTAATCATTCTGAAAGTTCCCGTGAGACGATAAAAGCCAGAAGAGTTGGCCATATTTCCATTTCAAAGACATTATCTTGCAATTGAACCTGGGCGAAGACACGGAGGAAAGCAAGATGTGACACTCCTAGTGACCGGCGCACCTGCAAAATGCCGGCAGAGCCCTTGTACATATTCAAGGTCGATTCTCCTCCTCGGGGACCATTAGTAACAACCTTTCAGAAGCACTGATTGGAAGGAGAGGCGCTCTGCATATCAACAGGAAGTAGCATCCCCAGAGGTTGCCGTATAAGGTGTAAAGAGGAGCTGACGAAGGGAGGCTGGTGCGAAATGACTGAGGAGAGGGAAGAGGCAGAAAGGGAAGAAATACATTTTTAAAAACAGATGAGGTGCAGCCACACGATGAGAGGTGATGTAGATACATTCAAGATAAAATAAGGTTAACAGGGCATCGGGGAGCGTTTGTGACGCAGGAGGCCGATCACAAAGGCAGGAGGAAGAAGGAATCAGTTAACCAAGGTGTTTTAATCTCATCAATCTAGGCCAGCGTGATAACTCAATTCCTAATAAACAAGATGTATTCAATGTCTGAATGTACGTCAGTAAAATAATAACTTCTATATCAACTAATGACGTCTCGCAAATTACGATCTACAAGACCAGAAGTTTATTGCAATTTAATTTTGAACTAAACTTCCTTGAGATGTTAACGACCCTTCACACAAGCGTATACGGGTTGTGTTAACACCCTCTAACATTCTGTTTTTTTAAAGCTACATGTATTAATACTTAAGTACATACTTTGGCAACGGTTTACATTCATGGTTGTGTTAAATGTATCCTAGCACAGTACTACAAAGGGTTAACAGGTCCATGATATCAGCAGCCATTTTCCATTTCGACATGAGACAGGTTCTTCTCGGATTCATCCATATGGATCGTTTTAATGAAGAGGCTCTGATATTTTTTTTTATTCGCTCCACCAACAGTAGCCGTTTGATCACCGTACTTCCCTCCTCTCTCCACTGATTTTTATGCGGTACTCAAACACAACTCCGTGGCATGTTTTTTATAGTTCAGATGACACCGCTACGGCACTGGAACGGGGAAGAGCAAAGAGACGCGACACCGCCTTTAGCTCAGCAGTCAAAAAATAAGATACGGTCTAGAGACGTAACCTAATGAAGACATCGGCAGCCAGAGACCGACACTGCTGCGCCGTGTCACGGCAAACGGGTGAAATATCACCTCAATGGGAGAAAAGTGAATCAAACAACACACACAGAAAACCTGAAGAGGAAAGAGTTCGGAGGGTATTGGTTCATCTATCAACACCGTGTCTCTCTTCCAGGCAGAGAAGGCAGGAAAAAGCATCAGTCACATTTCTAAACAATAGTCTCTCCATCTTTGTCATCCGGCGCCGGCTCAACGACTTTACTTCAAATGTCTAGAGAGGAATCTGTGGAGAGAGTGCTGCATTTCTTTGGGGTCAATCTTAGAAAATGTCTGTCTTTGAGACTTTACTTCAAGAAAGCGGTCCCCCAGTCCCCCTGCTGTTTGAACTGAGAGAACCGTGAACACAAAGAGAACGCCAACGTATCGGTGGCTGGAATGCATCGATTCAGAGAGCGCGAAGACTTCTCTGTGAGAAGAGCCTTCTATGAACATACCATGAGTCATGGGGGGGGGGGGGGGGGCACACAAGGGTTCACACGCACGACGGCCAACTCGCCTTTACGGCGCATTGAGAGAATACCCAGCGATTCCCACTCACAGCCGCCAACTTCTTTTCAATTGACACAGAACAAGATGTTCCGAGGAGCTGGAGCTTCTTTTGAACCTCTTGACGTAAACAGAGGTGTGGCTCAGTAATGCATGCCGTGAAACCCATGGAAGACCACAGCGCATGTTTCCTTCTGAAATGTCAGGCCGCATCAAATTACGCATAAGAGAGAATCATTTTCCAAAACAGTCAATGGGAGATTCGCTGGTAAATATAACACAATATAACCCAAAGCTCATCACAAAGAAAAGTCAAATTTGGAGGTTTGGAATAGGGGGGATACTAATCTTGTGGCTTCAGGCCCTGATCCCACTGTAAAGCAGACACATCTGAGCAGTACTCTGAGTGTCATCCAAGTGACAACAACAACTGGTTCCATAATCGCAATATTTATGGTGCATATATTGTAACATGTGACCCGGCTCCTCTGTTCTTTTGGCTGCAGACACTCAGAATACATCTACAATAAGATGAATAAAATACATACTGATGAAATAATATGAACTCAACATCCAAACAGAACAAAAATTTACAATAATTACCGTATAAAACAATGTGGGGCTAAAGGGCTGCCTTACTGTTGTATTATTACAATACTGATATATATATATGTATATATGTATGTTTATATGTATGTGTATATATATATGTATATATCTATATATATATATACTCAGTAGCATTTTGCTACTTGTGAAGACAACTTCAGAGTTGTTGAGGTGTGACTGAACACCCAACATTTCATATAAAATACATGATAAATCTGACTGCTACTGTATAAACTGTGTATATTATTATATTATTAGCAATCAACATAGAGCATAGTTAGTATATACAGTGTGATTAGATGTATTTCAACTGGTTGGGAGCCGTTTTATTAGATTTTATAGATACGTCAGAGGTTTTTTGCAGATGAAACCTTGAGGCAGCTAAGGTCGCAAATCCTCCACAGGCACCAAGTTAAAAAGACATCCACTGCTCGGCCTCAGCCCCACCGGACGATGCGAGGGGGGGCGGCTGACAGCCCAGAATTAATTGACATGCCTCCGAGAGGTTGTTCCCTAATAACATATTGATTCACCAGGTCTGATATGCAAAGCATCTGCCAGCGAGTGTCGCTGGCGCGGTGAGACAAATGCCCTCAGAATACCTTCGACCACGCTGTGTTGATTAAAGGAGGTATTAGAGCCCATGATCACATAGAACCATCGTGTCAGGTGCTCCACATCGAACCGTGTCAGAGCCTGTCCTCATTAGCGGATAACATATTCCACCAGCACTAAACGCTGTGACGGACTCACATTAAACTTTCATAAATTACAAGAATCCATCGATGGGTTCAAGATTCCACCTCTTTTTGTTCCTGTTGTTTCACACATTTAAACGTGTGCTCCAGGGTCTTAACGGGATGAAATGTTATCTTTGCTGCGAAAGGTGTCGAGAAATCTTCAAATCCCAAAGCTGCATTAGTTGAGCGGTGAAAATAAAGAAATGTAATCAACTGAAATCAAAGGGTGAAACACTTTGTTGTGCTGCATATGCAAACAAATATCCAGAGTGTGTGGAAGTTATTATGTGTGAAGGACACGTGTTTGAACCACGTTGTGTGTGGGAACTGAAGCTTGGCTCGCTCTTTGCTTGACAGAAGGTACAGAAAGATCGTCAGTAAAGCCTGTGTAGTGATGGTAGCAAATATTAACAAAGGGTTCTCCTTTAAACGGGGCTGCTCTGATATCCCATTGTTGTTAAAGATTAAAACCGTATCCCCTTACAATTCTACTACATTTGCAGAACTAAAATACATGTATTCGTCTGAATACAAACTACTTTTGTTGGATTTTCTTCAATATTTCTAAGAGAAAACTGGCCAAAGGCAGAACAACTTCAATAAATGGTCCATGAATACCAATATTGACAGGGACATTCCTTACAAGAGCAAGGTCCACCGAAAAGGTCAAACATGACAGTCTCCTTTAAATGAGAGCAAGGTCGCTGTGGGTGAGGGCTCACTTAGGCGGGGAGGTTGTTTTGGTCGACCCGGCTGCCATGGAGTGCTCAACTTTACCCTCTCAAACTGCGGCTATGTGCAAATAAGCGAGCTCCAAGATAATTTATTATAGATTTAATATATTTATACATGCATGAAAATAGTGTGAAACGGATTGATTTGGTTTGCGTGCTGTTGATTGGTCAGAGTGTATGATGCGATGTCATCTAGAGAGCTGCTTGAGGACAATAAAGGGTGCTTTACATGCTGCAGCCACTCCAAGCAAAGGGGTCTTCACAGAGCGGGCCCGACATGTGGGGAAGCTACTGGGAAGTATCTGAAGGCATTGATGGCTGCGTCCACATGTTCCACAACATTAGCCTACATTTATGGGCCAAAAATACACATGACTCCCCTGCTTTCCGAAGCAGCTGTTTTCTATGCTTGGAGTTGCTGAAGCGTGGTGTTTCCAGCTGTCTGAGTATCATTTGTATTTGGGGAGACGACAGTGACTCGAATTAGTATGCCACGTTTTCTCCTACACTACCTTACTCCGTTAATAGAACTATGCAATTCGAGATATTATTGGGGTATTCAAACTGGAGGTCTCGTGCTCGATGGAAAATGAGGATCTGAATGCGATGGATAAGTTTAACGAATATTTTATGGCGAGGAGTTTAACCAACAAATAGAAGCTACGATCGTAGGGCCGGATGGAATATTACGCCAGAGAATAAAAGCAAAGTAGCAGATAGGGAGCCGTCTTGTAACCTTCCGAACGTCTAGAGCACAAACTCACTCTTTACACACGGATTTATTAGGAACGGCAACCACACCTCTTAATCTTAAAAGTTCAGCATGCTACACTTCTGTTGGCTTACGGCCAGGTAATAAAACAGGTAATAAAATAGGCAGGTCAAACGTCATGATCCCGCGACCAACATTACTTCCGGTCAGTTGTGTGAAAAAGTTCCCTTTCACAATAAAAGTCCCACATGTCACTCTCCGGATTCAAGCAACGTCACGGACTTCAACCGGCTGCCAATTCATGTGATAACATTGAAACAAAAAACTAACATTCATTCTCATGCCGCATACATTTAATTATAAACACTACTTCTGCCATTAACATTAATCATCTAATGCAATCAATACAATCAATACAGTGTCCTTCTCCTATGCTTCATGATGCATTTATAATACATATTAATATCCTCCCTAATATTTACTAGTTATAATAAATTGCTATATGTATTAATTTAAAGCATAAACTTTCCCTATGAACATGTGCAAAGTCAAAATGACTGTGGCAGCTGTCTCCAATCTGGCCTCGGCTGCTGGTGATTGGCAATTAGTCAGCAGCCGAGGCCGCCCTCATAAGAGCTCCCAGTTGAGAGTGGAGCGAGAGGAGTGAGCAGAGGCTCATAAGAGTAGTACATAAATAAGCAGAAATAAATACTGTGCATTACCTGCGGAATAGATTGGAAAATGTAACTTTTTCTCAGAACATTCCAATGGGATAATCGCATGCTAAACTAGAATGGGCACTCGGTAGAGTGCATACCTTCGCATATCACAAGATTGGGCGTTGAATTATGAACATTTTGGCATTAGTTGCATGCCAATTGGATAAAAATTGACCGTGCTGTGCTAAAAAGAAGATTTTGACCTATCCATGACCTTGACCTTTGACCCAATTGATCCCAACATCTAATCAAATGGTCCCCGGATAATAACCAATCATCCCACCAAATGTCATGCGATTCAATAATATGTTGACCTTTTCATGACATTGACCTTGACCTTTGACCCGATCGATCCCGAAATCTAATCAAATGGTCCCCGGATAATAATCAATCATCCCACCAAATTTCATGCGATTCGGTTTAATACTTTTTGTGTTATGCGAGTAACACGCATACAAATAAATAAATAAATACACAGCGATCAAAACATAACCTTCCGCATTTTCAATGCGAAGGTAATAATGATCACAAAGTCATGTAACTTGGAAAGAGTTTAACTTTTCTTTTGTTGGGGGTCAACAAAATCTAAAGTCTAAAGTTAATAGTTTTGTCCTGATTTGTTCATCTTCTTGTAAAGTTGCTGGGAAGGGATTTGTCCATCAAGCTTTTCTCAACCGCCTTAAAATGACCCAAAATTCAAAAGGTCATGCTTCACGTTCTTACTTTCTTTGGCTATGATGACACGAAAGAGGAAGCAGCCAATCTGCTCATCCTAGCTGGGTTACACAGCCCACTCATTGAAAGTCTGTCCAGTCTGTAGTTCTCCCTTTGCAGAGATCTCGTATTGGATAGGAGGGCTCACAGCCCTCTGTTTTGCATTTTGATGTCTTCATCATTGTAATTGCTGGTTAAGTCTCCTTGCATTATTGATGAGTCCATACGGTAGAAACAAACCAAACAATATGCATGCTAAACAAATGCCCTCCAGTGCACAACCCTCACACACGCCTTCACTGTCAACTCATTGTTACTTGTACTCTCCTGGTTATGCACACGAGCAGTTGCCTTTGGGTGTTTCACAGTTTCTGACCGGAAAAATGCCTGAAGGAGTGTACGGGGAGGCAATTACAGTGTGTCTGTGATTGTGTGTTGCTGCTCACTGTTGTGTGGCCCTCCCAAATTGTACATATTGTATTTATTTGTGTAGTGACTGAATGGAGTCTTAAAGCACAACTTTGGTCGTTGCCCCGAAATAACTGACTCACTCTTGAATGCAGCTGCGGGAAAACAATGATACTGGACCGAGAAGCAACGTTTTATTTTTATGTTGCAGGATAATTCTCTCTCATTATACGCAACCAACATGTTAGAATCGGATGGCGCAGGCAGGAAATGGAACCCCTACTAGCAATAGCAGGTGCAATACTGGCTAGCGAAGGAAGGAGACGAGCATGATTATTTGGCTGCAGCATTGCGATCAACAACTTGCAGAATACAAAAGAAAATCTCTCGAGCAAGCCGACATCTAAGGACTCCACCAGACTGGATATCAACCGTTGTTCCTGACCTACAGCTACAGCTTTTTACTGAAATGAAAACATCTTTCTTCCGGGAGATCTAATGTCACTGAAAGTCTTCCTGCCACTGAATATTGTTTAGCCTTCAGAAGATGGTCTGGATGCTGTTTCAGAGGCCTTCTCGCTCCGACGCTATATCGGTGTCGGCGCCGCAATGGATTCGAGGCCCCGATGTACGTCACAAACAGTGACAGCGGTCATTACAAATGACATGTAATGTAATGTAAAAGCTCAGCAAACGGCACGAGGGGCTCTTATTTATGCGGAACAGAGGATTAGAGCTGATTAATAATTGTTTATGCCCTTGTAAGTGGTGAATATGTGTATTTCAGGAAAATTGACCAAAGCCGGGGCAAGAAAGGAAAGTGAGTGGGAGCCAGCGTGCTGAAGAGTTTGGAGACGCATGTGACACCGGCTGCTTGGTAAACACACTGCGCTACCTCCTCCCGATCTGGGCTCTGCAGAGACATCAAGCAAGGGTGTGATAGCGCTGACGCATGGAGGTCTCAGTGATATGAAACAACAACATGACACTCATCAGAGACAATATACCAATCAAAGGTAACAACGCATACAACTGTTGTTGTGTTTCTTATTAATGTGCCCGTCAGAGAGTTGTTTCTCTCATTTGCAGTTGTGTATGTCTTTTGAAGTAAAGCAACACATAAAAAGCATCTTTTTCTCAATTAACATAATGGCATCATTCCAGCGCCCTGACAGGTTTGTGAAGCGGCAGATACGGCTGCTGATACTCACTCAGCTCATTGGGAACATGAACATCAAATAATTGTTTAAGGATGTGTCGCAGCAAATAATTAGTTTTGTAAACGGTGTATAATATTTGAATCCATTCATTATCTAGGATTATAAAATGCTAATATTGTGTTCTCTGTTGGCTTGATATCCTAATAGCTACCAACAGGCCTGTAAGATAGATAGTGAGTTCATGGAAGCTGTGCAAAGTTATGTACATATATTTGATGCACTCATTCATTGCCATCCCTGGAATAAACCATCGTGTATTCTGCATCAATAATAAATCATTTCATATCCAGCCACAGGTTGTATTTGTAGTTTCCACAGGAGGACAACCAAAGGTCAACACACAGGGGGGCTCTAATTGCTATGGCAGAGGTAGTGATACCAATTATGTCCCTACTCATCCTCAGTGGTGACGACAACCTGATGCATATTGTACTTACAGAACCGATTGTCACTCGGCCGTGACTCATGTCCTTTTTTCCCTGTGTGTGTGTGTGTGACATGGGCGTGGCTTCTGGCACCTGGCCTCATCTCCACAGCTTCGCATCATCTCCAGCACCGATATTCAATTACATCATCAGTTCCTTCCTCCCCGCCTTCCCTCTCACCAGCTGCCAGATTATTTTACCGTTCCCGGTGGTATTTAGACTCTCGGCCTCTCTAGTTGTTAGATTGCAATTCTATTGGTTTTTTTGGACTTCCTACTAACCTCTCTTCCCTGTTCCCAGGACTCCCGTGCCTGCACACCTGCTCAGCCGCCGCAACTTTACGCCAACTCATCGTTCCGCCTGCATTCGCCTCGTCTCCTACCACCTCATCAGTGTCCTGTTCAATAAATCCATTCCCTCCACCCAACCTTGTTGTCTGCGCTTGGATCCAGTTAAAACCCAACCCTCACACGATGTCCATATCTTTATCCTTGTTATTGTGGTCTGGTAGCAAAATGATCTTACAGCTGGGGAATTCATTTTTTTTTAAAGTTAATCAAAGGGATTTTTCATAGTTGGTATTAGGCTACTTATTTTTTTCGCGATTACCTTATTATTCTATTTCTCTTCTCAGGCTGTTATTTTCCATGTGTTACGGTATGAATCACATTTCATAAAGACGCTAGCCCCCCATGTTCAAATTCTCAGCCCATGTGGCAGGGGCCAAGGACCCCATAACACAGGGGGAAATAGTCTCACATTTTGGAATTAAAATATCATCTTCAAAATAAAACCATACAGCCACTTTGCGCTTCGTGGATGCTTCCGCACTCCTATGTCTCGTCTTTTTAATTTCTTTGTATTTCTGCCAACACACTATAGCAAACCAAGTGCTTTGCTCTTTGCCCACAGATTATTTTCCCTGTTTCACAGAGCAGTTTATACAGTGAGTCACTTTAGAGACAATGGAACGCATCATGCATGTGCTAAGCTTTGCTTTTTATTGCAACAATGTAAGAGAACAAAATTATGTAAAATTGTTATTTAAATATCCACAATTATGCGACTCATCAATACATGTAATGTATAAGCCTCTTTATAAATACTCTAATCCAGTGATGCTGTGGCACCTCTCTCTGTCTGCACAAAGTTGTCCGATATCAAATATTGAAAAATGACAACTTCCAGTGTTGATGAAACCATATCTGCTTTTCTATCAATAGCATGGTCTCGGATCAACCTCAAAGGTCATGGGTTGACTCCGAACGTCTCAGTCCCCGATGGCTTTATTCGTGGCTTTAGACTCGGCCTCCAGGAAACTGAACACTGGGCCCCACCACTGATCAATGCCTCTTCAGCGTGCCCCCACCCGGCACAGAAACCACATGTGGGCGGCCAACTGCTTACCCCCAATCCATATCTCTCTGTTTATGTATTTACAGCAAATGAAACATTCAGAGGGAAAGACGGCTGACATCGATTGGCTTGTGGGGACACTATTTTGAGTGACATTTCATAAATGGAGCCGCCTCGTGAAATAGTAATGAGCCAATGGCGATTAGCATTCAACTTTAATATGGCAAGATTGATTAAATATTCAAAGTCCACTTGGCCAAGGTTAAGTTGTAAAGACATGCATATAAAAACCCCACGAACAATACAGAGACTATTTGAGGTTTTACCTTTTAATTCTGTTTATTGGTCAATGAAAACCAAGCTATAAGTGGACTCGAGCCTCCTTGGTGAGGGATCATAGTTCTCTTTGCGAGCTGCGGAGTCTATTTGGTACTTGAGGTGGAAACACAACCATCCTTGTAGCTTAGTGGAGATAGCATTCCCTTCCGAGTACAATGTTTTATGTGAAGAAACATCTGCACTTAAACACATCTGTAAAACGTTCCTGAAGAAAAGCAGGATTCTGTGCATTGGTGGGTGCTTTGGTCATAGCCATGTTCATATGCCTTGCCTAGGGGGCACATGTTGCTTCAAGAATCCAAGGACAGTGTGCACTACACACTTAGTATTCCAGCCCTGCATGCAGAGGAAGATTGCACCTGTACAAGCTGTTGGGTGATGTCTGTGTCACTTGGATGACCAGTATCTGTAGCCAAGCATTTCCTTGAGCTACGGAATTGGTTGTCTCGGGAAAATCTGATTAGTCACCGCTGACAATGCAGAGACAAGGAAATTACTTTCTTGTGCATATCATTAAGGAAAAATCAATATGACGAATGTGGTTTGGGCCCCGGCTATTTATTGTGGCTGAACAAACAGCAAAGCAGACACTCTTCGCAGTGGCCTCTCGCTATTCCTTTAATTTGTTCTTCACGGAGGGCTCGGCCTGCATTCTGCCGTTTTCCTGCCCTCGTGTGACTGTAAACGTCACCAACGAACTCCAAGCAGTGGCTTAATTACCTCAAAATGAATCGGCTCATGAGTAAATGCAAGTGGCACTTCAATGTGAGCCCTTCTCACACTCATCTGATTAGTATTCCCATTATCTGAAGGGATTTGAATAAAATTCCCGCACCAAAATGATGCAATACACACTAACCAGAAATGGAACTAATGGAATTCGCATAAAAATAAATCTTGGGGTCAAGCTTTTCGAGCACCTCTCTTTTTGCATACCGGGGGACGAGGGCACAAG
Organism: Pseudoliparis swirei; assembly: GCF_029220125.1. Taxonomy (NCBI): domain Eukaryota; kingdom Metazoa; phylum Chordata; class Actinopteri; order Perciformes; family Liparidae; genus Pseudoliparis; species Pseudoliparis swirei. Next base: position 16,241,080 of record NC_079403.1, read on the forward strand.
TCAGTCGAAGAAGCATAATCGCATGGACATGTTGATGACGTGGCCAAATAACACAACATAGCACATCATGTACATTGTCATCCCCATTATCAATAAGGTATGACTGTGTGTGTATGACTACTGGACTCTGTAAGCGACTTTGGGTATTTAGAGAAGCGCTATATAAAATTGAATGTTATAAGGTGATTGTGGGACGTTTAGGTGCAAAAAGCATTTGCAACATTTTGTGTCTGTTCAGTCAGTTTGAGCACCATTCTCCCAATAAGTGAGGATGAACTGGAAATAGAGCTGGCGAGTGGGATTTAATATCCTGAAATCCATATTGGGAAACTCTCCATGAATGCTCTCCAACAGCATCTTGTGACTGCACTTCCTCCCTCCTTGTTTGAGGTGAGGTCAGACTCGCTCTATCAAATGTGCACAAGGTCACTGAGAATAGTGAGAATAGTTTGATGCGTGTGGTGCGTGAAAGCAAACACCCCCGACCCTTCAGTGAGTAGCAGTGTTATAACGCTGTTACTCAGACATGCCTCCCAACCAGCCTCTTTATTCCCTCTGCACACGTCGTTCAGCTGACCTGCTGCTCTCACCATGATAACATCCACATTTACTTCCACCTATGTGCACTTCAATAATAACGTCAACATGAGGTGGACTTGCAGCTGCACTGACCACAATGGTAGCAACAGTTTAGTGCTATGATTAAGATAAATTCAAGTTTATTTTGAATGAGAAATTGAATTGTATTGTTATATAACAGGAACATATTTACACATGAGATTGGTGACTTGAATGACATGGTGTGAACAATATGAATATATTTAGTGGTTTTTTTGTGTGTGTACCATTCAAAAGCTTTTCTTTAACAGAAAATACCTAAAATATTGAAATAGAAAATCGTACAGCTTGTTACAGGTTTGTCAAGGGGTGAGGCTCACGTGCAGAGAAAGAGGCTCGGCTTCAGGTTTGAGTGAAACAAAAAAACACTTTTTTTTCGAGATAGTAAAACATAAAAACTCTGGCTCGAAAGTAGCTAAAAAAAGAATAGGAATCACCATGCAAACAAAGACATCAAAACAGAGCCACTATGAGACAGAGATAAAGGCAACAAACCGACAGCAGACAATAGAGACTCGCACAATATATACAGGACTGTCTCAGAAAATTAGAATATTGTGATGTTCTTTATTTTCTGTAATGCAATTCAAAAAACAAAAATGTCATGCATTCTGGATTCATTACAAATCAACTGAAATATTGCAAGCCTTTTATTCTGATTTATTGCTGATTATGGCTTACAGCTTAAGAAAACTCAAATATCCTATCTCTAAATATTAGAATATCATGAAAAAGTATACTAGTAGGGTATTAAACAAATCACTTGAATTGTCTAATTAACTCGAAACACCTGCAAGGGTTTCCTGAGCCTTGACAAACACTCAGCTGTTATACATCTTTTTTTACTTGGTCTGAGGAAATATTAAAATTTTATGAGATAGGATTTTAGAGTTTTCTTAAGCTGTAAGCCATAATCAGCAATATTAAAAGAATAAAAGGCTTGCAATATTTCAGTTGATTTGTAATGAATCCAGAATGCATGACATTTTGTTTTTTAATTGCATTACAGAAAATAAAGAACTTTATCACAATATTCTAATTTTCTGAGACAGTCCTGTAGAGGAAAAACAGGTTTACTGACATGAGACAATCAGGGAGACAGGAGTGGCTGAGGGCAGGTGAAGGGAATTAACCAATCAAGACAGAGGATAAACAGAGGAGACAGGAGAGACAAGAGAAACGGATCAGTGCGTTACACAGCTTTTTCTATTAATAGCCCACTGTTGAATAGAAATAGAATATCGAAAATATAAATATATTTCCTACATTCTTAGTATATTTCATTTAATGGAGATGTAAACCAAGTTATAGTACATCATCTTGTAGATTAAGATGATATCACAGACAAGGCAGGGAAACTCAGAAAGACGACAGACTATAATAGAGAGCGTGTTCTTGGAAGGGGGAAAGAGTTCATCCTAAAGATTAATTGGTTTGAGAGAACGGCAAGATGTTTCTGGTCCAAGGTATGACATTTAGAGCCAACAAGGGAGTGAACTTCATTATCAAGATTTATGAAAATGACTCAGGTAGAAAATTCCATTCACCCCTCCTCTTATTAATTCCATCTTAACCCTTGTGTTGCCTTCGGGTCAATTTGACCCGATTCAATGTTTCACCCTCCTGTCGCCTTCGGGTCAATATGACCCGATTCAATGTTTAACCCTCATGTTACCTTTATATTTACTAACATATTTTACCCTTGAGGTCAATATGACCCCAGCTATTAAAATCTCCAGAAAATTATTAGAATTAATATTGTTTTCCAAGTTTAAGTGTGAGGTACTTTATGTTTGTTTGTTGACTCCGAAAGAACACCGACATTAAACATTGAATCGGGTCAAAATGACCCGAAGGCAACACAAGGGTTAAAAGTTAAATGAATTAAGTGGTGCATTATTCTCTTTAATTTTAATGTCCATACTAGTTCTTTAAAGGAAAAAAGTGACTCATGCTGAATAAAAGAGATGCAGAACACAAAGCACTGTCACCTGACTCAATGGCTAATTAATTGGCTTTGTACTGGAAACTCTTTTTTGTTGGAGTAATACCACATAATTGGAGAAGGAAGCTCGGACTACATCGTGTTCTTTCCCAGCACAGTATTGTTTGTCTCTGTAAAGCTAGCTCAGGCCATCAGCACACAGGGGAGATAAGGCGTTATTGAACCATTATTGATTAAACACTGGGAAAGTCTAGTGATTTATATATATTGTCCTTTTCCAAGGTAAGTGACCAATAAGTATCAGAATGGCTGAATTCTGGAGTTTTGTGTTTGTAATTATGACAGTTTATCTTTTGTTTATGCCGCGTTGCAAAACTTCGCCCTCGAGTTTGGGTTTATAACATTATGTTGTGCACCGACAGATATGCTAGAGAGGTTCATGTCATTTATGTTCGCTTTCTCTCATTCCAGGCTTCCTGATTGTTTTCACCTGTCATCACACCTGTCTCCTATGCTCATCAGTGTCAGCCCCGCCCCTGATTGGTCCCACCTGTGTCTTGTTACCATGTGCTTAAATTCCCCTGTCTCCCAGTGTTCCTTGTCAGTTCGTCTGGTCTTTTGCCATGATCAGGTCGGGTTATGTTGTGCTCTTGAAAAGTTTTTGATCCCTCACTACGTGAGCGCGTTCATTGTTCACTGCAGAACCGAAAAATAAAGTACTACAAATACTTTATCTCTGTCTCGGTCGTGCAATGGGGTCCTACTTCTTAAGTGTCTGAGTCGTAACAGAACGAACTGACCACATTATGGACCCAGCCGACCCAAGAACGCTTCACGCGCTCTGTCGGTACAGGCGTGACGATTTTTCATCACGAGGAAAAATTGGACAAAGTCAGCCGAAATACAAGAGCTGAGAGGCGCCAGGCCGGGGTTCAGGAAGAATTATCTACACAGATGCAACAACTGGTTGCCCAAATGAATAATTTTTCACTCATCAACAGACTGCTCCTCCGTGGCGTCATCCACAGCTGAGAATTTGCCTGTCAATACTCCAGCTGACGACCCAGGTCAGGCTGTTTCCTCCCACGGCTGGCTCTTCCGGAGAGATTTTCCGGAGACTCTTCAATTGCAGAGCCTTTCTGGTACAGTGTGATCTGCATTTTCAACACAACCCAGCAGCTTTTTATCTGAGCATGGTAAAGTGGCGTTATTGTGTCTCATTTAACGGGAAGAGCTGCAGCCTGGGCTACTGCAGAATGGTCTAGAGACACCGAACTATGTTACTCATTGGCCGATTTCATAGAGACTATGAGGCGCATTTTGACCACTCATCGCCTGCTACGGAGGCCAGCAGAAGACTGTTTCAAATCGCCAGCTCAACCGTCAGGTGGTTGATTATGCCATCGAGTTTCGTACAGCAGCAGCGGACAGCGGATGGAATGTTCGACGCCTTCGTGACGCCTTCATGACAGGACTTTCGAACCGATAAAGGACCAGCTGGCTCCACTGGAGACACCGGATCTGGAATCCTCGTCGCTGTGGCCATCTGGATCGATAACCGTCTTCGAAAGAGAGAGGAGCGTCGACGCAACCGAGATGTTATTCCCAGCTTCCAGAATTCGCCTCGGAGAATTCGCGCCGCCAGCGGAGGATTTCCAGCTCATGTTACCGGACCATCAGAGGACTACACTTCCGAATGACTCCGGTGAACCCATGCAGCTTGGAAGAACCAGGCTTTCACTGGAGGAGAGGCAGCGCCGACTTCGGGAGGGTTGCAGTTACTACTGCGTCCAGCCGGGTCAACAACTCGCTTCATACCCGGGAAAAGATCGTGCTCACCAGTCAAAAGGAGGGCGCTGGTGAGCAAGTTTCCAGACTTCCCTCCTCGACCTGTTACTCAGGTAGACATTTGTATTAACAATCAGACCATTGACCAGGGTGTGTTAATAGACTCAGGGGCTGACGAAAGCCTTATAGACTGGGGCCTAGTCAAACAGCTAAAATAAAACTGTCCCACTATCTCATCCTGTTAGTGCCAGTGCCTTAGACGGCCGCTTGTTGTTCACAGTTACCCATTGCACTGAGCCCATACGGATTACTATAAATAAGGACCATACCGAGAGCATGCAATTTCATATTTTGAGTCGACTCAGCACCCGATTATTTTGGGGTTTCCTTGGCTGAAGATCCACAATCCTCACATAGACTGGCCTTCAGGAAAGTTATAGACTGGGGAGAGGATTGTGAGGCAGGTGTAAACTTCAACCTGTTAATGCACCAACAGACTCTAGTAGGATCATTATAGATCACCCTGACTATCCTGATCTACACAAGGTACCTTCCTGTTACCATGATTTAAAAGAAGCGTTTAACAAGTCTAAAGCCTTGTCGCTACCTCCTCACCGAGATTTTGACTGTCCCATTGATCTCTTACCGAGCCCCATTCCCAAGGGGAGACTTTACTCGATTTGAGACCTGAGAGAACAGCAATGGATGAATACATCTCCTCTTCACTCAAATCAGGGATTATCCGTCCTTCATCGTCTCCAGCCGGAGCGAGATTCTTTTTTGTGGAAAAGACAGGCGGGTCTCTGAGACCTTGCATAGACTACAGTCCACTAAATGACATTACGGTGAAGAACCGCTATCCTCTGCCACTCATGTCATCTGCTTTTGAACTGCTTCAAACGTGCAAGATATTCACCAAGTTGGATTTAAGAAATGCATATCACTTGGTTAGAATAAAACAAGGGATGAGTGGAAGACTGGATTCAACACTCAGAATGGTCACTATGAGTACTTGGTAATGCCTTTTGGACTGTGCAATGCACCGCTGTTTTTCAAGCTTTTGTGAATGAGGTTTTTGCGAATTCTTGAATATTTCAGTGTTTGTGTATCTGGATGACATACTGATTTTCTCCCCAGACGCTAAATCTCATGTTAACCATGTCCGCCAAGTTTTGCAGAAACTACTGGATAATCAGCTATATGTCAAGGCAGAGAAGTGCGAGTTCCACACAGAAGAGGTGGCACATGTTGCTTCAAGAATCCAAGGACAGTGTGCACTACACACTTAGTATTCCAGCCCTGCATGCAGAGGAAGATTGCACCTGTACAAGCTGTTGGGTGATGTCTGTGTCACTTGGATGACTAGTATCTGTAGCCAAGCATTTCCTTGAGCTACGGAATTGGTTGTCTCGGGAAAATCTGATTAGTCACCGCTGACAATGCAGAGACAAGGAAATTACTTTCTTGTGCATATCATTAAGGAAAAATCAATATGACGAATGTGGTTTGGGCCCCGGCTATTTATTGTGGCTGAACAAACAGCAAAGCAGACACTCTTCGCAGTGGCCTCTCGCTATTCCTTTAATTTGTTCTTCACGGAGGGCTCGGCCTGCATTCTGCCGTTTTCCTGCCCTCGTGTGACTGTAAACGTCACCAACGAACTCCAAGCAGTGGCTTAATTACCTCAAAATGAATCGGCTCATGAGTAAATGCAAGTGGCACTTCAATGTGAGCCCTTCTCACACTCATCTGATTAGTATTCCCATTATCTGAAGGGATTTGAATAAAATTCCCGCACCAAAATGATGCAATACACTAACCAGAAATGGAACTAATGGAATTCGCATAAAAATAAATCTTGGGGTCAAGCTTTTCGAGCACCTCTCTTTTTGCATACCGGGGGACGAGGGCACAAGTCAGTCGAAGAAGCATAATCGCATGGACATGTTGATGACGTGGCCAAATAACACAACATAGCACATCATGTACATTGTCATCCCCATTATCAATAAGGTATGACTGTGTGTGTATGACTACTGGACTCTGTAAGCGACTTTGGGTATTTAGAGAAGCGCTATATAAAATTGAATGTTATAAGGTGATTGTGGGACGTTTAGGTGCAAAAAGCATTTGCAACATTTTGTGTCTGTTCAGTCAGTTTGAGCACCATTCTCCCAATAAGTGAGGATGAACTGGAAATAGAGCTGGCGAGTGGGATTTAATATCCTGAAATCCATATTGGGAAACTCTCCATGAATGCTCTCCAACAGCATCTTGTGACTGCACTTCCTCCCTCCTTGTTTGAGGTGAGGTCAGACTCGCTCTATCAAATGTGCACAAGGTCACTGAGAATAGTGAGAATAGTTTGATGCGTGTGGTGCGTGAAAGCAAACACCCCCGACCCCTTCAGTGAGTAGCAGTGTTATAACGCTGTTACTCAGACATGCCTCCCAACCAGCCTCTTTATTCCCTCTGCACACGTCGTTCAGCTGACCTGCTGCTCTCACCATGATAACATCCACATTTACTTCCACCTATGTGCACTTCAATAATAACGTCAACATGAGGTGGACTTGCAGCTTGCACTGACCACAATGGTAGCAACAGTTTAGTGCTATGATTAAGATAAATTCAAGTTTATTTTGAATGAGAAATTGAATTGTATTGTTATATAACAGGAACATATTTACACATGAGATTGGTGACTTGAATGACATGGTGTGAACAATATGAATATATTTAGTGGTTTTTGTGTGTGTGTACCATTCAAAAGCTTTTCTTTAACAGAAAATACCTAAAATATTGAAATAGAAAATCGTACAGCTTGTTACAGGTTTGTCAAGGGGTGAGGCTCACGTGCAGAGAAAGAGGCTCGGCTTCAGGTTTGAGTGAAACAAAAAAACACTTTTTTTTCGAGATAGTAAAACATAAAAACTCTGGCTCGAAAGTAGCTAAAAAAAGAATAGGAATCACCATGCAAACAAAGACATCAAAACAGAGCCACTATGAGACAGAGATAAAGGCAACAAACCGACAGCAGACAATAGAGACAAGAATGTATACAGGATTGTCTCAGAAATTAGAATATTAGATGTTCTTTATTTTCTGTAATGCAATTCAAAAACAAAATGTATTTCTGGATTCATTACAATCAACCGAAATATTGCAAGCCTTTATTCTGATTTATTGCTGATTATGGCTTACAGCTTAAGAAAACTCAAATATCCTATCTCTAAATATTAGAATATCATGAAAAGTATACTAGTAGGGTATTAAACAAATCACTTGAATTGTCTAATTAACTCGAAACACCTGCAAGGGTTTCCTGAGCCTTGACAAACACTCAGCTGTTATACATCTTTTTTTTTACTTGGTCTGAGGAAATATTAAAATTTTATGAGATAGGATTTTAGAGTTTTCTTAAGCTGTAAGCCATAATCAGCAATATTAAAAGAATAAAAGGCTTGCAATATTTCAGTTGATTTGTAATGAATCCAGAATGCATGACATTTTTGTTTTTTTAATTGCATTACAGAAAATAAAGAACTTTATCACAATATTCTAATTTTCTGAGACAGTCCTGTAGAGGGAAAAACAGGTTTACGGCATGAGACAATCAGGGAGACAGGAGTGGCTGAGGGCAGGTGAAGGGAATTAACCAATCAAGACAGAGGATAAACAGAGGAGACAGGAGAGACAAGAGAAACGGATCAGTGCGTTACACAGCTTTTTTCTATTAATAGCCCACTGTTGAATAGAAATAGAATATCGAAAATATAAATATATTTCCTACATTCTTAGTATATTTCATTTAATGGAGATGTAAACCAAGTTATAGTACATCATCTTGTAGATTAAGATGATATCACAGACAAGGCAGGGAAACTCAGAAAGACGACAGACTATAATAGAGAGCGTGTTCTTGGAAGGGGGCAAGAGTTCATCCTAAAGATTAATTGGTTTGAGAGAACGGCAAGATGTTTCTGGTCCAAGGTATGACATTTAGAGCCAACAAGGGAGTGAACTTCATTATCAAGATTTATGAAAATGACTCAGGTAGAAAATTCCATTCACCCCTCCTCTTATTAATTCCATCTTAACCCTTAGGTTGCCTTGGTCAATTTGACCCGATTCAATGTTTCACCCTCCTGTCGCCTTCGGGTCAATATGACCCGATTCAATGTTTAACCCTCATGTTACCTTTATATTTACTAACATATTTTACCCTTGAGGTCAATATGACCCCAGCTATTAAAATCTCCAGAAAATTATTAGAATTAATATTGTTTTCCAAGTTTAAGTGTGAGGTACTTTATGTTTGTTTGTTGACTCCCGAAAGAACACCGACATTAAACATTGAATCGGGTCAAAATGACCCGAAGGCAACACAAGGGTTAAAAAGTTAAATGAATTAAGTGGTGCATTATTCTCTTTAATTTTAATGTCCATACTAGTTCTTTAAAGGAAAAAAAGTGACTCATGCTGAATAAAAGAGATGCAGAACACAAAGCACTGTCACCTGACTCAATGGCTAATTAATTGGCTTTGTACTGGAAACTCTTTTTTGTTGGAGTAATACCACATAATTGGAGAAGGAAGCTCGGACTACATCGTGTTCTTTCCCAGCACAGTATTGTTTGTCTCTGTAAAGCTAGCTCAGGCCATCAGCACACAGGGGAGATAAGGCGTTATTGAACCATTATTGATTAAACACTGGGAAAGTCTAGTGATTTATATATATTGTCCTTTTCCAAGGTAAGTGACCAATAAGTATCAGAATGGCTGAATTCTGGAGTTTTGTGTTTGTAATTATGACAGTTTATCTTTTGTTTATGCCGCGTTGCAAAACTTCGCCCTCGAGTTTGGGTTTATAACATTAATATCATATATATATATATCTATATATATAGATATTTATACATAACATCACCCGTGGTAATAGGGCTGCATGGTGGTGTAGTGGCTAGCACTGTCGCCTCACAGCAAGAGGGCCGTGGGTTCAATTCCCGGTTGGGGCGGTCCTTCTGTGTGGAGTTTGCATGTTCTCCCCGTGGCAGCGTGGGTTCCCTCCGGGTTCTCCGGCTTCCTCCCACAGTCCAAAGACATGCAGCAGGTAAATTGATCTCTAAATTGCCCGTAGGTGTGAATGTGAGAGTGAATGGTTGTGTGTCTCTATCTGTGCCCTGGATGGACTGGCGACCTGTCCAGTGTGAACCCTGCCTTCGCAATGTCAGCTGGGATCGGCGCCACCGCCCCGCGAGCCTATGAGGATAAGCGGTATGGATAATGGAATGGAATCACCCATGCCTCTTTTATTCTCTGCGATTGTTGTATTTAAGAGCTCGGGGTGACCGCAACGTGAGGTTGTCCTCCATCTTGTTCTGATTCAAAAACGGTGGGACAGTGATGACATGGAGAAACTCAAGGGCTGATTGGCACAAGTTGAGATGTTTTTCACCATAAGTTGAAATATTTTAACTAGAGGCGACATTTCGCAACGCCAAAAATGCCCAAAACACGGCGCCCGTCAAAATGTTGCGTCTATCGCAACCAAAACCATCTGCAGGTTGACTTTGCATGGGATCTCGTCACGCGAAAATGTCCTAACGCTTTTGGTGTGAACGCACCATTACTTTTGGAGATCGCACCAGCAGTCGGCCGAAGAAGAGCATCCTAGTAGAGGTATCATGGAATATTGGCCATTGCAGAAAAAGCTGTAGAAAATAAACGCAATTGCAATAATGAGCAGGAACATATCAACCAATATGGCCGTTTTAAAAAGGAAAAGTGTTTTTGATAGAAGTGTTGAGAATGTTTAATATCATCAAAATGCTATTGTAAATACTCTGTAAATACCCCCCTACACACAAACACACACCATCATCAGCCATTAGTATGCTGCGACCAGCACCTATCCCGAATAATCTTATTTTGATACAATATACTTTATGGCCATTAAAACCAGGTTACAATATTTCCTGGAGATGGAGTGTGAATGATAATATTTGAGCATGTCAAAACCCCGAGCCAATATTATTTTCTGTCAGACCCTATTCACGAGAAGAAGCCAACATTTACTTTGAGTCGTTTTGCCTTAATTTGCCATCTGTGCTTGTTTAGAAGGTGGTATGTGGACTCGGATGAGAGCGTCTGCAAATCTTCCTCAAAGTCCTGCTTTCAAAGACCTGGAAGGCCACGAAAGGACTGAGATGTATATATGTGTGTGTGTGGGGGGGGGGGGGGGGGTCATGTGCAAGTAATTTCCCTTCACACTAAAGCCAGCAATCTCTCGTGGGTTGCTGTCCTTCTCTGACTCGACTGTAGTTTAATCACTAATCGTGAATCAGTTTCTTCACCACACATTTTCATCAGCAACATTTGTTTGCATCATTTTTGATTATAAATGACAGCTTAGAAGCAGAATATTTTCTTATTTTTTAAGCAAATCAAAATACAAAATCTCTTATCACATTATCACATTTACCTCCAACACTCACAAACACCAGCGCACAAACAAAAGCACTGACAAAAGGTCTGTGCTGATAAATGGACTGTTTTCTATTTCAAGTTTCAAGGTGAGCGCTGTCATGGAGACATCAGGCGTCTTATTACTTGGCTTAACAGGCTCCCTTATTAAGGATGCTGGTTGGACGCATCTTCTCTGAGAATCCTAATTAGTGTGACTTTAACAAAAGACGGAGGATTGTGCCATCTGCCTCACAAAACGAGGATTCCTCACTAATTAAAAAATACCTTGGAGAGCAGTTAGGAAGTGATACCTGGTTAGTATGGTGAGGTTAGGGAGTCCTAATGAACACCAACATTTGTAAAGCCACGATAAGTTCCTCTTTTACAATGCCAGGTATTCTTTCTTGAGGAAACTGCATGTGTATGAAAAAAATACATCATCCTGTCAGGTTGCTAAAAATAGATCCCAGAATAACAATACATCTCATTTGAAATAGTATATTCTGTTTTAACATCATCAAAAAATGCAAGTGGGGTGCACCAATGTTTAATGTGTTTGGCACATTTGCCTAAAGCGTAGGCAGAGGAATGACACATAGATCAAAACCAAAGATGATGGTTTGGGATTCTGCAGGCAGTTATACCTATTTAAAAATGTAGTTTGCTCACTCCAGACTATAATGTTTAAAAAAGTTATAAATGAATTCTTACATTTGTGTTCAATGTGGTATAACTGTAAATTGCATTAACTTCTATACAACTCAAGGGCAGCTGAAGAATTAATTACACAAGCGCAACACTGGAGTTGTGCATTTACATCTTCAAGTGGTAAAGCGTCACCTTCCCGGCTGCTCGTAGCCATCCGAATAACGACAGGAGCGAATATGAAGGTCTTATTATGCAATGAACTCGCCACAAAATGATTTTAATTAGTGAGGAGCAAAGCAAACGTCTGCAAGTCCTTAATTGATAGCTGTGGCACAAAAAAAACTGTTCCACTTGAAAAGATAATTAGTTAGAAATGAATTTGTCACAGAGTGTTTCGTCCTCTGTGCATGTCAAGATTAGGGGAAAAAGAGGGTCAGTAACCACCGGGCCACAACGGCGTCCAATTTCACGCCCATTCTACCAATATATAATAGGATGAAAGGCAGGGAAATAAATCTGGTCGACCATAATGTATTTTGTAGACAATTAAGTAACACATGGACGTGTGCAAAGCGGCGCTGGACACAAGTGCAGAGACGATAAACCAAATGGATTTAGATATTGCCATAAACATTATAATATTGTTATGGCTGTCATGTTCAAAAGCACTTTTCTTTGAGTTATCTTTTATACTGGCTGAAAGCTGTCCAAAACACACACACACATATATAATCTCTACCCTACTCTGTAAATGCCCTCCAGACACAGGTTTCATTTGAGCACATTCATTACCTTTTAATTGCCTCTAAATTGCAATGTGACCCCTCACATCAATAACACTATCTTTGCAACAGGAGGGATGAACCTCAGCGGGGTTACAGCGTGCATGCATGTGTGTGTGTGTGTGTGAATGCACGTATTGCAAATATTTGTATGTACTATATTTGTGTGTGTCTGTGGGATTGGGGTTTTCACGTGGTGCCGTTTACATTGTGTCGAAGAGGAAACACGTTGCGTGTGCAGGGTGCAAACAGCAGCGGATGCTCTGCGCCTTCAGCTGCAGCAGTCAGCGAGTTTTTAAAGGAGCGGCCATTAACGCGATGAAGGTGAATGAAAGCGTGTTTCAATTTAATCCCTTCTGATTACACACTGCTGTTACCTAAGCTTGCCAGCAATGCTGATCTGAGACGTCCCCCCTGACCTTCAGCCTGCGCAGAGGTGGCATCCTGCTGGCAAAAACATTTGATTAAAACAGCATTACCAATCACCAGGCATCTACCGATATTATAATCGGCATATTCTTACCACAATGCCAGAGAATACAATGTGTTGAATCCGGAGAACTTCAGTGGAATTATTCACCTGCGTAGTCATAGTCCTGAAAATAAACAAACCGCTCTCTCTGGGTGGTGGTGGAGCTGTGCAGCGTAGATGATCATTCCACAGAAACAGGCCTCTGATATACAAGTTAACCTGTTTGTGAACTCTTTCAGTACAGCTAGGATTTTTCAGATTGCTGAGACTTTTTAAGATATACGTGTAGTACCACTGATACTACTGTTACAACTATTGCTAAAAGTATTGATGTAGGTAGACCATTACGCTATCCTACTACTACTAGGGGTGAAGTGTGTTCAAAATTGATGGTTTTGTATGTTCCACAGTTTTTGGA